>NW_009260286.1:2116679-2136772 GCF_000687185.1 Egretta garzetta
AAAGAGTGAAATGAGGATGACGGTGCAGTAGCATCTCTGCCTTTGAAATTCTGGTAAAAAAGACTTTGAGAGCCAAAGATTTGTGAAACCCCTGTCATCACAAGTGTCTCATTTCCCTTTTACAGTCTCGCTTTTTGCTTTTTTTTTGATCTGAGACACATACTCCACTTTTATTCCTTAATTAGAAAGTGTGAAAGTGTAACCTTATGCATATCTATGTGTTTGAGCAGCTTTCAAGTTCACATGGAAAGGATGCCAGAAAGAAAGCTTTCCCTCTTTGAACAACAGTAAAAGAAAGACCCCTGAACTCTTTCATTAAGGGTTGTGATTTGGTAAGAGAAATAGAAAAAATGAAGTAACCCCAAAACAACAGCCAAAACCAAAAAACCACACACACAAAAAAATTTAAAAGCCCAGAGGAAGAAAACGTTCATATTTTTCTGTATGCTTAATGACCCAAGTCAGTTCATTAAGGGTCAGGCAATGGCCAGAGACCAAGAAAGAAGAGGTGGGAGATAATTTTCCTGTGCTGGGAGCTGCTAGACCAGCTCAGCTGCTCCACCTGAGAGCTCTCAGGGAGCCACAGAGACTCACATTTGGACACTACCCATGGATTTCAACAGAAAATTAGAAATCCAAATGGGGATTAGATGAGTAAATACCTTTGTGGATCTGGGCCATACATATTAACATGACCTCTGTGCTTAGACTGCAAAGAAACCTGGGGTCATCAGCTGTGACCAGAAGCTGTCAGCTTGCCATCTACCAGGCTACTCCACTAATATCTGTCCTGTAGGATCTTGGAAGGGCAGAGTAGGGATGGGTTTGGTGGTACATTATACCAGAACTGAAATATGAGATGGAAATGTTGTAAACAATTTTTGTTTCTTATATTGCAGTTCAGAGAATAGAAAAATAATTTATTTCTAGTAGCAAAATAATGAATTACTATATTTCCTGTGATAAAATTCTGTAGATGAGGTTAATAATTTATGCAAGTTGTCTTTATTGCTCTGTTGTTCTTAGTTACCTAAGGATTAGAAAGTAGTTTTGTTACAGACACATAGGTAGATTTGTCATTGTTAGAAGCCTTTCAGTTTACCTTTTTACTTTTAGCTATTATTAATGTTTAGTTTTACAATTGCAGTCTCATAATTTTAATTCATATATAAATACGTAGGAATATATAGTAATGTAATTTGATTGGATTGATCCTGACTTATTTTGCCATCACTGGGAAACAAGGAACTGAGATTATTAGCAATCTACAAGGACATTCTGGAAGTCTGACTGGTTGTTCTTCATTAATTCATTATGAGGACAGGCTGAGGGAGTTGGGGTTGTTCAGCCTGCAGAAGAGAAGGCTGCGAGGAGACCTGATTGTGGCCTTTCAGTACTTAAAGGGAGCCTATAGGAAAGATGGGGACAACCTTTTTAGTAGGGACAGCTGTGACAGGATAATGGCTTTAAACTGAAGCAGGGTAGGTTTAGACTGGATATAAGGAAGAAATTCTTTACCATGAGGACGGTGAAACACTGGAACGGGTTGCCCAGAGAGGTAGTGGATGCCCCATGCCTGGAAACATTCAAGACCAGGTTGGATGGGGCTCTGAGCAACCTGATCTAGTTAAAGATGTCTCTGCTCACTGCAGGGGGGTTGGACTAGATTCTATGATTAATGCTGGGTCTCACAATGCGTAATTAAGATAGATGAGAACTGTGACCACAGCTTTGTCCATTCTAGTTGTGTCTCCCAAAATGAGAGCTAAAATGGCTGATGACTGTTAACAATGGCAAGTTTCACAAGGTGGTTTGTTTCTTTTCCCAAACAACAAAAAACCTGTTTCTGTGGATGGCTTCACTAGGAGTGGCTCAATGATGGTAGATTTTTGTTTAAATGAATTTGCTGAAAGATTGCTTGGATTAAGTATGTTTTGCTCTATTTTCAGTCAAAGAAAATAGCTGTTATTTTGCAGTAACATTTAATAAAGGTTTTCTGCAAAATAGTCAATAGTGTTAGATTATATCTCTGTTACAACATTAGTAATGGAAAACGGCAACCTGAAAAATAAGGTGAAATCAAGATGTTTTTATTTAGAGGAATAATTTTGATTTCCCAGAAAGTAATAAGCCCATCACTATATGTTACTTTGCTTTTACTTCTGAAAATGCAAAATAACAATATTGTCTGTGTCTGCTTAATTCTGTTTGACAACAACAAAATAAATTTGCTATTGTTTATTAGAGATTTTCAGACAAGTCAGCTAACTTATCTTTGATTTGAATTTCAAATACAACCTTTTTAAAAAACATAGCCAGAGATATTCATCTAAAATATTGATAAGAAATTTACATTTGAGAATATCTAATTGTAGTCACTGCTCTCACATTAACAGTCACTTGTTGTTTGCTTTTTGGAAATTACAATTTTTATTAGAATTAAAATCACAATGAGCTGACACTTTCAGGTGTATTTCAGCATATGTCATTTTTGCATATGAAAGAATAAATGCATAGCGGTATTTGAAAGCAAAACAAAACAAAGCAAAACAGTATCTTTATTTTAGAAATACCCTTCATTGTTCACAGAAGTAACAGCTTCTTGATCATAGAGCCTTCAGGCACTTGAATTTGAGCAATTATAGCTAACTTTTAAATTATACTTAATTCAAGCAATACATCATGGTTTCATACATCTGGAAGCTTTATTGCAAAAACATATTAAAAAGTTCTTTTGTAATCACTCAATTAAATAAAATTTTGGTGGTGGAAGAAGAGGTGGAGGAAGAATGAGAAATACAGACTATTATATTGCCATATAAGGAAGATCATATTTTTGTCTTAAATACGTGGTGGGAAGTTGCAGAGAAGACAGAGCCAGACTTTTTTAAGTGCATTGTGGTAGGAGGAGAAGCAAAAGACACAAAAGACACATTTTCCTGCAAGAAAAATACTGCTTAGATATTAGGCATTTCTTTTCCTTTTTTTTTTTTTCCCCCCATCAATGAAGGGGGTCAAAAGAGGAAAATATTGCCCAGGAAGGGTGTGGAATATCCATCCATGGCTAAGCAAAGGTCAGAGGGACCTGATTTAACTTTGAATTTGGATCTAACCTTGAAGTTTGCCCTGCTTTGAGCAGAAAGTTGAACCACATGACCCCTGACATCCCATCTAAATTATTCTGAGTTTATGA
The DNA here is from genome assembly GCF_000687185.1 of Egretta garzetta. Classification (NCBI taxonomy): domain Eukaryota; kingdom Metazoa; phylum Chordata; class Aves; order Pelecaniformes; family Ardeidae; genus Egretta; species Egretta garzetta. Next base: position 2,119,873 of record NW_009260286.1, read on the forward strand.
TTTCAAATAAATGTAGCCTGAAAACCAAAATAATAAATTAGAAAATAATAAACATTAATTGGAGTTCAAATAAGTGGTATGCAATGTGTAATTCAAATTAACACCATGTAAAAAGGGGTAGTGTTCTGTTCAGACTTAGCCTCATGCTTCATTTATTGCAGTATTGTGTTTTCAGGTATCCAGCTCGCAGTTATTCTGGGAAAATCCCCAAGCTTCAGCAGTGCAAAACATGTATGTTGGTAATAAGATACAGATAAGTTTACTCCAGAGCTCCCCTCTCCCTCTGCAGTGCTAATATCCATGACCCCTCAAGTTTCCCTCTCTAGACTACAGAGATAACTTACTAAGTTTTGTGAACAAAGGGTCCAGATTTGACACACTTCTGCAGAGCAGAGCTTCCATGTGTAACACAAGATCTGTAGGCAGCTGCAAGGTGTATTTATCAGGGTAGCAAGTATGTACATTGAGTAAGTAGGAAAATGGGGCTGGGGACAGGCAACATTGGCTGAACCAGGATTAGCTGGTCATGTATTTTAGATTAAATATATATGCAAATATTTTGATAAATTTGAATCATACTCTTTATATTTGTCTAATAAAACTGGAATTAATTAATTCATGGTGAATATGAGTTGAGTAAATCCACTGCTTAGTGATAAGAGTATTTTTCCTTTTCAAAAGCCGCAGACAGAAAATGATTGCAGATACCTTTATGAAATCCATCAGAAAAATATATAATCATAGAATTGTTTAGGTTGGAAAGGACCTTTAAGATCATCAAGTCCAACCGTTAACCTAACACTGCCATCCCACCACTAAGCCATGTCCCTAAGCACCTCGTCTACCTGTCTTTTAAATACCTCCAGGGATGGGGACTCACCTCCCCTGGGCAGCCTGTTCCAATGCTTGACAACCCTTTCAGTGAAGAAATTTTTCCTAATGTCCAGCCTAAACTCAGGTGCAACTTGAGGCCGTTTCCTCTTGTCCTATCAGTTGTCTCTTGGAAGAAGAGACATCTGGATATGAAAAGGAAAAAATCATGTCTGAACTTGATTGATTAGAAGTAACTTTATTTATGATGCTTTTAGCTTGAACCATTACTTTAACATGAGTGGACAAAGCAATCCAAGTCAATGAAAGAATCAGATCTATTACGTTCACTTCAGAATACATCTGAAATTACGGTGTGTTTTATTCAACATTTCAGATATTACGGTGTGTCTCTTCAGATCCATGATGTGAATTTCTTTTATCATGCAAGCTAATGATCGTTTTGACAAATGTCTTTACATAATTTCCTTCCTTCTTTGAAATATAGGGTTTTGGGATTTCTTAGGAGGAAAAAGAGTTTGAGGTCCAGTTGTCATTGAATGGTAATGGGAGATGGATGGCTAAACATTTATTGAATATACATTACTGTGTATATATATCTGGGATTGCATTTAGAAGCCTGTTTAATGAACAGGAAGTTTTTAAGAAATATTATCACTTCTTTTGATTTTGGGATACTAATAAATCATGGTTTCTCATATATTTTGTAGAATAATATTCTAACTATTGTTACTGAAATATATTTAGTGAGTCATTAACTTCCTTAGACTTCTGAGGTGATATAAATTCCAGTGTTTTATTGAGTGGCTGTGAGATTATCAGGTTGTCATCTTCCAGGATCCTTCTTTGTCCAAGAGAATGGTCAAAAGACACAGGCAAGTGTTTACAGAAGCAAGGCAGAAAAACTCTTTAATAGTGTTTTCATGCCCCAACAAAAAGGTGATTGTTTATTGGTAGCTTTCCAGATCTTTGCTGCACTCCACATTTGGCAGTTGCTTGGCTTCTACAAAACCTCCCAGTCTCAGCATCAAGTCTGGTTGTTATCATTACATGAACTGCAGACTATATGTAGGAAGTGCTTCTCAGAGCAATTTGGTAATGAAGTAATCCCAAATAACAAAGAAGATTTTGACAATATGAGTTAACAGGAATGCTATATGAAAAATATTGATTTTGCCCATTCAACTGATGAGAAAATTGCTGGATGAAGTGGTAATCAGCACACCCACCCTAAAGTGCTCAGCTCTAGGAAAGCAACTCATCAGGCTCATGCACATTCCTTAAGGTCTCTCTGTACATAGACAGGGGATTATTTGGTGTCTTTACTGGGATTAGCAACACTTACCATGCTGAACAGTAGGAAATGCATGGCATTAAAAATGTAAAGGGTAAAGGATCAAAGGATACCAGGGAAACCCTGCCTCTTCCCTTTGGGAGATTTGAGTTGCATGCTCCCATAAAACTGGAAAATGAAAGTGATGTGGACAGCAGGTCGGAGCTTCCTTGTAAAGAGGCTGTGGTAGCAATGGCTTTTTCCTTTTGAACAGCGGTTTAGATTAGGTTGTCATCCTGGAAGGTTTTGAGTCTACAAAATAAATAAACACACTAGCCACCTGGCTGTGGGCTATTATAGGAGAATGTATTTCCATTCCTCCCATTAACAGGCCCCACTGTGCAGACAGGAATGCAAATCGTGGGGTCACAGAGCAAGCAAGAAGTAGCTCTTCAATCCATTGCAAACCCATTCAGCTGAGGGTGAAGAGTCCTAGGCTGCTTATACATTTCATACCAGAAAACATTCATAAATCCTGCAAAAAAATAGGACACCTCCCTCGTTCCTGCCAAATGTTTTTTCAGAAACGGTGAAAAACAGATAAAAGACTTATTAGGGACTGTGCCTAGTGGAACAGAATAAGAAAATCTGCTTCTGGTCAGCTATCAAACTACAAGAACATCGATGGATGACCATAGTTCAGTAATTATTTCTTCCTTTTGAATCCATATTCCGTTAGCTGATCCGTGCATTAAGCTAAAGTAGCAGATCTGCAAAGAACGACAGATGCATATCAAGAGTTCGTAATGTAATCTATGAAATTCATTCACACCAGGATATGATTTACAAGGAGTCCATTGATTGGGGTATAAATGTTATTTTACATTTAATAGAATATATTTTAATAATGCTGGAGCTCCAACTCCTAGGTTTTGAAGGATCTATTTTTATTCAATATAATGAATAAAATGAATATAACGAATGCATCTTTCCCAGTTCCTGTGATTTTATTGTATCATGCATACTACCCAATAAACCTATCAAAGTTTCTTCAGAGCTGTGACATTGTCCCTTTTGCTTGTAGTCTGAGACAAATACAGTTACTGGTGGGGACTTCATTCTTAGAAAACTGCTCTTTTGGGAACAGAACCTTCACTGTTTTTAACCACTCTAGATCTATAGATCAAAGGCAAAGAAGCCAATTTGCCAATTAACACGATGTCAGGACTTGGACGAAAGCACCGTCCTTTCCACGTAGCTCATCCCGCAGGAGCACAGGACACACCACGCCTTGCTGAGATTAAAAAGCAATGGCTCAGGAAGGTGGTGTGTGAAAAGGCAGTGACAACTTGTCTTGGAGCTCAGTAATGAATTCTTCCTTCAGTCTGATGACCCATTTCATGTTTCTTGTGATTCTTTCTTTTTCTCTCTTTCAAATAAGGCAATATTCTTCTCCTTAGATACTCCAAGGTTAACAGTATTCCTTATAGTCTCATAATATTTTGCTGATTGGTTATACACCAATCAATTTTTTCCACAGAAAAGCCTTCAATTAACCCCCCAGTGATTGGGAGGTGGAATTTCCAGATTAGTGTTGGAGAATTCCACCTCCTATCACCAGGGGTTTAATTGAAAACTTTTCTGAGAAAAATTAATTGGTGCAAAAACATCAGTAAAATAACCTAAAATGCAGGGGACACTGTTAATTTTGGTCTATTTAAAGGGGAAAAAAAAAAAGATTAAATAGGAACATTGAACAAGAAATAAACAAAATTATTACAGCAACACTGAGATTAAAAGGAAACTTGTGAAATGACCCTGAAAAGTCACAAAATGCAGAAAACTTACCTTTAATTTAAATTACAATATGCTAAAAACAAGCAAGAGAAATTAGCTTCTTTTAGAAACTATTTTATAATCAGGTGATTTACTTCAGATTCAGAAACATAAATCATATTTTAATAATCTCTCTCCCAGTATGAAGTCTCTATACAATCTGATATGTAGATTTTTTTTTAAGTAGATGCTTTCTTTGCATAACAAGAAGCTGCAATAAATTAAATGGAGCCTAGGAAATCTTATCATGCAGCTGGGTAATGAAAGAAAAGGTGCAATTTGAATCTACTATTACAAATATATATATCTTTGCTAATAATGAGAAACATCCAGTGTGAATGGATGTATCTGTGTGCAATAAACCTGTCTGAATATGGTATCTTTAATATTGCTCAGATACTTTTTTTTTTGCATTAAGCATAATAGACTTTGACCTGCAAATTATGAAAAAGATTAAGATATGCATCAGCAGAGAGATTTATGTCTAGTGTTGACAAATTATTCATTAAAGTTTTATGTAACAGGCCCAGAGAGAGTATTAAATAAGATTATTATGGCAGTTCTTGTAAGTGTATTCATCTTGACTAAGAAGAGGTCGCGATAAAGTTTAGGACTGTTTACTTACAAAGCTTGTTTAATTAGGAAAAATAAGTGTTCTCCATTTGGCATCTTTCACAGATTTTATCTTTATTACATCTCTCTCCCTATATTGTGAAAGATCAACATCAATAAAAGTAAATCTATTACATGCAATTTGACAAATCATTTGCTTAATGATTTCTAAATATAGAGAAAGATATGAAATTTTCTTCTGAAATTAGCATTACTTTTTTCCTTGTGAAAATCCTGTTTTAAACAGGCATAGCTTTGTATCTGGAGTGATCATTAGTAAATAAACAAGGTAATTATCTCTGAAAGGAGTTGGTTTCAGTGAAAAACAACCACATATTCCTATTATAAAACACAGCACTTTGTGTTATGCTCTGCTATACATTATACTTTTCTGCTGTCAGGTGAAAATTCAACCAATGGCTATTTGATTACTTTGGAAACATTTGAATTGATTTTTATTACCAAATCGTGTACATCTATAAGGAAGATGTATGACCACTCTTCTTGGAAGAACTGAACAACTCCTCTCTTGCTTTTGATGGAACATGTAACACAGGCAGGTAGAAGAGAGAGAAAAACACATTCCTAAAGAAAAAAATGCTACTGAGTTTGGGGGAAAGAAGGATGGTATTATTTTTTAAAAAGTTTTCTTCTCAACTAATGTGGGACTTTGCAAGGGTTCAGAGGAAAAGGAGCTGCTTTAATGATCACTGAATACCTCGAAATTCTCTGCAATTAGTAATATTTGCAGTAATTTAATTATTTATGCCAATTTATTTATTTAAAATGCTTAGTGTGCACATAAACTGTAGAAAATCAAGACTTCATTTTCTTTCTTTCAACACTGGTTGGTCATCTTAAATGAGACTTCCATCCAGTAGCAGTCTATGGAAGTCTCCCTTTTGATTAAAGCTCAGAACTAGCCTGTTTGCATTCAGTACGCTGAATGCAAGACTTTATAAGCACACCCAAAATAAAAGCACTACTGAGTTCCACTGTCTGCTTCCTGCTTTGGCTTTAGCCTGGCAAGAGAGGCTCTTTTTTTTTTTTCTCTTTTTTTCTTTTTTAAAATGGGGGAAATATTTCTCTGACATAGATTTTACCACCTGTACATATTTAGTGCAAAACCACAAATGGAATATTAAAATAACCTCTGAAAGATTCCAGTGGGAAGGATGAATCTCCTCTGCATGCAGAACTTCTGTTTTCCCAATTGCATCATGGATTTCATCGTACTGCAGAACTAGGCTGTATAAGCACTCTAGTAATTACTCATATGTATTTTCATACAGAAACTGGTGCAGTGTGGTTTGGACTGTGCTGTTGTGAGTGGCCCCACAATTGATTGAATTATAAAAGAGTGGCTATAGCTCTCATCACTGTTTTTTGGTCTGAGGTGGGGTGGTTTTTGTTGTTGCTGGTTTGCGGTTTGGTTTTTTGGGTTTTTTGTTTGTTTGTTTTTTTGTTTTCCCTGAGCCTTTGTATTACCTTTATGTGTTTTTAGACTGAATCAGTGGTGGCCATATGCTTCAGTGTGAAGTGTTGCACATGGGAAGACTAAGTGTCACCATACGCATGAAAAAGATGGCATCTCCTTTTATTTTTCTTTCTACAGTAATATTGAACAAAAGAGAAATTTACAAACTTAGCTTCCAACTACATAGGAGTATGGACTTTCTTGATTAATTCAGTTGTAGAGGAAAAAAAAAACCCTTTGTGCAAGTATTTTCTTGAATCCTTGCTTTGCCTTGCCTTTCCTATTTATAGGTTTTAGGTAAATCATTTATTTAAAACCTAAAACGGGATAGAGAGAGCCAATCTAATAAGCAAAAAATATATGTCCTTTATATGATTATAGCAGCAGCCCGGGGTCACTCATGCAGTTTATAGTAGATGCAGATTCCTCCATACTCTTACTTCATCATTTCTGCAGCTCTGATTCAAAGCTGTATGGAAAGCAAAGACTTTACAATGACATTTCCTTACACAAAAGCATTTTCATAGGAAAGAAAACATTTATTTTCTATCTCTCTGGATAACTGATTGTATGGTTGGATAATTACCACACGGTCCTGCCATTGTAGTTCCATGAGAATGATACACAGGAACAATCATGCATCTCCTCATTAAAGCTGACTCATTTCTAGGATCTATGCACTTAAAATAGTGGCAAAGAAAACTCTAAACTGATCAATATTAGATGTCCCAGGCCTCATCCTGCAGCTATCTGAAAGCATATGTATCGGTAAAATAACATAACTGACCTCAGTTATTTTCTCAGGCTTTATTGTAATAACCAGAGACATCCAGTAAGGAAGGGGCAAAACTCACATCCTGGTATAAATCTAAGCTCCACTGAAATAAATTCATGCACTTCTACGTCAGCAGAAGATATGTCTTGGAAAGTCCCACACAAGTCACATAGTCAAAACCCTAGTATACTTCCCATGCTAATGTTCAAAAATGTTCCAGTTGGGCCGAAAACTATTGTAGCCCTGGGTATATTCACTTTTGCATGATGTCTGTCATACAGTCTAATTCTCACTATCAGAAGTGCTCTCTATTTATTGTACACACACTTATTTCTGCTTTTTGTTCCATCATTTCTTGCATTTTAAACTACTCTTTTGGCCTTCCTTCCTCCATTTGCATATATAATCCTCATATTTTTTGTTCTAAATCAATTCCTTTAATCCCTTACTGTGTAATAGCATTTGTCGTCAATAGAAATGAAATCCCCAACACATTGAAGGAAAGAGAATTTGCAGGTACTGGTTTCTAGCAGCAAGTTGTAATAGAAGCAGTGGGGAATCCTATTTGCATAAAAAGATCCATATTTGATGCAAACTGATGCAACTTTCATGATGGCTATAAAATCTTCCTCTACCCTTGCGCCATGGGCACAAAGCAGATAATACTCTACAACAGTGTTACAGAATTATTTTTCATAAGCTCTTGTCTGAGATGTATGATAAAGGTAGGAGTGTCTTTTGATAATTAGTGAGGCTGGCTCCAAGTCTGCTACTATCAGCACTGTAGTATTAGAACTGAAGTAAAATGCTACAATCACAGAAAATTCCAACACTGGGAGAGGAGAGAGACTGAAATGTTCCAAAAGGAGAATTGTTTCAATGCAGTTTTAATAAAATGCTTACAATTAGCAAGAAATTATTTAAAATAAGTAGTGTTGAACCTGACAATCCAGGTCTGTAGGGTATCCATGGGTCCTGTTATTTTTGTAGTTTCTATGTGATTTACAAGAGATTGAATCCTAGGGGCCAGGGCATAACTGAGCAACAGATCAATGGACATATAGACAGGGTATGTGGAAGGGTCTGAAATCACTGAATTTATCAATACACACTTCAGCACTCCTTGACCAGACTAAAAAAGGTGATCTAAAAAATTCCAATTTCTCAGCTCCATGTCAGTAAAGCACTGAGATTTTCTGGCAGTACTCATGGTGTGATTCCCGTATTCCTGCATATGGTAAAGGAAGTCAGGTTTCCCCATTGAATGCATCAGCAGAAAAGCAAGCAGTTTCATTAAGCTCTGGCTGAATTTCACTGGGTGTTTTTCAAAAGCAATATATTCCTAATAAGCATTTTGGTCTTGCTGAATCAGCTTCTTCTGGGAAGAAAAAACTTCTAAACAACTTTAATCTGTACCCAATAGATATTTCACCTTGAGGATTTGTCAAGTTAATAGAGCCTACCCACTTAGAGAAAGAGGAGGAGGCCTTTCTAATTGGTGTCTAACAGCTTACACTTAAGGGTCATTAAGAGGCAATACTAGAGATAACAGTCTTAATGGCTCCAGCCCACTCTCATGGGGAGCACTCAAGGTAGCATGAACAAAAGGGAACAACACTGAAAGACCCAAAGACACAGCAGGATCTGGGCTGGCTGAGGGGATGCAGATTGATTTAGTTCTGCCCCAGTAACTTAAGGGGAAAATTTATCTCATTTGACTTGTAGTGAAACATAAGATTAGCTGCAAACAACTGCAAGATGGATGGAGAAGTAGAATATTAAAAGTATACATCACTCTTTTAAAATACATGTTTTCTAAAGTATGGTACAAGGTGCTAAATAGAATTGTTTTGGTTTAGGGAAGAAGATGGTCAAGCCTGCCAGCTGAAGTTTCTGAATGGAATAAAACATAGCTGCTTGAAAACCACTGTGTCCAGACACAAAGTGAAAAGCATTTAAAAAGAAGAGCATGACCCCATCTAAGGATTGCATTTTCCATGCTGTGACAAGAAAGGCCAAAGATAGTTCCCCCTGAACTCCCAGGCCTCACCTGCACACTTGACGCTAAAGTTCAGCTCTGGAGCTGTCTCGTGGCTGTAATATGAAATACAACAGCTTCAGTAACGAAGGCACCTCAGCTGCACCAGCATCATGCCCCTTTGGATAGCATAGTCATGCTCAGAAAAACCTGAGTGGTGCAGAAGTTCAGCTAACCCTGTCCTGAGATGGGTTGTTTCTCATAACTCTTCTCTGTAAATCCCCAAGACAGCTATAAAAAGGGGTGAGGCTGAAAGGTCAGACAATTAGCTTTTCTATTTGTGAAGAAATAGCTTTTCTAAGCTTATTAATGTAAAAATACAGGATGAGATCGTCAGTTGCTATAAATCAGTATAGCTTTGCTGATTTCAGTGGGGCTGTGCTGTGTTATACCAGCTGAGAATATATTGTCTCTAATATTAAATAATAATAAAAAGCCTTATACTGAAACAATCTTGTTATATTTGGTGAAATACATGCTGAAATGTCAGATGCATGTTTTCCTAAGCAAATTTAATCCAAGTTCGATATATCTTCCTGTTGCCTTAAATGTTACTGATCTTCTATGGAATGCCTGGCTGTTTCAGTTCATCTGATGGATGTTCCTCACTGAACAGGGTTCAAATATTTTTGAGCTCAGAAAGGTTCAGCTAATCTGATTTCCTGTCTGATACAAGCCTTGGACTTTCATTCAGTATGCCCCATGATGAGTCTAAAACCTTGTGCTTCCTAAAGCCTGCCCGCTACAAAGACATCCTGCAAAGGTTTTTGGCTTCAAAAACTGGGGGATTAACTTCCCCTGTTCCTTTCTTCTGGTGTATGACCTACTCTGGTAAATACTTGTGGGTTTTTTTCCTCCTTTGAATACCTTGACCCCACATTCTGCTATTTTTTTTTTTTCCCTGTATACTCATTTTTTTTTCATACCTACTGTCTATTTTATGTAGTGTATAAAGGCAGATTATTTCTTCACGATCTTAAGTCAGCATCATCACCAACTTGAATCTTGGTTAATTAAAAGGAGGTAAGTATGAAGATAACTCCTTCTTCTGTGTCTCTGTTTTCACCAGAAAGTCTTCATAAACATCTACATTTTTAGTGATAAGTGTCAGCAGAATCACCCCAAAGTTCAGATGCAAGAAATAATTATGTGGTTTGGGGTGGTGACTCTCCTTGATCCTAAGAGGCATGACTTTACCATGGCTTCATATGCTAGACCACCGTGAAACACATTTCTTATACCTCAGGTTTCCAAGCACAGAAGGAGACCTTGGAACTGTTCTCAAGGAATCAGATTACAGCAAACTATGGATCCTGTCCCTTCCTTGTGCATGTAGCTGAGTCCCAACACAAGTTGGCAAAGCAGACCTCAGAAGTTTCCTGCATGTGGCTCAGTGCAACATCATCGGAAGTAAAACTTGGTCTCTGCAGTTGCTCTCAAGAAGTGAAATCCTTGAGAGGAACAAAGTCCCTTCTCCAAAACATTGATTTGGATTGCCCAAGATTGCATTTTGAGCATAATTTCCCTGTTTTTCACATGGTGAAAGCCTGACATGGGGATAAATCTCACCATACAAATGCATGTAATGAGGCTGGAGAATACAGGTTGGCTCTGGTATTTTATTTTCCTTGGCTTTTCCTCATAGGGATGAGGATGTTCATCATCACGAAGTTCATCCTCTTGAAGTTCAAGAAGGCCAAGTGCAAGGTCCTGCACCTGGGTCAGGGCAATCACCAGTATCAGCACAGACTGAGGGATGAATGGATTGAGAACGGGCCTGCCGAAAAGGACTTAGGCATAGAGGTGGATGAAAAATTAGATATGGGCTGGCAATGTGCACTCACAGCCCAGAAAGCCAGTCTTATCCTGGGCTGCATAAAAAGAAGTTCAGCTATAACTCAAGTATGTTGCGTGATGAGGTGATTCTCCTCCTCTGCCCTCCACCTGGAGTACTGTGTCCAGCTCTGGATCCCCAACAACACGGACGATGTGGACCTTTTAAAGCAGTTCCAGAGGAAGGCCACAAAAATTATCAGAGGGCCAGCACAAGTCCCCTGTGAAGAAAGGCCAAGAGAGTTGGGGTTGTTCAGCCTGCAGAAGAGAAGGCTCCGGGAAGACTTTATTGCAGCCTGTCAACATATAAAGGTGGCTTATGAGGAAGATGGAGAGCCTGATCTAGTGAATGATGCCCCTACCCATGGGCATTGGGGTTGGAACTAGATGATCTTTGAAGGTTCCTTTCCAACCCAAACCATACTATGATTCTACTATTCTATGATCTTTATTTGCAAAACAACATACTTGATTTATAGCTAAACTACTATAATAGCACAAAAAAAAAAAGATCATAAAACACATTTCACAATCAATCCTGACATTTTGTAGAGTGCAGCTAATGGTAGCACTGCAGCACTGAGGGGCTTTTGATCACAGCTGGATGCACTATAAAGCTTTCATCCCTTAGGAATGTACAAATTAAAAATGATATATAACATTTACCATTGGTTACTATAGACTTAACCAGAGATGTTAATACATTTACCATACTCCCAGTAGACCCATGTAATACTTCAGCCAGCATTCTGAAGCTTTGATAAGAAGAGCATTTCCTAATGGCCAAGGATAATATTTAGTTTTAATTATATACCCTTTTTAAGTATGTGGTTTTTTGGAGATTAATCATGTGTAGAGCAGTATTGTGATTATGGATATATTACATAATCAAAAATTGTTTAAAAAAGAATTTTCCAATCATCAAAACAGTATTTTGTGCTAAGGTTACTCTTAAAGTTACCACTTTAATCTTGACATTAGAACAAAGAAATCTAAGTAAGGATATTACAGTAAATCAGAGCATAAACTTAAGGAAAGTTATCTTGCTTTCACCTTCATAACAGTAAAATCAAATTTTTTCTCAAAGTAACTTGGATGCCAAAGTCCTTTATAGTATTCAGCTTCATATGTTTCAAGTCTTGGGCTTCACTTTTCACAGCATGCTTATGATTTCTATCACATAAATCATAGAAATTGAAAGTGGGTAATATACACAAGCAGTTCCTTATGACATTTCCAGCACACAGTCTTCATTACACTTCTTCATTTTAAATAAAAATTAACTACGCTTGGAGCTGTGCAATGATGTTGATACATTATGCATATAAAAACAGGACTAATCTTTCAAGCACATATATCTATTTTGGACAGCACTAACTATCTGCAAAAAGACAGGATGGTGACATTAAGACAGAACTGGTTCTTTGTTGTTGTTGTTGTTATGTGCCAGTGAAAGTAGCTGAGTGGATAATGATGTTAGAGGATGGCCTTCCAAATGTGCATGCTTTTTAGTTTTCATTTTGTAGATGATGCAGAATGTTTCTATTTTCTTATATTTTACTTGGTTTTTTGTTTAAGACTAGAAGAGTCACAAAATGAATGCTTTGTTTAAAAAAAATGAAAGGGAAAGCATCCTACATTTGAATGAAAAATTATTGTTGTTGTTGTTGTTGTTGTTGTTATTATTATTATCATTTTATTATTATTATTGTCACCATTAAGAGGCTCAAACATTTTACAGTCCTTTAGGATGACATTATAAAGACACAAAAACCCCCAAAATCTTTGTGTTTTTATCAGAACTCAAATCCAGACATTCTACTTTTGGAAAGGCTGACATTATTTGTTTACTTACTTTTTTTAAACTCACCTCAATCTTTTTTTTTCCATCCCCTTCTCTACCAGTTTGTATTTTGTTTAGCTTACTTTCTCTTTCTCTTGTTTTGAGTAGAAACCTTCATAGAGATTTTCCATAGAAAGAGACACATTCTGATATGAAGAATTATCATTTTACAAGAAGAATTATACCAATAATTTTTTTAATAACTGTACTTTGAAGTCCATCAGTATTGCCAATGTGGCTTTGATCCTGAAAGATCTCCACCTTTATAGATCTTAAACAGGAATAGAAAATAGACTTTCATTAAAGTCCAGAAGAGGACTCACAGAATAGAGACCTTTTTCTCAACTAGTTGTGTAGATTTTCTTCAAAGAAAAGGAGGTTTGTCCAAGGAAGAAGACAGACTTAACGCAAGTTTTGTCCAGAGAATGCAACTACATAAGGTAGAAGAAGATTTTTTTCCCCTAAAAATACTGGTTTATCTCCACTGATTACAAAGAGGGTATAAAAGAATAACTCAGATGGAGTCAGCTATTCTGTAGGTATCTCCTGTCCCAGAAGTCACACTCTCTTGATAAATGGCCATGAAAATTCATATGGTTATTGTTACAGGATGCAGAGTTCCAGAATGTTAGTTAAAATAGAATAACTCAAGACTGCAAGATAGATAATGATAGTATTTGTGTGCATACATACTTTATAGGCATATACATATTTACACATGTATTCACATATTCTTCATATTCACATACATTCTGACTTCATATGTGGAACGACTTTGGTATAATCCTAGTTTTGCCCTTGTAACAATTAGCAGTGATTTTTAATGCTGCAAATAAGCATTCAAGACTAATAATACAAGTATGTTAAATGAAATGTCAAATGACTTCCAAAAAGCTCTTAATATTAATAAATATGTATGAGATAAATGAGTCTGGTTGTCAAGCACTCCATGAAGAGATACAAAAGATTTATATATTTTTTTTCAACTACATTCTCTCACCACCTAAAGTCAAACAAAACTCCTGAGTTCGATCATGGCTCTGCAGCACAGACCCCAGGAAAGGGGCCCTTTCCTCAAATGGAGATTGGGATGTCACAGAGGTGGATGTCACCTACTGCAGCTCTTGCAGGTTTAATACTTGTTCAGCTGTGCCACTCATGTGGCCTGTGGGCAACAGCTGAAGGAGGGGCACCAGTAAAAGATCCAGATTACCTATTACAGGCACTTGGCAGAGGTGTTACTTTACTTGGGCAGTAGATAAAACTCCTTTCTAGATTAAGACACCTCGGAACTATATGCTGTCACTGAAGAGTATAAGCCACTGCTGGGGCCTCATCAGGGAATTGCTTATGCAGAGTTTTTTCAAATAGGAACTTGAGTGAACTCCAGTCAGTTTCAATTCAAACCTCCAGGAAAATGGCAATAATGGTATTTAAAAACTCTTGCTTGTAAGGTGTTGAAATTTTAATTTATAGTGTTCTGTGATCTTTGGTTAATTGCACCATTCAAGGTGTTACATGGCTCATTATTTTAATGAAAAATCTCACTCAGGTAAGAGAGGTGTTATTCTCTTAAAGAAGGGAAATTATGTAGGAAACAAACTACTGCATAATGAGAACATATGTTTGGGTATGCGGTTGCATAAGACTATAAGAAACCTTCAGCAAAAATAAAACTGCTCTAAGGTAAATCACAGTACAGATAGTGTCCTCAAAGCTTGCAACCATATGTTCAGTTCAAAGGTTAAGATGCTGGTGATAATTTTTCTGGATTCAGCAAATCTGAGAAGCTTTACGCTACAGATCTTTGGGTAATTCATTTGAATGCTTAAGGTCTTTACCTTGACTATAACAAAAAGTTTATTGAACTTTGTCTTGTTAATTTGTCCTTTTCCCATGTAGAATTAACCACGTGATTCTATTAGAAAGTAGAGCAATGTGGCACAGCAAAAAAAATTGGGATAGTTAGACACTTTTTACTTTTGTCTCTAAGTTATGATATATACATAAACCCAGAACTTCTCATCTAGTCCTTTGGCCCTGAAACATAGCAGGACATGTGTCAAGTAAAACAGGACTTATATATCAGCTTTTTATTGTGTAGTCAGGGTATGAGGATATGACAGAAAAATTTTGAGGTACTGCAAAATAATGATTTACTGCCTGTCAACAGAGGCTGTGGTAGCTGAAAATATGAAAACTCCTAGTCCACTCTAGGGGAAAACTTGTTCATCAATGACCTGGACGAGGGGATAGAGTGTACCCTCAGCAAGTTCGCTGATGACACAAAACTGGGAGGAGTGGCTGATACGCCGGAAGGCTGTGCTGCCATTCAGCGGGACCTGGACAGGCTGGAGAGCTGGGCAAAGAGGAACTTGATGAAGTTCAACAAGAGCAAGTGTCGAGTGCTGCACCTGGGGAGGTCGAACCCCATGCACCAATACAGGCTGGGGGATGACCTGCTAGATAGCAGCTCTGCTGAGAGGGACCTGGGAGTCCTGGTGGACGACAAGCTGACCATGAGCCAGCAATGTGCCCTTGTTGCCAAGAAGGCCAATGGTATCCTGGGGTGTATTAAGAGGAGTGTGGCCAGCAGGTCGAGGGAGGTTCTCCTCCCCCTCTACTCTGCCCTGGGGAGACCCCACCTGGAGTACTGTGTCCAGTTCTGGGCTCCCCAGTTCAAGAAAGACGAGGAACTCCTAGAAAGAGTCCAGAGGAGAGCTACTAGGATGATAAAGGGACTGGAGCATCTCCCCTACGAGGAAAGGCTGAGAGAGTTGGGCTTGTTCAGCCTGAAGAAGAGAAGACTGAGAGGGGATCTCATCAACGCATACAAATATCTTAAGGGCGGAAGTCAAGAGGACGGAAGCAGTCTGTTTGCAGTGGTGTCCAGCGACAGGACTAGGGGCAATGGATGCAAACTGAAACACGAGAGGTTTCAGTTGAATATGAGGAAGAACTTCTTCACTCTGAGGGTGGCAGAGCACTGGAACAGGCTGCCCAGGGAGGTTGTGGAGTCTCCTTCTCTGGAGATATTCAAAGCCCGCCTGGATGAAGTCCTGTGTAGCATGCTCTAGGTGAGCCTGCTTTAGCAGGGGGGTTGGACTAGATGATCTCCTGAGGTCCCTTCCAACCCTTACGATTCTGTGATTCTGTGATTCTGTGATTCTGTGAAAAGTTAAATGTACAAAATTAAAACCCAGTACATTTCACCATTGGATTGGTTTAAAAGCATACATGTGGTCAGCTATTGCCACCCATCTGAAAGCCTGTGGGTAATTTAATTGCCATGAGTCCACATATTTATGAGCATTCATATAAATGCAATGAGGATTAGAACTACCTTTCAGCTGTTCACAAAAGAAAAAGCTGATCTTAAAGGCTTTATAGAAATCAAAGCCTCAGTATAAACAAAAAGCTGTTTTCTTCTCATTCCTACTTGGGAGCTGTATAATAAGCAGTGCCCCTGCACTTTATAGTGACAAAACTGCGACATTCCAGAGCTGGATTTCTGAGCATGCCTTGAGACGCCACTAGGATTCCTGCCTCAACTTGGTGGAAGAATCAGTTTTTTACCCAAGAGCAGTATCTCCTTTTGTATGTTCATAAAATAAGACATTAGATGAGTTTCACTCTGTTGAAGTCCATGTGGATTCTTTTTTTATGCTCTATAATCATCTTCATGCTATTAGTCCTATCAAGTACACTAAAAAAGTTACGGCTTCTCTTCATGGACTATGTATAGATTCTATGCCACAAATCACACACAGACGTTTCTTGAAACCAGTAAACATATGTGAGTATTTTTTCCCTTTTTTGAACAGCATAAGGATTAATTTCATCACATGTTAAAGCTTTTGAAAGCTATATCTGTAAACGTGTTGTTCTTCAAAGGAGCTTTGGAAATTATGAACTAGTAAACATATTTTAAAGAACAGAGTAAATCACCATTATTATTGGATACATCAATAGCTGCAAAAATTATTTGTAATCCTGAATACTACTGAATTTCACTCTGAGAAGAACTCTTCTTGAACATACATCTGAGTACTAATGCATACACCATCACTGTAGTATCTTTTCAAAATGTTTAATACATTTTCTTCAAATTTCTTCTTGTACAAAATATTATAGATTCATAGAATAATTTAGGTTGGAAAGGACCTGGGGAAGTTGTCTTATCTAACCTCCTGCTTAAAATAAGGATAACTTGAGAGTTAGATTGGGTTGCTCAGGGCTCTATCCATCCAAGTTTTGAATATCTCCAAAGATAAAGATCCACCAGCCTCTCTGGGGAAACAGTGCCAGGGTTTGGCCACCTTTGAGGTGAAAAAGAGATTCCTTACATACAATGAAAATTTTTCTTACTGCAAATTGTGTTC
>NW_009260286.1:2136788-2145279 GCF_000687185.1 Egretta garzetta
GTGTACCTCTGGGAAGAGTCTGACTCCATCTTTTCTACAACCACTCTTTAGTTAATGGTAGATAAAAATAAAATTCCCCTTAGCCTTCCCTCCTTTATGACAAACAAAGCCATTTCTTTCAGCTTCATAGAATAGTAGAATCATAGTATGGTTTGAGTTGGAAAGGAACCTTCGAAGATCATCTAATTCCAACCCCAATGCCCATGGGTAGGGGCATCATTCACTAGATCAGGTTGCTCAAAGCCCCATCCAGCCTGACCTTGACCACTTCCAGGGATGGGGCATCCACAGCTTCCCTGGGCAACCCATTCCAGTGTCTCACCACCCTTATCACAAAACATTTCTTCCTCATGTCCAGTCTAAACCTACCCTCTTTCAGTTTAAAACTGCTGTCCCTTGTCCTGCCACTGCAGGCCTTGGTAAAAAATCCCTCTCCATCTTCCTCATAAGCCACCTTTATATGTTGACAGGCTGCAATAAAGTCTTCCCGGAGCCTTCTCTTCTGCAGGCTGAACAACCCCAACTCTCTTGGCCTTTCTTCACAGGGGACTTGTGCTGGCCCTCTGATAATTTTTGTGGCCTTCCTCTGGAACTGCTTTAAAAGGTCCACATCGTCCGTGTTGTTGGGGATCCAGAGCTGGACACAGTACTCCAGGTGGAGGGCAGAGGAGGAGAATCACCTCATCACGCAACATACTTGAGTTATAGCTGAACTTCTTTTTATGCAGCCCAGGATAAGACTGGCTTTCTGGGCTGTGAGTGCACATTGCCAGCCCATATCTAATTTTTCATCCACCTCTATGCCTAAGTCCTTTTCGGCAGGCCCGTTCTCAATCCATTCATCCCTCAGTCTGTGCTGATACTGGTGATTGCCCTGACCCAGGTGCAGGACCTTGCACTTGGCCTTCTTGAACTTCAGGAGGTTCACATGGGCCCATGTCTCACGCCTTTCCAATTTCCTCTAGATGGTATCCCTTCTCACTCAGCTTGTTGTCACCTTCTCCTCACATACGATATGCTCCATGCTCTTAACCGCTTTGGTGGCCCTTCACTGCATTCTTCCCTGTCTCAGAGCATGTTTCCTGTAGAAGATAAAATGAGGTAGATTGGTCTCCAAAGCAATTTTATAGGTGCCAGATACCAAAGAATAATTGCTTACCTCAATCTACTGGTTGGTACAGTTTTGTGTGGGGTTGTCCACTGCAGGGATATACTGCTCACTTCTTGTCCACCATGAGCAACCCCAGGTACTTTTCCAGAGCTGTTTCCTAGCATCACATCTGCACGCCTGCATGGGGTTATTCTATCCCTAATGCAAGAGTCTTTGTTTGCCCATGTTGAACTTCATTAGGTTTCTGTGAATCCATTTATCGAGCCTCTTGAGATGCCCTACCTTTCCCCCATCAACAGCTTCCCCCCAACCTGTTGTCACCCTTGAACTTTCTGAAGGTGGATTCCATCCTGTCATCCTGATCATTAATAATTATATTAAACAGTATCTGTCTCAGTATTGACACGTCAGAAATGCTGCTAAAAACACCTGCTGGCTAGAATTCAAATTGCTGATCACTGCTCTGGTATGTCTTATGTTATTTTTGCTTTTTAGTTCTTATTAAGGCAACCACAGACTCCTGGTTTATATAAAAAGCATGAAGTTTATAATTAATATAGGTCAAATGACAAGTTTTCTGTGATAATGGACATTTGTGTCTCTTGAGATTTTGACATGTAAGTTCCCAAATTCTGCATAAAAACCTTTGGGTACAACATTAAGTCTGAGCTGATGAGAAGAAAGAGCCAATGAAATGGTGTCAAGAAACACTGCTCTCGGTTTCTAAGAAAAATGAGATTAATTTATCATTTAAAAAAAATAGAAAAAGATCATATTATTATTCCAAAATTTATCAGAATGTTTCCCAAAGTCTTTGCCCTTCGTTCTGTCTGTAGCAATGAATAAATCATATTAACCATTTTCACTATGATGTAATCACAAATAAGCCAATTATTGTGATTATTGCCAGTTTAGCATGCCATGGCTGTGACCTTATATTTACAATGTGCTCTGTGAATTACAGACTTTCTAATGATCTAAAAGTAGGATAGACTAGAATTGCTAAATTATGCCAGCCAAGAGCATGGTTGTTTTCCTCTCTTGTTTTGCTGTTATAAGGATCCTTTCAAAGTGGGATTGGAATAGCCCTCGAAAATGCATGGTTGTCTGGATGAACACAAGTTTGTGATACAATCTTAGAAAATCTTCTATGAACTGAGATGTTGTAATATAGAAAAAAATCAAGTAATGAAGATATTGATTTCTGATGATGGATTGCAATGTCTGATCAGAGTGAAAGAGAGGGAAGAAATTTGTATATACTTTTTCCTGAGATGCATGAGACACCAGTAGACAGATTTTACCATCTGCTTTCAGCATTCCAGCAGCACCAAATGAATTCTTTTGCCTCAGTCATACAAAACTAGGTCACCTCATGTATGTCATTAGGTGGACATATTTTCTAGTCCCAGTTGACTAGGGTGTGCATCTCGAGAAGAAATGTAAAGGTGAAAGAAACTAAATGTCTATTTTTACGAGCAGACAGACAGATCTGCTCTGATCGTACTACATATGGGCTAGCTGTGAAGTAGGTCTCCTTCAAAATGCACAAAACTGTGTTAGTTTGGCTCTGTGTCCAAATCAGTAATCTCTGGGAAGCAGAAGCAGAAGCAGAAGCAGAAGCAGAAGCAAGGAAACACTAGCTGTGCTGAAGGTTGTCGCAGCTTAGGCAGTAATGGTAATGTGACTGGATGGCTCACTGGCTGGAGCTGATTCATCATAACTGGAGAAGACGGAGGGGGAGAGGAAACCATGTGTCTTTGAACCAGACCTACATGAAGGCTCTTTCCTCCTAAGAAGTCACTTCAGTACTTAATATTCCTCCTAACTGAGCAGGTTCTCCAGGCTGTCACAACAGGGTAAAAGAAAAGAAAAGTAGAATGGTTTGCCCCATCAACTGCAGAAAAGAAGCCTTATGTCTTTAAGGTGTGAGATGTTTTAGTATATATGTAAATCCTAGTGTAAAAGTTGGAAGTATGTGAATAGATTTTTCAACAAAAAGGTGCATCTCAGCAGACCCTCCAACACCTTTGCCCAGGGTTATATCCTGAATATTTATTTGCATCCTAAATCTTTGTGCATTTAGTTCTGTAGTTCTTTTCAGATTGCAATATTTATGCACAAAACTTATCACATTTAAATTAGGACTTCTCTCCTTAATGAGTTCTTCTCAACATGGGTGAGAGATACAGAATTAAACCTGTAGAGTTTCCAAAGGATTCAAGATATTGGATTTTGTGCAGGGATAACTGGATGAAATTTTGCATTAAACAGGAGGTCAGGCTGGATGATCTAATGGTCCCTTCTGGCCATAAAAACGATGAATCTGTGAGAAAAGCACTCTGAGATCATATGATGAAAAGCGCAATTAAATTGGCAAGTGTTATCTTGATGTTCCCATTACAAATCCCCTGAGCAATCTATCCCCCTGTCTTCCTCACACCACCTCCTCTATCATTAGATTCCAGGAGAACATACGCTCCGTTAAAGTCATTGCTGCTAAAACCATTTTGATAGCTGGCTCCACAGAGTCTCCTGCTAAATCCAGTGTTCAAGGCTATGGAAGTGCTCACTTCTTAAGTGAAGACAGATTTCTCCAAGGCATTTTGCACTCTATTCTTCCTTCAGATTGCTCAGCTAAAGGCTTTTTCAGGACTTTATCAGTTATTAATAATTGTGATGATTCATGATTTATTCATAACCATTTATACATTTGCCATATGCTGCCTGCACATGCAAACTGTTTTTCTGAAGCACGCAAATGTGGCAGAGTGCTTCTTACAATTCATATCCAGTAAATAGATGATAGAGAAAGATTAATGAAACGAGAAATACAATAAAACATCCTGCAATGGCTTCAGTTTTGAACTTTTGAATTAAATGTTGCAGAGTAATTGTCTTTAGCAGTATTGAAACTAAAATAAGCAGGATAATAGCGTGAAAGGACAAGTTTAACACCACGAGTAGCACCTTATTCTGCTTTTATTCTGTACCCTGCAATGATACTTACGGGGAGTAAGAGTAAATCTACTCATCAGGGAAGATATAACTCGGGACAAATAAAGGTGGTAGTATCTGCAGTATCACCCTAGTTGCTCTCTTCAAGCTTTCATATTAAACCAGTGTTTTTGCAGCAAAACTGTGTGGAGGGGATCTGACATGCAAATCCCTCATAATGCCTAACAGCAACAGCCTGAAAAGAGAATGTTACTCCTTGTTGTCGATAAAAAAAGGAGTTTTATGGTGATGTCACTAACTAAGTCATTTCTCATAGGCACACTATGACACCTTCTGCAGTGTGCTGCTGTTCAGATGAAATGCCTAGATTTTATGAGAGGCTAATTATTTAATGTAAATAATGTATTCCTGGTTTTGAGTGAACGTGTTCATTAGCAGCGAGATGGGTTCTGTGGGGGAAATAATCAGTATGTTCCAGCTCCGAGTCTCAAGGCAGAGGGACCAGCTCTGATCTGACTCACATCTCTGCTCATCCCATTTTCTGCTGCATTTTAGCTGAAGCTTTTGGAACAGAATGTTTAAATTTTTACTAGCTGCCTTGAAAGTGAACATCTGAATTTTTACTAACTGCCTGTAATTGCCTACTATTTTTATTCTGTAGGATGGTCTAAAATACATTTGGGTTCTCATCATGTCTACAGAACCATGGGATTCATCCCAGACTCTAAGCTATCTTGTTCCTCCATGGCAGGACCAACTTTACCTATGGCAATCCTGCCTTTTGGCTGACCAAGAGTTTCTTGAAGATCTCCACTAACTTCACAAAATTCTGAGGCAATCCATTCCTGTGTTTCACTCTCTTCACCATTTGAATTATTTTTTTCTTGGTTTTTAACTTAAATATGCCGTGTTAAAAATGTTTTTTCTTGTTCTTCCCACCATGAAGTCACATAAGTGGTATTTGCAGCAACCTTCGACATTCCTAAATCACATTCTTACACTATTCCTTCATAGTTCTTGAGAATTGTAAGTGTGCCAGTGGAGGCACCCACCAAATGCAGAGGTCTGAGGGGGATATGTACACACTATTTCATTAAAGAACTCATAAGAAAACCACCTGCAATGTCTTGAATTTTCACTGTTACCTTTTACTGGAACAAAAGCTATAAGATAGTTTTGAAACTTAGAAACTCAGATCTTCTGCATGAGATAACTCTGGACAAAAGGTTTGAAGCCCTCTTCACCTCTCCATTGCTTCCTCACAGAGCAGGTCCAGCCCTACTCTCAGTCTGGCAACTTCCAGGATTTTCTGTAGTATTACAGAGAACAAGCCTATCACAATTTTGCACTCCTCACAGGAGGATCAGTCATACCCAAAGAGTTCCAGACTAGACAAGTATGCAGTCACCCTACTTGCTGCTCCCTGGCATCCTTTTAAAAAAAATGTAACACAGAGCAACAGTGACCATGTAGAAGGACTAGTATCGCTTGCCAGATAGTTCAACACAGAATGTGAGATCATGCTGTCCACCAGCATGCTCAGACTCTGAAGTGAACTGTGCAAATAACCCTTGTCCTTGCAAACATCAATGCTAAATTACAAGAGGTTTTAATGTGGGTCTTTCTAAATCTGTATTCATTTCTGCCACCTACAGAAGGAGATCACTCCTGCTTAACAAAAAGCTTGCGCACATCAAAAACATTAAACACAAAAGTTTAGCAAAAATAAACTTTTGAGTAATGAAAACATCAAAAAATAAGACAAAAAAGACCCAAGTCCAGAACTATAATTTTACAGAAGTGTAATGACATTACGCTTTACATGTCTTAAAGTTCTGTAAAATCATGTTTCAACAGATCCCAGAACTAATGCTTACTTTTAAATTTTCTTTCAAGGAGCAAAAGATATTAAAAAGCCTAGCCCCTTTTTTGTTTCCTATGGCATAAAAAGGATACATTAATGGTTCTAGTTAAATTTAAGCATCCAAATACCAAGAATAATCTGTTAGGGGAAAAATTAAAAAGAATAATTGAAATGACTATTTTCAGCTAATCAGAAACAGATCATATGCATGTGGGTGGAAAAATGTTATTTCATTATTCATTTGCAGTATATATATAATGTTCATTTCACAAATTCAAGCTGATCTCCATTTATCATCTGTACAATAGTGTATTTCCACATTTTGGGTTGCATATACAGGATAGAGAACAGTTCATTTAGAATATTTATTTTGTAATATCATTTTACACTCTGGGAATTATACATTAGTTTTAATATATCTTAACAATGGTAATGCCACAACTAGAGAAAAAAACCCAAGATATTTAGGCACTAATTGGGCTTTTTGTTAAGTTATGACTTGATAGTTTTTTAAAACATGGCTGCAATGAATTTTCAGGCATTATTGTCTATTCCTGTCCATGCTAATCAGCGCCCTGTAGCACAGTGGGTCTTACACTTAATGGAGCAGTACAGAGCTCTTGCCAGCATTCAAGCAATTGATTCCATAAAAGGGGCACAATATAAATCAAGCACAGAGTAAAACTGCTATTCTACAAGCTTGCAATAAGAGCACCCTTTTTCTTATCCAAGACACTCAAAGACTCCCCTGCTGTGCTTATGTTGATTGTACTTCCTTTATCTTCTGTTCAGTTTTGTTTTTCTCACTTTTTTTCAGTGCCTTCAGCGCTGGTTTAACATGTACCCTCACCCACCAAAGTTCACTTCCTCCTTCAAAACTTTGAGAAGGTAAGGAATGGGGATCTTTTCCACCTGATTGCTTCTTGTAATTGTTCCTTCCTCATAACTATATAATAACAATCTAGTTATTAGAAAAGCAACTTAATTATTTGACCTGACCCAAATTTCCAAGACACCTTCTATTCCTGTTATCTTGATGCGTACATGCAATTTGCACATAATGCATTACTTTAAAGCTGGCTAGTAACCCAGAAATACCATTAAGAAAAAAATGCCATTAAGCTGAGGATAGCTCAAGTGTCCCAAAAGAGTGTCTACCTGAGTACTTATATTCAATATATTTTATCAATCATCTGCAAGTAAAATATAAAATCATAACTGATGAAGTATAAGGCTAACACAAAAAATGTAAGATGAATAGATAATATGTTAGCAGTTTAGTTATGCTGCTCAGCAATCCCCATTAATACGAGGGGAGTGAAATATAGCTTCATATACCTAGGAACCAGAGACTTTAGACCATTCCTACATGTTCAAGAAGCAAAAGCTTTGAAAACAACAGAGGCTGTCACACACACACAAAAACATAATGAATTTAAACAGTGGGCAAAACACTGTAGTTAAAAGTAAAATTTTATGGAGTGAAATAGTATTTACTTTTGGTTACAATACTAGTGGGAAAAATAATGTTTATTTCCAGTGTTCATGTTTCACTAACAATACTGGAAAGTTTTGGAGGTTCAGAAGAAAACTGCAGGAATAATATATGGTCTGAAAAATTTCTGTTCATAAAAAGCTTAAAAAGCTTTATCAACAGTGTATCCCAAAAAAGGTTACAAAGTGGCATAATCACAATCCATAATAATTACACGAGGACAAAGTGAACAAAGTCAGAATAGGAGGTAATGTCCAAGGAAGGACATTTATCAGGAAATACAGAAAAAGTGGAAACATTTCCTGCAGGAATTATTGCCTCTTCTTAAAGGTTTTTTTTTTTCTTTTTTTCCCCCCCAAATTGCAAAAGCTTTCTGTCAGCTCTGGGACAAATCTGAAAAAGAAAAATTTATAGCAGAACTCAGGTGCACATTTCAACAGTGAAATGAATATTCAAGTAATTTGGTGGGGGAAATCCTGAGTTTTCCAGGAGAAAATTTTTTGCTGGGGAAAACTCTGGTGAAATTAAGCCTATCTAAATGTAGGGTATTATAAGCATTGACATCTACATCTGGGCTTTCTTATTATCTAGAAACTCTTTATATTCATGATTCACCTACTCTTCCTTAGAAATCTGTCCTGTGCATTGCAACCTGTCAGTGTCTATACCTTAGATGACTAGATCATATAAATGTTTTACTCATAGATGTCAACCTTAAGAGAAATGACTCCTCACTTCTGTATCTTTAAATGAAGTCTAGTTATCAGAAGATTTGGTCTTGGTACAACAATTATCAGGGAAAATTATATGGTTTATGATATTCAGGACACCAAGTCAGAATTGTCTCTTGTGAGCTTAAAATATATGTCTAAGAACTGCCCAAGCATCTTACTTGCTTGTCAATCTCTAGATGAACAGGCATGGGTATTATATTTATTTCGTACTTCTTTTTTCTTCATCATCAATGTCAAAGCTACAGCTCCCTTCCAGATCTTTCTATATGTGTTTGCAGACAATTCTATACAGGATGTCTCTTTTTTTTTTTTTTTTTTAAGGTGGAGAG
>NW_009260286.1:2145324-2204194 GCF_000687185.1 Egretta garzetta
CTGAGAAAACAAGAAAAAATGAAATGCCAAATTTGTGACTTTTTAACCTGAGCCTATGTCACTGGAAACAGATAAGAAATCATGGTATAATTTGTTTCTCAGTGCTGTTACTAGAAAAGAAAATTGCCAGTTTGTGAGTTATGAGTCTGTACACAGGGCCAAATTTAGCTTGTATTCACACCAAAGTAACTTAATTGAAATCAGTGAATTTGCACTAATGTAACTGTGAGCAGAAATTGACCTCTTGTGCCTACTGGAACACAGCCCAAAAGCCACTTGACTTCCTTGTGCTTAAGGCTGGCTCTGCATGAATGTCTACTATTTTACTGGCAGTAAGTTATGTAATATTCATGGTTTAATGATGCATATTCTACAAATAGGCTGGGTAGATGCCAGCAGACTACATCCAAGTATTACTACATATTCTCTTTGTTGACCTCTGTATGCATTCAATCACATGAAGTAGTTACAGCTGGGACTCCAGGAAGGAATTCCAACTTCCAAAATGTTCCCACTGTCACTATGCAAATGCTAGCGAAGAGCTTCTGTTGTAATTAGCCTAGATTTCCTTACAATATCTAGTTACAACGGAGTATCCATGAATATTCATGGCCAATTCATTTGAATTACGAACATTCATGAATAAATCATTTGGCTGAAAACAGGGTACCGTATGTTGTGTTTCATGGCTCCTGTGATTTATTCCATAGTGCTACAATTTGTAATATTAGTAGCTATCATAAAGTTTATTTTTCAAGCCTTCATTTCCAGCTGTGACCATGGCACTCTGGGGATCAGATCAGCCTTTTCTTGTACCCCTGTAAGGTCAGATCCCAGCCTAGATACATAATGCAGATTTACTGCTCTTCTAATGCACACCTTCATTAGTGCTTTTGTAAGGTGCCTTTGTTCTCTTGGTGTGTGCTACCAACCTCAGACAAAGGGGAAATGCAGCTCATTCCTGGACTGGCATTGAGAAGGGAGACACAGTGCTAGAGTAAGCAGTGGAGCTGACTGCCCAAAGACACTGTGCAGTCTCCATCCTTGGAGGTTCTCCAGGGTGAGACTGGATAAAGCCTCAAGCAACCTCATCAGATCAGGAAACACAGGATAAGAACTGGTATGATGTTAACATTAATAGCTGTGAGCTAAGTGCTTTTAATATGGTCAGAGGTAAGGAAGCAACAGCAGTATGAAAAGTTACTTATCCTAATAAAATTTGTCATGCCTCTGGTTTTCCTGTCATGAGAGAAATTGTGTTTGTGTGGCAAGGGTTTGGTAGCAAGGAGGCTACGGGGTGGTTTCTGTGAGAAGCTGCTGGAAGCTTCCCTTATGTCCCACAGAGTCAATGCCAGACGGCTCCAAGAGGGACCCACTGCTGGCCAAGGCATCAGCCCATCAGTGATAGTGGCAGCACTTCTGGGATAAGGTATTTAAGAAGGGGAGGAAAAAAAAAAGCTGGGCAATTGCAGCCAAAGAAAGGAGTGTGAATATGTGAGGGGAGCAGCCCTGCAGCCCCCCAGGCCGGTGCAGCAGGAGGGCAGGAGGAGCTCCAGGCACCGGAGCAGAGATTCCCCTGCAGCCCCTGGTGCAGCCCATGGTGGGGCAGGCTGTGCCCCTGCAGCCCAGGGAGGCCCACGGGGGAGCAGATCCCCACCTGCAGCCTGGGGAGGACCCCATGCTGGAGCAGGGGGTGCCTGAAGGAGGCTGTGACCCTGCAGGGACCCACGCTGGAGCCGTCTGCTCCTGAGGGTCTGCACCCCAGGGGAGGGATGGACCCATGCTGGAGCAGTGCGTGAAGAACTGCAGCCTGTGGGAAGGACCCACGCTGGAGCAGTTCGTGGGGGACTGTCTGCTGTGGGAGGGACCCCAGGCTGGAGCAGGGAGGAGTGTGAGGAGTCCTGCCCTGGGGAGGAAGGAGCGGCAGAGACAGAGTGGGATGAACTGACCCCAACCCCCATTCCCTGTCCCCCTGCACCACTCAGGGGGAGGACGGAGAGAAATAGGGAGCGAAGTTGAGCCCGGGAAGAAGGGAGGAGTGGGGGGAAGGTGTTTTTAAAATTTGGTTTTATTTCTTTTTGTCCTACTCTGATTTGACTGGTAATAAATTAAACCAATTTCCCCAACTTGAGTCTGTTTTGCCCATGACAGTAATTGGTGAGTGATCTCCCTGTCCTTATCCCACCCGATGAGCCTTTCTTTATATTTTCTTTCCTCTGTCCAGCTGAGGAAGTGGACTGATGGAGCAGGTTTGGGGGGGACCTGGCATCCAGCCAGGGCCAACCCACAGCAATTATCAATGCAGTCTGTGGTTGCAATATTGTCCTTTAGAGAAGAGGCCAAGAGAGACCATTAGTTTTCTCTCCTTTTCTGTCTCTTTCTTTTCTGCGGGTACAGCATTGTCCATTTTGGCATCTGTTGAAGTTTAACCCCAGCCAGCAACTAAACC
This sequence comes from Egretta garzetta, assembly GCF_000687185.1. Classification (NCBI taxonomy): domain Eukaryota; kingdom Metazoa; phylum Chordata; class Aves; order Pelecaniformes; family Ardeidae; genus Egretta; species Egretta garzetta. The sequence goes on from NW_009260286.1 coordinate 2,147,774, forward strand.
CCACACAGCCAATCGCTCACTCCTCCACTGTGGGGTGGGGAAGAGAATCAGAAGGGTAAAAGTGAGAAAGCTCATGGGTTGAGATAAAGACAGTTTAATAGGGAAAGCAAAAACTGCATGTGCAAGCAAAGCAAACCAAAGAATTCATTCACTGCTTCCCATTAGCAGGCAGACGTTCAGCCATCTCCAGGAAAGCAGGGCTCCATCACGCATAATGGTTCCTTGGGAAGACAAATGCCGTTACTCCAAAGGTTGCCCCCTTCCTTCTTCTCCCACCAGCTTTATGTACTGAGCATGGCGTCATATGGTGTGGGATATTCCTCTGGCCAGTTTGGGTCAGCTGTCACAGCTGTGCCCCCTCCCAGCTTCTTGTGCACCTGGCAGAGCATGGGAAGCTGAAAAGTCCTTGATTGGTGTGAGCACTGCTTAGCGACAACTAAACCTTCAGTGGGTTATAAACATTCTTCTCATACTCAATGCAAAACACAGCACTAGGAAGAAAGTTAACTCTATCCCAGCCAGAACCAGGACAGCATCTCTGAGAAAAAGCTGAATTACAAATAATTTATTCATACGCTTTTTCTGGCCATTAGCTAAGTTCAAAGAGTAGACACAATGTCACATGACCAAACACTGTTGAAATGGAGAACAACAAAACTAGGAGACTGAGGGATTCACAGATTATAACTACTTCTTAGGGAGTTCCTCTAAGATGGCTGAATAATAAAGAGATGTAAGGCAACCAAGACCTCATTATCAATAATATTTGAGCCAAAAAGAAGGATATGTGTTTCTGAATAAGCTAGCAGCTGTGTAGGGCCAAAGTGTGTCCAGTTAACTGTGTAACTAAATTTCTCTGCAGTAGCGAGTAGTGAGTTAGTTTGTGTTGTTCTATAATTACTTTGTTTGGGTATGATGCAATGGTCTGAAGACAACTTGCTTCCTGATAGGTATTGCCATCTTGATTCTACTTGCAAGAGATAAAGATGCTTCCATTAAAAACAACAGATGTGTTCTAGCAACAAAATGGTGTAAACAAAAAGCAAAAATACAGACAGACATCACAAAGGAAATAGAAGACAGAGAAAAAAAAAGGAGTGGGTTATCAATTAAAAAGTTCTATACACAGACTTAGAGAAGATAGGAAACAAGAACGCTAACTCTTGGTGAAAGGTGTCAATTATTGTCTATCCTAAGACCCATTTGGGATGACCCCTATAACGAATTCCTTTCTAATCAGGGTCAGAGTCAGTAGATCTCTAATGTTATGGCCTTTATGGCTTCTGTGCTATGAAAAGAAGATTCTGATGTGGCACCCTGGTCAAAGTTATACACATCACAGACATAAACTATCTGGAAAGAGGATAACTTGTAATTGATTTGGGTTTGAAAAACTGTATTAGAGGAAGAAAAATATTAAAAGACTGCTTTTGCATTTTACGTAATCTCCTTTCATGGCCACTGCATAGACATATGGAAGAGAACAGTAGTTAAGTTATTTGAATTAGAAGGAAGCAAAGAATAGAGAATGAAGCCAAGTGAGTAATAGGAAATCACTAATACACCTGAAAGAAAATTGAATATTACTTGGCTTCCTGTCTGAGTTCACTGAACTTATATTTACAGAAATTAACTCCTTCAGTATATGTTTTGATTAAAAAGTACAGAGTAACATTGAAACCCCACACAGCCAATCGCTCACTCCTCCACTGTGGGGTGGGGAAGAGAATCAGAAGGGCAAAAGTGAGAAAGCTCATGGGTTGAGATAAAGACAGTTTAATAGGGAAAGCAAAAACTGCATGTGCAAGCAAAGCAAACCAAAGAATTCATTCACTGCTTCCCATTAGCAGGCAGACGTTCAGCCATCTCCAGGAAAGCAGGGCTCCATCACGCATAATGGTTCCTTGGGAAGACAAATGCCGTTACTCCAAAGGTTGCCCCCTTCCTTCTTCTCCCACCAGCTTTATGTACTGAGCATGGCGTCATATGGTGTGGGATATTCCTCTGGCCAGTTTGGGTCAGCTGTCACAGCTGTGCCCCCTCCCAGCTTCTTGTGCACCTGGCAGAGCATGGGAAGCTGAAAAGTCCTTGATTGGTGTGAGCACTGCTTAGCGACAACTAAACCTTCAGTGGGTTATAAACATTCTTCTCATACTCAATGCAAAACACAGCACTAGGAAGAAAGTTAACTCTATCCCAGCCAGAACCAGGACAGCATCTCTGAGAAAAAGCTGAATTACAAATAATTTATTCATACGCTTTTTCTGGCCATTAGCTAAGTTCAAAGAGTAGACACAATGTCACATGACCAAACACTGTTGAAATGGAGAACAACAAAACTAGGAGACTGAGGGATTCACAGATTATAACTACTTCTTAGGGAGTTCCTCTAAGATGGCTGAATAATAAAGAGATGTAAGGCAACCAAGACCTCATTATCAATAATATTTGAGCCAAAAAGAAGGATATGTGTTTCTGAATAAGCTAGCAGCTGTGTAGGGCCAAAGTGTGTCCAGTTAACTGTGTAACTAAATTTCTCTGCAGTAGCGAGTAGTGAGTTAGTTTGTGTTGTTCTATAATTACTTTGTTTGGGTATGATGCAATGGTCTGAAGACAACTTGCTTCCTGATAGGTATTGCCATCTTGATTCTACTTGCAAGAGATAAAGATGCTTCCATTAAAAACAACAGATGTGTTCTAGCAACAAAATGGTGTAAACAAAAAGCAAAAATACAGACAGACATCACAAAGGAAATAGAAGACAGAGAAAAAAAAAGGAGTGGGTTATCAATTAAAAAGTTCTATACACAGACTTAGAGAAGATAGGAAACAAGAACGCTAACTCTTGGTGAAAGGTGTCAATTATTGTCTATCCTAAGACCCATTTGGGATGACCCCTATAACGAATTCCTTTCTAATCAGGGTCAGAGTCAGTAGATCTCTAATGTTATGGCCTTTATGGCTTCTGTGCTATGAAAAGAAGATTCTGATGTGGCACCCTGGTCAAAGTTATACACATCACAGACATAAACTATCTGGAAAGAGGATAACTTGTAATTGATTTGGGTTTGAAAAACTGTATTAGAGGAAGAAAAATATTAAAAGACTGCTTTTGCATTTTACGTAATCTCCTTTCATGGCCACTGCATAGACATATGGAAGAGAACAGTAGTTAAGTTATTTGAATTAGAAGGAAGCAAAGAATAGAGAATGAAGCCAAGTGAGTAATAGGAAATCACTAATACACCTGAAAGAAAATTGAATATTACTTGGCTTCCTGTCTGAGTTCACTGAACTTATATTTACAGAAATTAACTCCTTCAGTATATGTTTTGATTAAAAAGTACAGAGTAACATTGATTATCAAAGTAATGGCTAAATTATAAAAAGACTGTTCAGATGTAAAATACGGATGATAGAAACTGAAGGAAAGTCTGCCTATATCTGCTTTCTGTGACAGCTGAACTGATTGTGAATGTGAGAATAACAGGACAGCTTGCAAGCAGGCTGAATTCAACACAATAAGAGTGAGCTTCACATATTGAAATATAGAAGCCTCTGATTTCAGAAAAGAAAATTTTGAAGAACTGAGAAATCTATGACTTGAAGATGCAGAAGTCTGCTATTAGTGTTTCTTAGTCTCTTTTGTGCTTTTGGAAGAGAAGGTACTAAAGATTTTTTGATTATCCAAACAGCTGATCTAAAATTTCCTTAGGTCTTTAGGAGTCAGAACTCAATGGCAAGGTATGACAAGGCACCAGAAGAGAGCAGATTAGAAGCCTAGAGTAGAAAAGTAGAAAAGACTAATGGTAAACATGATAACAGGCTTTAATATGTAATAGTACTAGAAAGAAGAAAGTAAGAAAATGTTTCCAGTATCTGTTGGAGATAAATGGCTGACTTGCAAGGTGAGGTTATATGTTAGGAAACTATTTGAAGATAAACAGCTTTTAAACTTGCTTAAAATGGGAAAAAGACAACCTTATATTGAAAAATGCAGGCAAACAGGCATATGGGGATCATCTGAATGATGAACATTTTTGCCAAAATTTGTGAAGGAATCAATACATGTGAGAAAATTTTTGCACCTAGTAGCTGGCTTATGGTTGAAGGTAATCAGCATTCATATTTAAACTGAACAAATCCTGAAACAACAATTATGGAGTATTGCCTAAGGGAATTTGTCTTCCTGGAATCAAACATCAGAACAGCTGATGAATCATTATGAGAGATAAAAGGCATATAGTTAAAAAGAGATGCTAGATATTTTAATAAGAGACCAAAGCCAGACAGGAGGAACTGACACTGTACCATGGAAGAGACGCTATTCTTTGTTACAGAAGGATACACTGCCTCCATGTAAAAACCAGAGAGAGATAGAGTAAGAAAACTCTTCCCAGTTTCAACAGTGACCTATCAGACTAAAAGCGAAGGTAAAATCAGACAAGAAATGACTTCTAAAACCACTTTATTCTGTTGCATTTTTAAATGGTAAAATGCCTTTTCAGAAGAAGAGTGTCAATTGTTAGAAAATCCCATTTTTAAGAACTTTTATTTCTTGATACTTTGTTTACCCTCATATGATGCCAAACCAAGAAAAGCCCACAGGTCTCATGAAGAAACTGTTGTTAATCAGCGGGAAGGAAGGAGGGTAAATATGTGAGGAACTGGCTGCAAGGCTTAGGAGACATGGACTGCAGAATGCCACAGAGAAGTTAAAGTCTGGCCATTAGCTCTAGGAATCCAGCTAGAGTAACTAGATAGAAAAAAATCTGTATCTAGATCCACTTAGAAGGAGCTGGTGTCACAGGACAGTGTTAAGTTTTGATGTGTGTCTAATAAACCATGGAAAAAGAGCCCCTGTCCCATTGTCATATAGATCTAAGCTTCTTTGTTCAATTATCTAGCTAGATTAACAAGGCTGTTAATAACAAAAGACTAAAGAGCAAACCGTAGTCTGCCTTCAAGTCATACCATAAAACATGAGCTTATAACTCAGGCTGCATTTGTTGCAAATTAGTAACACAGTCAGATAGATAGTAACAAACAGTGGCTGGAAATTAAGACGTTCCCTTCCATCATCCCCATTATTTTTGTCTTTTAATGTAATTCTATAATTTTATTAAAATAAATGCTATTTTTTTCTGTGAAATTAACATGATTCAGAAAATCTGAAGTTATTTAAACCTATGAACAAGGAAAAATTATGTTGAGGAGGTAATATATTGCCTTAATAATAGGGGGCAAATGATGCCATGCATTAGTGATCAGAATATAAATTGGTATGAGAGTCTTGTAACAGAAAAAAGACTGTTACTTGATTCTAAACTTTTAAATTTCCACTCTGCATAGTACGTTAAAAGGACCCTGATTTATATTGGCTCTGATTTACATTTGGCACGACTCTGGCGGTGAGCCTTACAAAGAGCCTTAAACTGGAAGTAAATATATGGCTCACTGTAATTTAAGAACATTTTGAGGTCATCTTATGCTGGCAGAGTGTAAGAAGATATTCAGACTTCTGGTGTCTAGACTAACAGGGCAAAAAGGCCTTCTACAATTCTGACAGAGCAAAGATTGATGAAGAAGTGAGACAAGCAGCCACCTCACCCTCACCCCAACACTTAGCATCGGGAGAAGCATATGAGCCAGGCAGCTGGGGCACCTGACCCCATGAACAGGAACAAAAACTAGTGCTGCTCAAAGCTGTGTCAGACAGAGCCAGCATTAAATCCACCCTGGGCACAATTCAGCTGACCCTGAAGACGTTGACTGTTTCTGAGGACAAGACTGGATTTCTGAGTTGCAAAACTATTCCTAGGGCCTGGATTGGTTTCCTACTATCTAGCAATATTAGTACGACTATTAACATCAGGAGAGACACTGAGAAAAAAAAAAATAACATTTGGCCATGGCACAGGAGCCACAGGAGCATATTTAAGACATAAATGTTATACTGAAGATATTTGTATATAAATAATACAGCTTTGGGTCATTCTTGACCTTGTGGATCTTAATTTTATTCTTTTTATACAAGACAATACTCAGGGATAGCACTACTTGAAAATATTTAATCCTTATTTTTAAGTAAATGAATGTTACAAATATTCAAAAGCTGTACACTTTTATTCCATGGCAATTTAAATTGTTTTCTTCAATATTTAGCTCTGAGGATTGGAAAAAAAATCAACAGAAAACTGTCAAAACATGAATGGCTGCAGTCTTGCTATTCCAGAGCTATTGTTCTCTACTGGAAAACATAGAATTATTCAATCAAAACACATTTTAGGTCATCTCAGATAAAGAGCGTTCCTTTCAAATGAGACCTGCCTCTTGTTCTTATGAGGAAACAGACAGCTTAGCTCTTTCCATCCATCAATACAGAGAACACTAATAATCAATTAGAAGTATACTCTTTTAGCTTCTTCATCCTGAATTCAACAGTATCCTTTTGAGTCTTTGTGTCATTTAAAAATTGGTTACAAATGTTCTGGCATATCAGTGTTACCTCAAATAGGAAAAAATCCACATTTAAATCGCAGTGTTGCAACTATTTCTTCATGTTACCATATGATCAAATGGCTGTTATGTGTATCAATAAATAAGCATAATGCTAGTCAAATACTGTATGTATGCTAATAAATCATCTGAAAGAAAACCCATTCAAATGTCACAACAGCAGCAACATTCATGTCTATGCAATAAAATATGACACATAATTCACAACTTAGAACTCCCAACTGCATTTCTCAACTATTCACAGTCTCATAATACCCAATTACTTTTACAAATGCAATTGCAAAAAGTTATGCCAAACAGCTTTACATGTTTGTATCCACTGAGGATTTGTTATAAACTTGCCAATCTCAAACACGTCCTTAATCTCATTAAAGAGTTATCTTTTCATCCAGAGAACTTTGGCAAAATTAAAAGTTTAGTTTCTTTTATGATATGGCTGCTGTTACTTTACTCCTTGCACAGCAACTTTTATTGGAGGGTCTCAAAGTGGTTTACAAACTCTAATAAATTAAGCTGTTTATCCCATTTGTCATATAGATAAGTGTTATTATCCCTCCTTTGGAGATATGGAAAAGTGAGGTATAGTAGTCCATGAATTTATTCATAAAGGTAAACATCCTGTATAGCAATGCTTAGAGATTGTGACAAAAATTAAATTTTGCAGAAAGCTTTGGTATTTAATATCAAACATACTTTCATCATGAATGAAGCTTAAACAGAATATCAAGTTCAATTCATAATTTGGCATCTGACTATGAAATCAAAGTATATTACCTTGAGAAAAACACTTTTTTCTTCTTCCAAAAATATTACAAGAAAGAAGCCAATCCTTCCTTTGTCTTCTGTGAAACAAAGAGTGAAAAAAAAAAAAGCCAAATAACAAAGTACTCTATCTATACAAGATGCCAGAAGATAATAAATTACATCTTCTAGGCCGTTAGCCAAAATTATCCAGACACTAGAAAGGTAAAAAGGGCAGCATAAATATTTCAGCATTTATTCATAAAAAGCTTTTTACAGTTTCAGAGCACTGGGAATGGAATACTATGTGTTAAGTTACACATTCCACCTCTTTACATTTGAATTTTATTTTTCCAATGACAAGATGTCTGTAAACTGCACTCTAGAAAAAAAAAAAAAAGAGTTGTTTGATGTTCTGATCTGTTCACTTCAGGTACTTCTAGTAGTCTTGCTGCCTCATCATTTGAGCACTCTGACCAATGCCTTTGAACAGATAGCTGAAAAAGAGACATTCTCATAGTGGCCAAGACCTGGATCATCTTCTGGTCTTGGTCCAACTGCCACCTTAATCTTAAGAATAAAAAAGTGGCCATGCAGAATCAAACCACAGGTCAATCTACCTCAGTTTTCTAATCTGACAGTGACCAAAATCAGCAGGATGTAAGAAGAGAGCAATTACAGCTGATGCTTCACCTGTGTACTCTCACATCCTCCAACCGTTTCTCGGTTGTTCTTGAGCCAGATGTGCTTTCTGTTTGTTTAGTAAACAAAACTTAATTTCTCTTCCATGAACTCAGCATATCTTCCCTTCAACCCAGTGAAACCCCAGTCCCAGGAGAAATCTTCAGGACTTGTTTAATACATAAGGAAAGAATCTTGAGGAGGCTGGTCCTGGGGGAAGGGAAAAAAAAAAAAAAAAAAGAAAGAAGAAGAGGAAAATATGTGGTTTTCTCTTGCATACCTCTTGCAGCTGCTTCACTTGGAATTGAACTGAAATATTGAGTGAGGCAGAGTAGTTGATCTTAGCTCAGAGATCAGGGCATTCACCTGGAACATAGAAGACAGACTCACAGCCTTCAAGTGTTAATTATTTAATTGTCATTACAAGCTGTGACAGAAAACAGACGGAAAATCATCACAAGGATAACCAAAATACAGCAGCTAAACTCTCCTAAAATGTGAATCAAAGCTACAGAACATGAATTTAACTCAACAACTTTCACATTGAAAGTTCCCCATGCACAAGGTGTCAGATGATGCCTTTGCTACCTATCTTTTGGGTGGACTGCATCTCCTGGCATGGTGCAAATACACTGAGGATTATCTCCATGGAAGACCCTTGCTGAGATTTCCATGATTCTCAGCTTAATCTAGGACTTTAAATCAACTTCTTACCTGTGAGATAACTATCAGCATTTAGGTGTCTTTGTGCGTGTCCACCATTTGACAACTGGTTGCTCACAAGTTTAAAAAGCAGCTGTATTTTTTGCAGAATGCCATTGTCACTTAGATGACAAATTTGGACACTTTAAGATACAAGCCTGAATCTCTAGACCTTGGACTACTGCATTTTCTTTACATTGGTTACAGTCACATTCTTTTCAAAAAAGCTATTTGGTTCATTTCTGTCAAGGGGATATGTATAACTTCTCTTGGCAGAAGTCAATAGTTGTTTTTCACTGCCTTGCATCAGCTTGAAAAAGAATGGGTCTGTTTTGCAGTTCAGTGGATAATCCTGAGGGGTTCTAGAATTTCAGGGACCACAAAGGACCAAAGTGCATTAGATCTGTATCATCCAGAATACATATTTTCTGCTCATGGATTTGCTTAATCTTTTCAATAACAGAGTGAGAGCTATTTATAGAATTCTGTGGTCCAGTCCAGTGTCTGCTCATGCAGTGCATGCTGATCAGCTGTTTCTCTGCATGAAGTGGCTCCACTGATCAAGAAGTCCCTGCCATTATGCTGGAAGACAAGAACATTCTGTGTAGGGTAAAATATAAACTTTTTGATGACCCAGTGATTAAGTTTGGGTTCATGAAAGGCAGGTCTTGCCTAACCAACCTGATTGCCTTCTACGACCAGGTGACCCGCCTGGTAGATGAGGGAAAGGCTGTGGCTGTTGTATACCTGGATTTCAGCAAAGCCTTTGACACTGTCTCCCATAGCATTCTCCTGGAGAAGCTGGCAGTTCATGGCCTAGATGGATGTACTCTTCGCTGGGTTAAAAACTGGCTGGATGGCCGAGCCCAGAGAATCGTGGTGAATGGAGCTAAATCCAGCTGTCAGCCAGTCACAAGCGGTGTTCTCCAGGGCTCAGTTCTAGGGCCAGTCTTGTTTAATATCTTTATCAATGACCTGGATGAGGAGATTGAGTGTGCCCTCAGTAAATTTGCAGACGACACCAAACTAGATGGCAGTGTTGATCTGCTTGAGGGGAGGAGGGCTCTGCAGAAAGACCTGGACAGGCTGGATCGATGGGCCGAGGCCAACTGTATGAGGTTCAAGAAGGCCAAGTGCTGGGTCCTGCACTTTGGTCACAACAACCCCATGCAGCTCTACAGGCCTGGGGAAGAGTGACTGGAAAGCTGCCTCGTGGTACTGGTTGACAGCCGGCTGAATATGAGCCAGCAGTGTGCCCAGGTGGCCAAGAAGGCCAACAGGGAGGTGGTAGAGTCCTCATCCCTGGAGGTATTTAAAAGAAGGATAGATGAGGTGCTTAGGGACATGGTTTAGTGGTGGGACAGCAGGGTTAGGTTAAAGGTTGGACTCAATCTCAAAGGTCTTTTCCAACCAAAGTGATTCTATGATTCTATGACTCTAAGTCTTTCTATCCACCTATTAGCACTTTGAACTTTTATTTGGTGCTTGAAGAGTCTGCCTTTTCCTGCACTCAAATCTTTCCACAGATAAGCATTGGCTGGCAGTACTTTTGATAAGATGGGAGATACATGACTGTAGGTTGATGCATTCAGGAGAATGAGCATCTGTCTTTTCCTATTGTTCTTTCATCGATTGGATGGTGTCAGTGGGTTTTGCTTACCTGTTTTCACGTGTCTTTACATTAACGGACATTCCTTTGTTCTGAGTTTGCTATTAATATCTCAGCTGCGCACAGAAAATGCAAATATTAGGTCTTATGTTTTTATCAACACTATTAGCATAAGAAATACATTCAACAACCACATAAAAATTCACCTTCATTCTGTTGTACTGTTTGGTCCTGACAGGAATGACATTTGTGTTTCTATCCTTTCTCAACCAGAAGTTAAAGCTCTTAACTGTGAGATTATACTGCTTAGTTTGAAAGCTTTTGTGAGCCTCTGTAGTATAATAATTTTACTTTAGAGAGCATGTAATTTTAAGTTCTTGCATAACACCATACATTTTTATGGTATTACTAAACTTCATAATTTTATTTCCCTGTGACAATTAAGTGCACACCAATGTTATGGAATTTTTCCCTCCATCACAGTTGAATGGAATTGGAATGGAGTATTATATGGTGGGTTGGGAGTTCTGATCTCTGGAAATGTAAAAGGTTTCTAGTTCCCTTGTTGCGTATCCATTTCACACATAACCAAATCCATCAATTTGTTCATTTTTCCCTTCTGTGACCTACAAGCTGTAACCAAAAAAATGTAACAAAAACATATTCACTATGCACTTCTTAAACATTGCCTTTTCTACAGGTAAAGCTGATAGTGTTAAAGAAAATTAACTTTGATATCTCACAGATTACATTTGTAACAATTAATTTGTTTTACAGACTGGCTGCTTACAGAGGTCCCTCTAGGCCAGTAGGGTAAATGTTATTTTGCCAATTTGAGTTAGACACTGTATGACCTGACCTGCTGCCCAAGGTCAAACTCCAAGCCAACACACATCGACAAGTCAATCTGGTGTAAATCAAAGAAGTTCCCATGTATCACCACACTGTGCGTAGGATGATACAGAGAAAATTTTTGGTGCTACGGCATGAGCCCTTTATAGCTGCAAGCCACACCACAGCTTCCAGAATTCAAGCAGAGATCCAGTCATAATTCCAACTTTTAAAAAATATTTTTAGTAAAGATTGGATTTCAGTTCTTGTTCTTTTCACAGAGACATTTATTCTTCCCCTTCTGATAAACCATGCAAAAAAACATTTCAGCCATATCTTAATGCTGTACATCATTTTTATACTAGTATCTCAGATTAAAGAATGCAAATGAAATTCTGCATATTCATATTTTTTTGTGAGTGGGGGCAATGCGCTGAATGACTTTTACTTGCAGAAAATAACGTAAGTTATCTTGTCCTGTGAAGCCAACCTAACATGTTATGCTGTCAAATCACAGATACTACAGAAAATGGTACCAAGTCATGTTTAGACATTATTTTTCCACTCATTACCTAGCCATCACATATATGATTCAAAATAATCAGTTATACTGTGAAAAATAAATAAGGCTGTTCCTCTGGGGTGCATTTGCACCTCCAAACTAGAAAATGTTATACAGTCTATAACCACCATCAAAAGAAACAAAAAACCCCAAACGAAACAAAAAAAACCCAAAACCAAAAAACCAGGGAATATAAGTCTCTGGGGAAATACTCTGGTAAATCCATTTTAAATATATGCTCTGCCTAAGGCTGAGATGTATATACATACACATATACATACATATATATTAGGGACACAGCTGACTATAGTAGTTAGAGAAAGAAATGTGAGTCAAAAAGTCTGGAATTGGATTTTTTTACTGCAGTGAATATCCAGCAATGTTAAAGGGGTTATACCATCTTATTAAAAAAATGGAATAGATGAAAGGAGAATCAGTCTTTTAGGTTGTATTTTTAGTTCAGTTATGATTATTATATGACCCTGAGGATGACATATTCTATCTGCCTACAATTGCAGTGTACAGTAAATCTAATAGTAAATATAACTGCGTATGAAATATAAATATGAATATTGTTTGTAAAATTTAAACTTTCTGAATTAAATTAACATAATCACCTACGGGAATAATGAATGACAGAATTGGAAGGTATCTTCTGAGTCTTCAAGTCCAAGACCCTGCTTTTTTGTCAACTGTATCACATAATATTGCCGGGATGCTTAAAACTAGGACATTTCCCAACTGACCGTTTTGAAAGTTTGCTGCAGAGTCTCGGTTTATATATTGCTAAAAACTCCTTTCTGATTATCAGTCTTAATGTGCTCCTTGCAAATTTATGTCTATTTTTTTCTAATATACACATCACCTTTAGCCTAATTTGCCATATGTAAATAACAATTTCAGGCTAAATGGACATATCTCTTACTGTTTTGAGTCATAAAATAGAGCTTCCTTCCACTTATCATTCTTGCAGTCCTTCTTTATTCCAGATAAAGGAAGGAATATTTCCTTAATTCCTTTGGATATACCTTACACATTTTGAGTCACACACTTCCATTTTCACATTTTTTTGGGATCAACTAATATGTTTGGATATTTCTCCTCCACTGTTTCCAAAGGTTGTCCTCCAAGTAAAGCAGGAAATCTTGTTATTAGTGTAAAAGTGCATGACCATGCACACAGATATATTAAATTTACCTCCATTCTGTAAGCCCCATCCTCAAGGTCTTTCAGTTGCTCCTGTATGATATTTTCACCACCCAGTACACATATGATGCCTCTCAACATCATTTCAACTATGAATTTCATTAGTGCATGCCTATTTTGCACAAAGTCCTTAATTAAAGTTTTTAATAAGATTAATCCCAAGATCAGACTTTGAAGAAACCACAAATAGCCTTTCCCCATTCTGAAATGTCCCCTTCTAATAATATCCATTTTTGTCTCTCTTAGACAGTCTTTTACTCATATTACATTTTTAGTTTTAATTCTTACGTTATCCACTTCAACTAGTAGTTTTCTATCTGCCACCACATCAAATGATTTATGGAAACCCATACAGATTAGATCTACTGTGTGTCCTTTAACCAGAAAAACAGCTATCTTATCACAGAAAGGTGTCAAATTACTATGAAACCATCTATCTTCATAAACTATTGTTATATTTTTATCATATTTTCCAAGTGATTTAATTTCTTTAATTATTATTTACCTTAAAAATACATTTAAATATTTTTGCACTGTGGAAGACAGACTGTCAGATCAGCAGCAATGTGACCATACTATTTTCTCCTTTGTTATGTATAGGATATGCACATACACTCAGAAAAGTGTTTCAAGAAAAATGTACAATGCACTGTGAGTGTGCCTGCTGAAAAAAATAGTAAATAGCAGTCTATATGAATATGCCCTGTTCTTGAAATTTGCCTTGAAGTTATGGTCTAAAAAGAGTCCATCTCTCTACAGACTGTGGATGTCTCAAAGCTGCCTTCAAGTCTATATACTTACCTGCACTGAATATAAGTTAGGTGCACGATTTTGCACAGCTGCAAATGTCCATCACTTCTAAAAAGGACATGTAAATTCCTAAATCGCTTAAGTATTTTTCAAAGTATTACATATAACTTCTACTTGGCCAGAGAGAGAAGCGAATTCCAGTTGTGCTAGCCTACCTCCTTCATAGTGTTGTTGTGTTATTTAATTTTTATATATATAAACAAGATTATCAGATTAAAGACTCCATTAACATACAAATTAACAATGGATTTATCAGTTTTTTCACCAGCTAGTGATTATTTAGCCTGTCAGGCCACAGAACCGTGACAGAAAGTATGATAAGAAACAACTCCTGAACTCCTGTAACTGGCTAATCACTCTCTTCAGGAAAATTTGCCATAAGGGAATAAGGGAAATAGAGTCTCAGTAACTCTCTTTTCACAAAAATTAGCCAGAAATTTTGAAATATTTTCTCAGGGTATTTCTTGCATTTTCTAATTCAGGTCAGGCCTGGAATCTCTTAACAATACACTCTTTATTATTTATAAACTTTCCATCCACTTTTTTTAAAAAACAAACCTTCTAAGTGAGGAAAAAAATGCCCAAACCCCTTAATTATTTCACCTAATGGCTTATTCCAGATCAGTTGAATTACTTCACCACATCATAAAAAATGGTTCTCTTGACTTGTACCCCCATGCTCATCCATGGCCTGGGGCACTCTTTGTTCCACCCTCAAAGGTGCAGCATGAGAATTTTACACCCACACAGGCCCCAAAAAGAGAAAGAATGTGGATACCAGAGAAGAGGAAATACAATTTCTTTGAAACACCTGTACATTTCCTTGGCATAACAAAGCTTGAACCCAAGATTTTGCTAATCTCAGTACTCAAAATTTATTGAAAAAATAAATTCTGTAGGAAAGGAAAAAAAAGAAGAGAGAAAACAAACTTCCTTATCCCTAAGTTCTATTCTTACTTTTGTCATTATCCTTTCATTTCACACAAAACAAGAACTGTTTTCTCCTACATCTGTCTTTCTGATTTAGGCAAGCATATAACTCTCACCTGCATTTTAGATGGTGGTTTTCTTAGCCTGATCCTCTTTAATCAGTAGGAGTTTTGAAAGCCTAGAAGGACCAGTTCTGTTCATGAGTAGCTTACTTAAGCAAATAATTTCTGGTAACTTTCAAAAGGCACTGACTATTCTCCACCTTATAGAGTGGAAAATAAAACACCTATTTTAGAGTAATTCCTTAATTAGGATACTTAAACTAAGAAACAAATTAAATGGACGTGATCCTACGCTGTCTCTTAATTTTTTTATTTATGTTATGGCATATCTATACAAAGGTGTATTTCTCCTGAATAAATACATTTATGAATTAAAACATTCAAGGAACTTGATCCAATACAACGCTTGATGATGTGCCAAACTTCAAACACATGAGCCATAGCTCTGAAGTCAGTGGGATTATTTCCACAAGTGCTTCAATGGACCAGGGAGAGCATTTAAGAACCAAGCCTTGCTATTACTGTATATTGCATTAACCATTTGAGAATATGTTTGAGTGTTACATTTTCTGCTTTATGAAGAGTTTTACTATAAAATGTTAAATGGTCTTTTCAGCTGAAACTCTGCAGGACTAAGAAGGCAAACTCTTCTGTGCATACTATATTACTTCTATTAAAATGATCTGAAGTACATGTATTTCTAGTGACCTGTCTGCAAGTATCTTGCTGAAAAATGTCACAATTAGCAGCAGACTGCTGCTGAGGGTTTGATTGCACAGTAAGGAACTAACTTTGCACCTCTGGAAGTTTGACTTTAACTGAAAATGTCTCTGTTGGTTTCAGTTTATTTCCCACTGAGCATTTGTCCATATCACAACATCATCACACAATTTAGCATGATGAACATAGCAGTTCCAATCGGAAGGAGCACAAGGAACAGAGAGGGATACAGCCCAGATCAATCCCTAGGCAACAAAGAAAATTATGTCATCATACAGGGATTAGTGCCCTGTAAAAGAAATTTTAAAAATGGCAAACAGATAGGTAGACAGATTGCTGGAGACTACTGAACAGACAAAACAGGTACCATGAATTTGGAGAATAATGTAGTGTTGTTTGTACCCTGTGCCAAAGGGTCTAATTCTGGGAGTTACTGATGCCCTTGGGAAGTGCTATCACCCACACTTGTAAAAAGGATTTCACAGCTGTAGCCAGGATGTGGGAAGGTGTTGATTCAAAGGAGGACTTTAAGTCTCACAATTCTTGTATTTTAGCAAATTACTAAGCACCAAGTTAGATGCTGTAAATTCCCATGTGCATGTTTTCAGTCTGCTGCAATCATGAAGTAATGCACGTTAACCTACTCTGTAGTAAAAATGTCTTGAGATAAACCATTTTATCTCACATTTGAAAAGGTCTAATAGCACTGACCTGTTACGGATCAGCTGAATCCTTTTAATTCATCAGAAGACACACATGCCCAGCTGCCACTTCGAGTTTTAGATCCCAAATAGCACCGATAACTCAGAAACAGCCTAGATTCTCCAGCCACTCCATTACTCAGTGGCCACTTCGAGTTTTAGATCCCAAATAGCACCGATAACTCAGAAACAGCCTAGATTCTCCAGCCACTCCATTACTCAGTGGCCACTTCGAGTTTTAGATCCCAAATAGCACCGATAACTCAGAAACAGCCTAGATTCTCCAGCCACTCCATTACTCAGTGGCAAAGTCTCTTAGGTGTACCTGAGCATGTACAGAACTGCTCGAGGCCCTGATCTCTCATAGAAGCTGTTGGAAGTTAGGAGCTGCATCAGGACAGAGCCCAGATCCCTGATGCTTATCATTATATATCTTACAGGTCGCCCTTCAGGTGGGAAGTAAAGTGTCATTCGTTATGTCCATTCTCCATCTAATTTAATTTGAAACCTGAGTCCTCAGAATTCCCCTAAAGAGACCTTGTTACCATCAGGATGTATGTCTATTCTAGATCTTTCTTAATGGAACCTCTTCCACTGTCCAGAAGATTAGAGTCTGGTTCCTAAATTTCCTGCACCCCGGACAAGTTTTTCTTAGTCACCAATGTTTAGAGATAATTTCTTGATTTTCCTTTTTGCACATGTATTGCCCCGATGTATATTCACTGATTTATACAAATTGAAGGGAAGAATAAGAGCACATCTCAGCTCAGTGACTGCTCATTGGTATGGTGGGTTTGCTGATAGGTGAGTCCAGATTGTAACAGATATGCTCCACACAAACTAAACACCAGCATGGTCCTCATGTGGCTGTGGCAAGTGAGACTGGAAACACTGAGATGAGAAAAGCCTTTAGAGGAGGGTTTCTGCTTATATTTCTAGCTCAAAAACAGTGAACAGGCAGTCAGTGAGTGCTGCTGCCACATCCATCATCAGCTATGTTCCCACTTGTAAATTAAAGGGGAGCAAGACCTGTTGCTGCAGTCATACAGATTTGTTCAGTTGCTAGTGCATGTTGTGGTGTGATCCTGGCCCATGTCAGCAAGCACTTTCCCAGACAGACAGGTTTGGGTGTCACCTCCATGGGGCTGTTTTCAAAGGCAGCTCACATGAGGTGCACCACTTCACAGGTAGAAAGACAAGTTGCATGGACATGACAGTCTCGCCTGTGGAGCCAGAGAGTGAGTCCTAGACCATTTTGTTCACTGGTAAAGCCAGTGCATCCTCCATACAAGACATGAAACATAGGTTTAAGTCCAAGCACACAGAAGAGGAACATGAATTTGTGCCTGGCACTTCCCAAATGGATGTGACAACTATTATCTCATAGTTAAGACTACTCCCAGAAAAGTGACCTGGAAGCCACTGGCTTTTCCTCCTGGCTCTGTCAGATAGCTTTCTGAATGGTGTCTGCTCTGACTGACCCTTTGGTCCAGAACTCTGTTGGTGCTTTGATTTGGGGAGTAAGGGGCTAACTCAGGAATTTCCTTGGGTAACAAAGAGCCTGGAAGCTTCCTGCTGGCACTGGGATCATACCTTCTCCTGCCCTTGTCAGTGTCTTGAAGGATAAAAGGCGGATGTTCCCTATCACTGACATGTGCAAGAACTACAGCCAGATATAGCCTGTCTGGATGATGGCTTCATGAATAATTATGGCAGATACAGCAGAGCCCTGTGCTTTGGTCTGGCCTGTTTTACTAGCTTCTCCTTGCCAGATTAAATTTGCCTACTAAAAAAAGCATCCTTCAGTTCATTTAAAATATTTTCAGAACAATCGGATTTTTTCTACATTAATTAGCACATGTTTTGTTTTATGAGTCTTACACAGAAAGAAGCTGGGGAATTATTTAGCTTAAGAGAAAATATTAGAACTTGTCAAGATCTTTGCTGCTGTTGTTGTTGTTGTCGTTGTACTATGCTCTATTAATGCAGATGAGCAACAAATATGCTTCTATAAATTGAATCTGACTATGGCGGCCCCAAGAATAACCCAAGGCACAAAACTAGGGAAAAAAATAGAGAGACAGAAAATCTCTCTCATTATTTTACTATAAAAATCTTAATTAGTCCCAAAGGTTTTTGTTATAAAATTCAGGTAGGTAAGGCATAGAAACTTTTTGTCAAGCAGACTATGCAAAAAGTAGGACAGTGACACAAAAAGAGTTGCAAATGAAGCTAAACTTGTATTCTAACAAGTGAAATATTTATAAACCTACAGTTATCTGCCTGTGGAACAGGTAGGGTAGTATAAATAAATTAAATTGCAGAAATTAATACATTCTTTTAATTGAATTTTTCCTTGAAAATTAATAGAATTCTACCAATCTTTGAGGCAAAAACTGTCCATACATTTGCTTCTACATTACAGGAGAAAGATTATTAGCATCTTGTACTATGGTGGCTGCAAATTAAATCTGGAAGTTTGCAGCAATTTGAGTATCATAGGGAAATTATCTTCCCTATTTATGGAGCTGTATTATAGCTAATCTAAAAGCTCCAGTTCTAGAAATGTACAAAACAAATCAGTAAATGCACAATAGCTTCTGGCACCTCATGACAAGAAATCGGTGCTCGAATGTGACACATAGAGAAATATATCTTGAATTCCTGCATTATCTCTCAACTTGACCTCTGTTTACAGTCTGTGATTAAGCGTTCATACAGAGCTGTGCTCCACTCCAAACTTGTATTTGGTATATGCATTGGAAAACAAAAAAGCACTTTGCCTGCTCAAGTGGTGAAGGCATCCTCTTATTTTAAAGCCAGTCTGGATAGCTGACTTAATGTTCTGATTTACCTTTGTTGTGATTCAATACACAGTTCCAACACACTAATCATATCTTCTTTTGAGACCTAAACCTCAGACTCCAATACTTGAGTGTTTTGATTATAAAATTAATAGGTAATCTTGTAAACTATTTCCTATAGGCTTCTCTAGCCTCTCTCTGTAGAAAGCTACTTGCAATCTAAGCATGACAAGGACATCTGCTTTTGTGAATGACAAAAGGAGTAACCCCTATCCTTTTCACAAATCCCACATGGAGCGAGCTGCGAGGCAGGTCTGATGTCAGGAAGTTGTACAGGCGTGCAGAGAAAGAAAACCAAAAACATATCTATGGGCCTTCAGTATTGTGTCTAGGTGGGGTGAAAATTATCCACCTAACTATTGAAGTCTAGCCCTTAAAACCTAAGTCTGATTGATTTCTGTATACAGATGTGGGAGGGAATGGTATAAAAAGCTGATTTATGACTTCATGGTTTTTTAATCCTGTTATCTTCCACAGAGAAATAGGATGTACCTTATCTTCTGGTCAACTAAATATTAGATCATATTCCCTTCTCAGTTATGGCCTTTAACTATTTCAAAAGGAACGGGGGAGGGAAACAAATAGCAGTGGGAAAAAAGCGATCTTTATTTATGGCAATACAGACATCAAAATTGCTTTGCCCAGCTAGAATTCCAGAGATGCACAAGCATAGATCAGTAAAACAGCGGTTTCTGGTAGATTTTGATACTAAAGAATGGACTTTTCCTCAAGCATTTTCTTCCCCATCAGCTCACACAGCATTTTCTGTTTATGCACTCAGTAGTATTCATTGATCAATTACTCAGCTGTACTTGGCATAAGGAAAGTAATAGTTCACTGGTGAATCTGAAAGTAAGCAACATGCTTGTATTCAGTCTGTGCTATTAAATACCTGTGCACTGTGTTTTATTTTTCATAATCTACCAGATATTTTATAAGCGATAATCTATTACATTATTTGAAATAAGAAACATTCATTATTTCAAATATACTGACTTTTTTTTTTTTTTTAAAGGTATTTCCCATTAGATAATCAACTTCAAAGCACAGACTTTTGGAACTGGGATAGTTTTGTTAGAGGTATATGTATCCATATGTATCAGTCACTAGTTGGGATGATGATACTTTTGGAATGTTACATAGTTGTTGAATGAATTATATATATTTACATATATATAGTTGTGTATATTTATATAGAGAAAGAGATATGAGTCCAGCCTAGGAATGCTGCAGTCTTGCTCCAAATGGGGGAAGGTTGAATAGCTAAATTGCACCAGCTATCGTGGGAACAATGCTAATGTAGAAGGGATGAAATGCCTTTAGTACTCATTGGTAATGCTGTGCCTGTGTGTCTTTAGAACGAGAAAGACAGATCTACCCTAAAGACCTTCTTAAAAATATCTTAGGAAGAATATAATACAGTAATAAAGGAAAAGGGGAAACCATTTCATAAATAATAGCATAAGAATAATATATCTTAAACATTTACAGACGGGAATATTTTTAATACATATATTATAAAAGTTCAAAAAGCCTTGAGCTAGGGGAAGGCCAATTGCATAAAGCTTTCTCAACATTGTATTAAAAATGTAAAACTTATCAAACTTTATTGTTGTTAGAAAACCAGACCATAACTCCCAAGACCTTTATGAATATGAAAACATTTGCAGTTTGGCCAGCTGGTATCTCTGAGAACGTAACTCGGTTATTTTGAATCTATTGTGAGGATACTTGTCTGTGTTAGCCAAAATCCAACATCCACAGCAAACCCCAAAAGCAGAAAAAGCAGGACAGTTACAACCAAATCTGTACAAGCCCATGCTCTCTGGTCAAGCATTACATATTTATTGACATATTCATGAATATCATTATTAGATGCCTCAATCTGCTCCTTGTATACAGAGTTTTCACCTCTCCTTCTCTCCCTCTCTCTCTCATAGGAGAAAGCTGAAATTTTATTTTCAGTTCAACTTTCTTAGCTTATTCTGGCTGCTCTTCCTGAGAATTAAATCCTTGACACCTGTGCTTATACATGAACCTATTACAAAGAAAAAGAGTTTGGGATGAATTTTGCAGACCTCTGTAGGTTCTTTTTTTCTGTTTTATTTCTTTTCTGTGATATGTATGTATTAGTCTCTATTTACTCATGGACTTTATATGAATATTATACAACCATTTATGCATTATCAGACCTGGACAAATTATTAGTTGGAATATTAAGTAAATTTTTCATACTTGAAAGTTTGTTAAGGAAGGTCAATTCCACTGTACTTTAGGATCCAGCCAATTAATTTCATCTCAGTTAGACAGATGTGAATCTGCTGTTTATCCCCACTCCTAGGTGCAGTCAAGAGTGAAGCGGTGCCTGTATTACAGAAGTGTAAATACACAGATAACAGACACCTGTATAAATCATGAACACAAGTGGTCGAATCCTATTCCTCCTTTCTAGCTAACTCATTTGAGGATCCCATGGGCTCTGGCCCAAATATGACTTCATCCAGACCCCATTTCCAGATCCTGGGTCCCTTCACCCAGTTTCAGCTCTCACCTTGGGCCTTTCTAGAATCTGATTTTCTCCTACCAGCTGGCTAGCACAGCTCAAAGTTTGCTAGCAGAACATGCACACAGATGCATACACACACAAACAAGAGACCACATTCACATGGAAAATAGATAGGAATAGAGTTCATCAAGAAGGTAGAACAGAGTGCAACAATCAGATGCAGGACTTGACGAGGCAAATATACTGACCAACCACTTGCTTACATGACCCCTCAATCTCCCTTCTTCTCCACTGTTCCATGTTTTTCCTTGATCCCACACTTTCTTCATCCTTATCCCTGCCCAGATAAACAACCTGTCCTTAATTCCTTTTTCCTAACAAGTCCACTTTGGCTACATCAATACCCAAATTTGATATTTCTGACATGATTACCTAGGTGACCTTGCTCTTACATGGTACTACTGATTGGTTATGTCAGCCCTGTTGGCCTTGCAAGATTGGTCTCCAAAAGGTTCCCAAAGTTCCTCTTCAATTATCTGTGAAGCCCAGCCATTTCTCACATAATTCCCCCTTAACCATCTGTGAAAAATTCATCCACCCTCACGATACTATCTGTAATATTTGTCAGCTGTTTCATTCAGCAATTTTTCATGTAAAGTTCATTAATTTCTTATATTGTGTTTACTTTGTTAAACCTCAGGACAGGGACTACTGATCTACAGGCATGCTTTAACAAAGCTTAAATTTGTATTGCTATTGTCAGAAAATTGTTACCATAAATATTTTTTTTTTCCTTTTATTCCATATCCATATAAGGATTCTTCTTCTAATTAATTCAAATAATTTCAATGCTGATATTTTTCTAGATTGTTAGCATGTACTATGCATGTTTTCTAGAAAAACTGCTCCTCTAAGCCACACTAAATCATTGAGCAACTGTTTTAAAATAGGACAAGGATGACAGATAGTAAATAACTTATTTTCTGATACAAATTCTCCGATAATTGATTACTTTAAAAATACTTTAATTGATTCCCAATTTGCTTAACATTCACCTACAATAAAATAGCCTACATGTGCAGTCAAGAGATTTTATTTAAAAATTTCTTTTCATACAACTAAACAACATTATTCACTGCCAATTTTTGTCTACTGCCTTCAAGATGCAAAAAGGCATGCTTAATACATGCATGTTTGCTTTTTTCTTGGCCAACACCTATCTTTGTTCATACTGAATAACATGAGAGACCAGGGACACTCCAGTTCTCCAACATGGGCCAGTGTTTCTGGACTAAGTCCCCCCTGGTCAGTCAACATGCCAGAACCTGTGCTAAAGTAGATTAGTTTTTAAACACTTGAAACAGGAGACAGACAATGGATCTTTAAAACATCTTTTTCTGTGGTTCAGTGCAGGCTGAACCACAGAAATGTGAGTCAGAAAGGACACAGCTCAGCATATACTCTCTTCTACACGCAAAACAAACTGTGCATTAAATTGGGAAGAACAACTGAATTTCACAGTGAGAAGAATGCATTAGATTAAAATGATGCATAATCATAGATGTACGATACTGTGCTTAGGCACATAAAACGTTTCAGGAGAACGAGGTGCTAGACACAGGTATTTAAAGAGCTGTTTATTTGCCTTATCATTTACAAACAGGTGAACAGGGAAAAAGAGACTAGCAATCTCCCTTAAATTAATTTTCAGCTGAGGGGTCTCTTGTATTAAGGTGATAAGCAACTTGTATTGAATTACTATACAAAAAGTTAACTATCTAAAGAACTCATGAATCTACGGTTATCTAGAAAAGAAGAAAAAAAAATGGTATTTATGAAGTGAATAGTTATAAGAAATGTGTAAGTGCTATGAGCCAGATAAGTTAACCTTCTAAGGTAAGGGACTGCAGAAGCCCTTTAGTTGAATGCTAGAGCAATGTTTGAAATGTGGATTTTTCCTTTCTCTTGCTTGGCAAAGCTTTCTTGTGGCATGATACCAAAGCAGTGTCTTTAATGATGATTGTTATTCAGCCTGCTTTATAAAGACCATTTTTTTCCCCTCTAAATCTGACAAACTTTAACTTAGGAAGAGGGACAAGTACTTATTTTTCTTGTTTGTACAGAAAAGTTTAACCACTAATTTTCAAAAGGCAGGATTGGCTCAAAGGGGTTTTTTTAGGATCAGAAAAACTCATGTGAAATTCCTCTGCCTGACTGCTATCATATCTGTTCTACACACCCCCTTTTGCCTTTGTCTTTCCCAGTTCTCTTTACAGAGCATTTCTTGTTCCCATTACCTGCTGGTAGCCTTGTTCCTCATTTTTATTTAGACACACTTGGTTTATGATGGGACTGATGAAAATATCAAGAGACCTGAGATGATGGAGCTTGTAGATCAGTGTTGTGGCTTAACACCAGCTGGCAACTAAGCACCATGCAGATGCTCACTCATTCTTTGCCTTCCCCAGCACCCTGGTGGGATGGGGGAGTGAATCGGAAAAAAGATAAAGACAGATTAATGAAAGAGCAGAGGATAATAATAATAATAATAATAATAATAATAACAACAACAACAACAACAACAACAACAACAATAGAATACACAGATTACTATACAAAACAAGTGATGCACAATGTAATTGCTCACCACCCGGTGACCGATGCCCAGTCTGTCCCCAAGCAGTGGTTGCTGTCTCCCAGACAACTCCCCACAGTTTATATACTGAGCATGATGTAACGTGGTATGGCCAGTTGGGGTCAGCTGTCCTGGCTGTGCCCTCTCCCAGCTCCTTGTGCACCTGGCAGAGCAGGGGAAGCTGAAAAGTCCTTGACTGGTGTGAGCACTGCTCAGCAACGACTAAACCATCAGGGTGTTATCAGTGTGTTATCAACATTCTTCTAGTACTGAATCCAAAACAGCTACTAGGAGGAAAATTAACTCTGTCCCAGCTGAAATCAGGACAATTAGATAGACACTGTGGAGCTGTGGTTGAGGCCCTTATTCCTGAATGCTGGTGATGTCCTCAAATGCTGAAATTCCCTTTGCCTGAGTGCCGAACTGCTCTTTAAATAGAAAGAACATTTTCATTGCATTAGATAAGGTTACTGTTTTGTCTTAAAAACTGCTTGCTCTTCCCTTCTTCATCTTTTACTTTTTAAATGACTTAATGCATTTTTTCCCCTGAACAAGCCCTGTGTCATCTTCTGCAAAAGTTTTCAGTTTCCTCACACAAGATTAGACATCTTTCTCAGTATTTCCTCTCAGGGACAATCATCGAAAACAGCTAACTTTATCTGCATACCGCAAAAAGCTACTGAAAGCAAATTTAAAGAAAAGTCTTAGAGGAAACAGCAGGATAAAAAGGTCTTTTACACTGTCTAGGTATCTTATTCAGTCTGATTCTTCAAAGTCTGAGTCTTTAATTTCCAGTTCTTCTGTAAGCCACATGTCATGACCTTGTTAAGTGAGAGGAAATCACAGGGAGACAAATAAGAAAAGGAACTGAAGAAAGGAGGAGAAGGAAACTACAATTACAGCGAGGACAAAGAGTAGTTCAAAAGCAGAGTTCCTATTAATTCAATGGATAGTTTTTTTTTTTTTTTCTTAGTTGAGTGTAGTCTGATTGGTGTATTCTATAAGAGCCACCAAACAATTCACATGTTTCGGTTGAGTAATTGAATGGTCTTCTTAGTAAAATCCATGTACCTCCTACATCTTTCCCTTTTTTCATCCTTGACTTTCCCAGTAGATTTATTATTAAATCCTGAGCTCTTAAATCTCTGTGTTTTGGTACTGTAAAAATTTTCACATTTTTACATTCACTTGGAAATTGTAAAACAAATAGACATCATCTTTCTATATTCACATACCACAAAATACTGAAATCAATAGGGCTGCAATGGATCTGATTTTGCTGATCTGAAAGAACAACGTGAATTGTAGGGCTGATCCTAGTAAGTCTCTGTCACACACATGCACATACAAACACAAATATTACCCTAACCAAACTAATTCTCATAACTGTCTCCAAGACAGTATTTTATAGTCATCACATTTCTGAAATGAAAGCAGAAAATAGCATTTAAAGTAACGCTATGGCTAAAAAAAATAAAAGGCACGATGTACATGTAAGATTATGTCCACTAAAAAAGACATGGTGTTCCTGCATGGAATATTTTGCTATTAAAATAAGAGTAGAAACTTCAGAATTGATGTTTTTAACATGGGTTGTTACAGAAGATATCACTGCATTAATTTGCACTTTGAGCTACTTGCTCATCTGCAGCCATTGTGTCTGAAAGAGAACGAGCAGCAATATTGCAGAGTTTGCCTTTCTGTGCCCTATTTCTGTTTTATTTGGACTACAACTATTTCACAGCCCTGAATATAATCCATGTAAAGTTTTAACAGGTAGATCTTTCAAAAGTATGAACTCTGCATTGAGATGAATGTGGTCAGAGATGTATTCATCAGGATGTCATATTTTGGGGAGTGCAATGAAAAAACAAAAGCCAGTGCAGGTCCAAATTGTGTTGTTTTAGCAGTGAATTCCTCCAGATGTCCTGAACCTCACAGAGACCTTGTAGGTGACAATCTGCCCTAATTTATCTGAAGGCTTGAAGCTACAAGTTTAATTCAGGTAATACTCCAACTTCAGGTATAATACCTGACATTTTCTTTCCTGTTGCTGTTTTCTACACTTGGATTTGCAATGAAGTTTTTTTCTCCTTGTTTCTTTTCCACATTTACATCCTTAATTTATTTAAGCCCTAGTCAGAGAGGAAATTTAACCTAAAAGAGAGGGATTCAGGGTTTTCCGAAACTTGATCTAGACCTAAGAAAAAATTAGTTGGAATTATAAAGGTAACAAACCCATCAAACTTTTAGACAATTAGCACATTTATTCATTTGAATGAAAAAGGTAAGTATAAGATCTTTTTTTATATATGTCCATGCAAACCAGAGAATTTTTTCATCTTACTTTGTTATTGTTTTTATATACCATGATCTACCAACAAAACAGAAATTTAGTGGAAAATATTCCATGTTCAGAAAAAGATTTTTGAGTTTCTGCGCACAATGCAAATAATCTTCAAATGGATGTAAAGTATATTATATTTAATTCTATATACATTTACTTATGTATTAGTATAAACATACAGATATAGCAAAACAGAAATTTTCCTTTTTTTTTTTTTGCTAAGCTTTTTGTGCTAAAAATATCTTTATCCTAACAACTCTTTTTTTGTTACAAGAAGAATCTGCAGACAGAGGCAAATGATGGTGAGTGGAGTTAGATTAAAGTATATGAAAAAGATTAGTCTCTGATTCCCTGGGGAATGGAAAATCTGAAGTACTAGAAAGGAATAAAACAGTAACAGTATGTAGCCCTAATGATCCAGTTTTCATTTAAAGATCTCAAAGTATTTTGAAAATGGAGTTGGTGTCACTGTCCCCAAAATTAAAATTGTGAAAAAGAGACATAGCGAGAAGATGTGACTTATTTGAAACTGGCCACTAGGCTTGCAGGAGAACCAGGTGGGAATGCTCTTCATCCTCCCTGTCTTCACCTGCAACTTTCATCACAACTTACCATCCTTCAGCGTGACAGGGTTGAAGTCTGAGAGGAAAAATAATGTCTTTTTTGTTTCACTTTGAAACAGTACTGTTAAAAGTCCTTTCTGTTTTGCTGCTTTTGCTGTTTTGAATGCCTCATTTCTTCAGACGCAAGGGTTAGCCTTTCCTTGAAAGTTCTTTCCGAGTCTATGAAAAAGTGTATAAACGAATGAACCACAACAACATTACGTTTCATTATTCTTTGCCCTTTCCTACATACAAAAAGTCTCATAAATAAGTTACAGAGTGCAATCCTCATCAACACAGCCTCCAGCAATTCTCATTTGGAGTCTCACTCATCAAAGGGCACTCTACAATGGTGCCTGGGCTCAGGTCATGGTCCAGGGGAGAAGAGATTTTCTTCACACAGACAGACGATAAAATTGTTCTTTGGCTTCTGATTCGATGAGAAAAATACATTAAGTTATATAGTTATTTTCATACTGTGAAAAACTGTGATAAGAAATCTGATCTTGACAGGTGATAGCTTTTTTCCTGTAGCTGAATAAGATGTTTGTGAAGATAGCAAATGTTGATTTGTACATGTTTTCCATGTATGCGTTAGAATAGAATAGAACAGAATAACAGGTTCTTATCAGATGTAAATCAGTGTAACTACACCAATATACATCAACTTTCCATAAAGTTATTCAAAGCAGAGCTGTTAGAAAATATCTTTCTCCTCATAAATTTCTGTATGCATACATACATACATATTTATATATAAACTAGTTATTTATTTCCATTTAGCACATACTGACATTTTTACTTTTGAAAGCTTTATGGTGGCAATTATATACAACTGCTACTTGAAATATTCCAGGTGAAATCACCCCTGTGTATTCATGAAGAGGGAAATGTGCATGGTTTATACTGCTTATTGCTCTGATTATCCTTATCCCATAGCTTTCTTTGTAGTTTAGCAAGTACTAACAGACACATAAGTGTGGATGCCATGGTTAGGCATTTTTGTCCCCATTGTTGCATAGTATTTGGCTTCCAGTTTTCAGGAAAGAACTTGAACTTGGAAACATTTTACACTTTTTTCCTTTTTTATTTCTTTTTTTCCTTCTTTTTTTCTTTTTTTTTTTTCTTTCTCCCTGCAAGTTTTATATTGCCACACAAATTTCAGGACAGGGTTCAATCAGTTCCTATAAGAATTTTCCATGGGATTGTCATAAGGAATGTGCATACCATTAAAATGTGGTGGTCTGGCATTCAAGCTACACTGGGAAGTTGGCTTGAATACTTTTTTCCCCATACATAGAAAATCTAAGTTGATACATGATTCCTCTGGATTGGATTAAGTTTCATAAAGATTTATAAACTGGGAGACAGTGCTTTCTCAATTCTACTGAAGACTTTAAGGCCAAGATCATCAACTAATTGTACTTCATCAGGTGGAATCCTTTAGTTTTGTCATAAACCAGAAATAAATCACGTTATTCACATATGCTCCTGTTATCTACTTAATTCTACAATTGCAAATCACATTAAGCAGTAGTGTTGGTATTGTACCTAATTTTCAGAACCTGTTGCTTCTGCTGATGGACTTAGGTATAATGCCTGATTATTGTTCTAAAAAAATTCTTAATAACATCAATAGTCTTATCTGTGAGAAAGTAAACAAATGTCTTGGTTCCTTCTGAAGAAAGCAATGAGTGCAGGTGTTCTCTTGAAATTATAGCCTACATTTTGGTTGCAGCTCTATTAATTTTAAGCACTGAGGCAGACAAACCAAGATGAATGGTCACTGTTAGTACCTCCTACAGTCCCAGGAAGAGAGGCTCTCTAGAGGGCGATACAGCTCCTAGATGAACTGAACTGATCTCTTCAATAACTCATCTTTTTTCCCTGGACCATATGGGGCATCTGTGTTAATGGATATCTAATGGGTTACATATCAGTGAAGTATCAAAATATGAGGAAGAATGAACCAAGACTTATGTTCTATTCTGTTTTTTTAACACGTGTTTGGTCTCTGGAAGAGGGAGTGTGCCTGTTGATATAGTAGTGATTACAAATGCATATATGGAACTTCACACATCCATCTTCATCTCTAATGACTGGGTGGTCCTGCTGCTTTACCTACAATGGTGACTTGTAAAACTGTTCTCCATTGTTATGGGGAGCATGTCCCCACAGCAAGCTGTCCTCTTTGTACTGTGTAAGTTCTTTTTATTTTGTTGCTGAATGTAGCTTTAGAAATTAGATCTCAAAGTTTAAGGGTATGCGCAGTATTATCCAGACCACTGTACTCTGCTTTGCTGCTTTCTGACTTTCCTAGGGCATTCATCAATTTAGTTGCAGAATTCCAGTCTGGCTGCTCAGTTAAAACTTGTTCTTCATGTTGTGGAGTTACCAGTTTTGGTCGTCTTACTCCCCTGGGCTACTGATTTGCATATGGTTGACAGTTTATGTATGTGTTCCTTGTGGTCTTTTGTATAGTGTTAGGGCTCAAATCTGTTTGGAGGAATTTGTATACAAACAGAATTAGTTAGCATCCAGCTCTGAATCTAATAATTAGAGATGAATGAGTACACAAGTACCCATGCTCAGCTCAGGCTTTCTAAACCAGCAGAATAATTAACCAGGCACCTCAGGCATGCTTGCCTTAAGAAGAAGAGATCTCCAGAAACATAATGCTACAGTTCTGTGAGGCATCAAGGCTGTTTTCTTTAGCTAAAAAATATATTAATATATTCCCTCTTCACTTTGACTGACACTCAGTTTCTATCTAATTGCTTCTTTTTCTCTTAGAACTTAATCATTTGCATCACACTTTACAGAGAAAAAGATCAAAGATCAGAGGGTAAGAAGATATGAAATAGGTTTCTTAGCTGACCCATTGTCATGTAGAAAGACGAACAGAAAATCTGAGGCCTGTGGGGGTTTGTCTCTCCCTTAGCAGCAGAAATGAGACAAGGACAGTGATGAGACAAGGGGTTATGGGTTTTAACTGTTTCATGAATGAACAGTCTTCAGTCAGCAGAGCACCTTTTGCAGGTATTACATTGACTAAAGAAACCCAGTAACTTACTTAGGAATTACTCCTTATTATGCATTCTGTTCTTATATCAGGAAAGACAGAAAAAGAGAAATATTATAAAAAAGAAATAGAAAAAATATACAATCAATTTCATCCATCATATTTCTGGAAAATCATACTGTTATTGAACTTATTAGTATTCTAGAGTGAAATCTTAAATGAATGCATTACTGAATTCAGATTTAGGGCATATGTATGTATATGTGATGTGTATATATGTATATATTTATGTATAGATGTATCTGTTCAAACACAGGGGTTTCTACTAACAGAAACATTTTCATATCTTCAATTCATGAGTATTGGACATCAGTAGATGGCACTTTTGCATGTTCATATCTGCTTCTTGTAACTTCCACCAGGGGCTATGATAGATGAGGGTGTCAGATCAGTGTTTGGAAGCATTCAAAAAGGCAAATTAAACCACAGTAATTATTAATAAATATATATAGAACAAGAGATTTCACTTTATAATTTCATTATTTCTCCATGACTTGAGTAGTGTGTGCAGTATATGTTAGAAGTGGAAAAAGTGCGAAGGACAAAACCTGTTATCACAACTGTATGGAACATCTCTACAGGAAGCAGTTAAATAATCTAGGTGTAATCACCCTGGAAAGGAGTTGAATTGGAGGAGTATGGCGGGGGAGTTTCAAAAAGATTAGTAGCATGAGAGTGTGGTAGGGAATTACCGCTCACTGTCTTTTCCAGTATGAGAACTAGGATTCATCAAATCAAGCTACAGGAGATGACAAAGCCTGCAGAAACAAGTAAACACTTTTTACTGTGAGAGCAATCAAACACTGGAACAGATAGCCCAGAGAGGTTGTGGAGTCTCCATTCTTTCAGATATTCAAAATACAACTAGATACACTTCTGAGCAACCTGCTTTAGCTGACCCTGCCTTAAGTAGGGAGGTTAGACTACATGATCTCCAGAGGTCCCTTCCCAACACATCCCTTCTGTGAGTCTGTGAAAATGCTTGTCAGATAATATGTATCATAGGATCATAAAATACCAGGTTGGAAGGGACCTCAAGGATCATCTGGTCCAACCTTTCTAGGCACAGCACCCTGTCCAGCTGAGTCTCAAAAATGTCCAGTGTGGTGGAGTCAACCACTCCCCTGGGGAGATTATTCCAATGGTTGACTATTCTCAATGTGAAAAACTTTCCTTTTATGTCCAATCGGAATCTCCCCACAAGTGACTTGTGTCCATTCCCGCTGGTCCTCTCCATGTGACTCCTTGTAAAAACGGAGTCTCCATCTTCTTTGTAGCCACCATTTAAGTACTGGTACATGGTGATGAGATCCCATCTAAGCATCCTTTTCTCGAGGCTGAACAAACCCAGTTCTCTCAGCCTATCCTCATATGGAAGGCTTCCCAGGTCTTCGATCATCTTGGTGGCCGTTCTCTGGACCCCCTCCAGCCTGTCCACAACTTTTTTGTACAGCGGATACCAGAACTGTACAGTGTTCCAGGTGTGGCCTGACAAGCGCTGAGTAGAGTAGAATAATGACTTCTTTACCTCTGCTGGTGATGCCCTTTTTGATGCAACTCAGCACCCTATTGGCCTTCTATCCTATTAGGCTAGACATTAGGAAAAACTTCTTCACAGAAAGGGTTGTCAGGCTCTGGAATGGGCTGCCCAGGGAGATGGTCAAGTCCCCATCCCTGGAGGTATTTAAAAGAAGGATAGATGAGGTGCTTAGGGACATGGTTTAGTGGTGGGATGGCAGGGCTAGGTTAAAGGTTGGACTTGATGATCTTAAAGGTCTTTTCCAACCAAAATGATTCTATGATTCTTGGCTGCACCAACACATTGTTCACTCATGTTGAGTTTCCTGTCCACCAGGACCACCCAGTGCCTTTTTACAGAGCTGCTTTCCAGCCAGGTGGATCCCAGTCTGTGTTGCACTCCTGGATTATGTTTTCCCAGGTGCAAGATGTTACACTTGTCCATGTTGAACTTCATAAGATTCTTGTTAGCCCACTCTTCCAGCCTATCCAGATCTTCCTGCAGGGTGGGTCTCCCTTCCAGAGTGTCTACTTCCCCACTCAATTTGCTGTCATCTGCAAACTTCATTAGGCTACACTTGATCCCGTCATCCAGATCACTTATGAATATATTGAATAACATTGGGCCTAATATCAATCCCTGGGGGATCCCACTTGTGATGGGTTGCCAGTTTGAAAAAGCTATTTACCACCACCCCTTGGGTGCTGCCTGTCAGCCAATACAATGTATGAAAAAGTTCATTTACTTTCAAGCACAATCCACTTTCTGGGGTTTCTTTCCTCTTGGTTTCATGACTTATTATAGGACTTTTCATCTTCTCGCTGTCAGAGGTAGACTGCAGCGTGTTTATGTGTCTACAAGACGAGAAAGATCTGCTAGATTATGAAAAATTCATGACTTAAAGATCAGTATGCTGTCATGATTTCACACCTCATAGTTGTGTCTGTAGGAAAGGTAGACCAGACACATTGTGAAGCTTGAACAACCACAGATGCACAGTATTTTTTCCTTCACAATGTGAAGGAAATCCAACTTCCACATTGTGGCTGTCCTATCCAGCACCATCTTATATTCAGTAGCTGTTATCTCAGTCAAGTCAATGAACCTTTGTTGGCACAATTTTCTGAAGCTGCCTATGCATATTTATTGTAGCTACCTTCAGACTGCAGGACATATATATTTAGCAGATTTGGTAATACAGTTATATCTATTTATAATGTTCATGTGCCATAATTAAGGGGACACAAATAAATATAAATATCAGGTAAGGCCTTGCGAGACCTTGTGAGAGCACTTATGGGAATTGTCACATTGGAAAAAAACCCCACAGATGAGGCCAATATTTCTGTGAAATATGTCTCAAAATTAGTTTGGGTGGGATTCCTTTAAACTGGGTTAAATTTAGCCATCTGTATCTGTTAGTAAATATTAATTCTTAGATATATCCTTATGATGACTGGGTTAAAAATGGTCCAGAGAGGAAAAGAAATTAATTGAGGTGACTGAAGTATACCTTTGAAATCCCTTCAGGCTCACATTTATGGAATTCCTTTCCTCACTCTTAGTGAACCACATGTTCTGTCTTATTTTTCCCAATTAAAACAAATATTAACAAACAGTATGACAGAAGGTTCTCAAGTTGGTAGTCTCAGGAGAATTTGGAATTGTTCAGAAGCTGTCCAGGTAGCCTTAGAAACTTTCCTTTGTGTACTTGCTCAAAACCTGACATTTCCACGCTGATGGCTGCTACCCAAGAAGTGTAAAATGCTTGTAACACTTGGCTTGAAGTTTCATTGACAGCCGATTCTCTGTCCTTCGAAGGACTGAGACATATGTGCGAGTCAGCATTAGATATTTAGGGCCAGATTTGCAACTGAAATACATTGGCATAGTTCCATTGACCGCTATTGAGTATACCTGAAATTGTACAGGCAAGTGATAGGCAAGGAAGTAATGAAGAGATATGAAAATGTCATTATTGCACTTACAATTGAATTTCAAGATGGTATTTACTGCAATAAATCAGCTTGTAAACAATCTTCATTGCTAATTGCTCTTGTCTCTGAGACTATTAGTAATGTAATGTTTTATTGAATTGTTTAATAAATTAAAATTTTAATAAATAAATGTTTTAAGAAGAAAAAAGCTTTTAAAAGCAACGAATAGCCTATGAACTGCTTAAACCCATTCATTTTGGTTTTACTGAAATGAATGAAAATGAAGACTCATCACTAAATATAATAATAATAATAATAATAATAATAATAATAATAATAATAATAATATAGCAGCTAACACATGGCAAGTGGTACAAAGTAAGTGGCATAGAGGAAGCTGCACAGTACAGCCCGTGTTGTATGTGAACTGTCTGTGCTGTATACATCAGTCATCTCTCACCACTATGATAGAATATAGTCAGCTCATCCATTCAGAGAAGGTAAACAAGGCTATTTTGTCTCTTCCCTATTGTGCAATGCTTCTCGAGTGTTTGTATCAATACGCTTCTTGCTGGTCAGAAAATATAATATTAATGTTGCAATGCTCCCCGGTACTGTACCACTCATCTAGACTGGGCTTGAACGGGTTTATGCCAGTCTGTAGATGATTGCTTGTAATCTCACAGATTCTGGGGTAAAACCATACTATGGCCAAAACTAGGCTGCTCTTACAGTCATCTTCCTTACTCAGATACTGAACACATCCAGAGAAAGGAGAACTACAGCACACCACCAGATTATTTGGTATGAGGCAATTACCCCCCCCAATGTGTACACAAGGGGATTTGCCCAGTATATGTTTCAGCAACTATAGCATCAGTCAAGGAACTCACAGAGAAGAACTATTCATAGAACTACCAAGAAATATAATTTTTAAAATGATATTTAATAAGATTATTTGGGGATTTTTTCCTTAAAGTAAGTGAAGGAAAATGTAGGTCATCCTGGATTAAGAAATCACTCTTTTGAAGTTCTAATCCCCTCTCTAGCACTACTCTCAACATAAATTTAGTTTGGACTTTATGAACAGCATGATATGTTTTTAAATGATGAATGAATAATGAGAAATGATCCTGATCACCAAGAAAATTGTTTCAGCAAAACATATCAATTACTATAAGGGATTATTTCAGCTTTCTACAACACAGCACTCTGTAGGTTTCAGTGTGCTTTTGTAAGTCACCTTCTCTAAAATGACTGAGCCTAACAAATGATAATAAGAGCATCATACATTCACTCCCTATGTGTGTAATATAATGAAAGGGTATTCATTAATTTCAGCATTTCCCTCAGAAACATGATAGGGTTTCTGGTGAGAGTATAAGAGAAAAGCTATTTTCTTCTCTTCCAGATGACCAATAGCTTTTGGCCAGGGCACTGAAATAAGCAGTAGAAGGTTCAGCTGATTTGGATCTGCTGAGCACTTGCTCTAGAGAAGATATAGCTCATAACAGAAGATTCAAGAGGAGGGTTATGAGGTTTAGATTAGTCTGTCTGTTCGAGCATTGCTCTGCAACATGGGACAATGCCAAAGCAGGGATTTTGACTGTCTGGCATCAAGACAAAAATAATCTTGAGGGTGGCTTGCATGGCTTGGTTTTCCTTGTTATAAAGTTTAGAAGGTCATGTTTCATCCCAGGGAAGAACGAGACTGTTTTGAAACCACAGGGGGGTTTGCAGGAAAGGACAATTGGTTGCTATCTAGTTGGGATACACAGCAGCCATCTAGGTGGCATCTATGCAGATTACTAGGAAGATCATTTTGTGTGTGTGTGTGTGTGTGTGTGAGGGGGTGTGAGGGTGTGGGGGTGTGTGTGTGTGAGGTGTATGCATTTAGAACAGCCAAAGTATTTAAGTGTTTCTTCTTCATTGCTAATTTAAGTAAGAATTGAGGCTTCTTCGGGATGCAGCTTCCGGTTAATTTTAGAACTCAGTTGATTCAAGCACTTTCTAACTTCAAGAAAAACAATCACTACAGCATAGAGATCCTATCAATCATAGCAAGGTTTGCATGCTTATTTAGCTAGCTTGTAATTAACGGCAGCTAAAAATATCATGCATGAATGGCAAGTTTCTACTTTTTTATTTAGCTCATCTCCTTCAGAGAGAAGACACAAGTCCCATCAATCACACAGTTGGTAACTGAAGTCATTATCACGAAAATTAAGGCAATTATATACAAATGAATATTAATGAATCTTCCAGTCAAAATCCGGGTCAGTTTCCAAAAATTTTAATAAAAATATAGAGAACTCCTCTTTTCAATTTAATCTTTTGTCAAATAATCAGTACCAGAAAGGACACACCTTTTGTATTAAGCTAACATCATGGATCAAGGTTTTAATGAAATGAATAACAGTATTTTTCCAGCATGGTGCAAAGTGATGTGTTAATTAACATTGTTCTCACAAAAAGTGACACAATGTTACACTAACTTAGCTTTGAAGTTGTCATTTCTGGTTGCCATTAGCTCTATTATATGGAGAAAAAAGATTGTAGGTGCACTGTGCGTAACCAGACAAGCGAAGCAATACTGCATTGTTTTAAGGTCTAAAAAAATTGTATGATCAGAACTCTCACAGATCAATGTCTGTGTCCCCCGCAGGACAGACCATCAGACAGTTTGTCCCCTCTTGTCTAACTCAAGTCACGTTTACTTACAGCCAAATTAAAGGTAAGGGAAAAGGGAATAAGTCAGAGTAGCTTTCTGTGAACTGTGCTTCACCCCATGTCTTTGGAAATGATCTCAATAGCTTTAAGGTAGGTTGTAGGAACTGTTAACTGCACATGGATACACAACACAATAGTAGATGCAACTGCATCTCTGAATTATTTAAGGAGGTAGAAAGTAAAGCATTTCAGGCAGCTATGATCAGACTCACAAGCCAATAGCTTTAGGAAAATTTCCTAGTTGTAGATATCAGCCTTTAATTTTGAAAGTGCACTAAAAAGATCTTTAAATTTTGATGTATTTATCTATTTTCTGTAACTGAAAGTCATACAGGTGATAGCAAAAATGAAGGTGTGCATTTATACTCCTTCCCTTATTAGCACAATTAAAAATGGAAGGAGTGAATCACCTGTCACTGAAATACAAGCACCTCTCAGGCAAATGTTCAAAAAAGAGAGGAAAAGGACCCCCTTTTTTATATCCTTCACAACACATTTATTCTTTTGCCTAACTACATGGGCAGATGGAGTCACTGCTATACTGAGGTACACTTGAATAAGCAAGATGAGGTTCAAATTCTTTATTATTATAAATATAGGAGGAAATTAGGTAGGCAGAATATAATCACTCAAGCTGGTGTTTTGTTAAATACAGAGTTGAATAAAATAATCATTTAGCTTTTAAATCAACAGTCCTTTGCTATTCTGAATTCTCCTTTTACTCAGCCTTAGCAATAAATAGGAGTTTATTGCAAGGAAACAAGAAGTGTATACCTACAGAGATCTCACGTTTCACATTTAATCTTCAAATTAGCAAAAGTGTCTAAAAAATCAGTCTACCTTCATTTTGAAGTGTGCAAAATGGAGATGGATTTGAGAGTTAACATATTTGGTTTGGATTTCTTTTTCCTCATGCTGGTTAAACTTGAAGAGTTATCTGTCTTGAGTCTAACATTACCATGTCTAAAATGATTTCAACTGATTAAATAAAATCCATAGACTAGGATAAAAATGTGTTGACTGTAAGTTTCTAAAGTCACAGGAACAACTACAAGTGACCCATGTGTGTTTATACCCTGTGAAAACACTACCTGGGCAAATACTTTCTTTCATTTAACCTGATAACAAAATAAATTGTGGATAGATGTTTTGTTTTATAATAACTGATTGCCTTATTCAGCGAAAAAAGTGCTTTCCAGAAATAACAACTCTTCACGGTCACAGGTATTCCCAGCTCATATTTGTTTGCCCCTAATGGAAACAAAAGTTTGTCTTTAAAGACAAGATATACTTATAAATATTGCATATGACTCAGTCCTGCTGAGAAACACTTTCAAGCAAATAAGACAGAAACAGATAAAAAGGCTAGAAGGATAGGTGAAGAAGCAGTGGGAGGAAGCAATGATTTCAGACTAAGTCTGAGGTTCTAGTTTCACAAGTATTTATTTTGGCATCAGTGTTTGCTTGTACATCCCCGAAGCCTCACTGATTATCACTGTCTCATCTCACTCCCTCAGACAAACCAGCGAAATCATTGTTTGGTGTCACACTGTGAACAACATCAGAGAAGTTAATTCAGGTTAAAAAACCCACAGCTTTATGTTGTTTTGGGAGGGCTTTTGGTGCTGAGAGAAATGACTGTAAATGTATGGCTTGTTTAAACTTGCCCTGGGATTTCTGTATTGCTTTGTATCATAGCAAGCAGGATGTTAAATGTTAGTGTTTCAATTAAGTAGTTTAATGGTCACTTAGATCAAGGTAAACTAAAGATGGTCATGAAATGTTTGCAGTCCCATGACAGTTTTCTCAGAGCCAACATCTTTTTCCAGTCCTGCTTCAGACTGAAAAAGTCCTGAAAAATCCAGCAAATCTCAATTAACTCAACAGAATTTTTATTATTGATAGCATTACTATAATTAGAGACTTCATTTTGACAATATATATATTTAATTTTAGCTTTTTAAAATTCTAAACCTATTATATTACTAAGTAAAACACAAAAATTAAATAAAAAAGCCTTCCACTTCAAAAAACTTTTTTTTTAAATAAGAGAGTTGGAGAGTTGTTAAAACTGACAATTACCTGTAAACTATTTTAGTTTTGATATGCTTTGATTCCACCCACCTGTAACTCCTATGTTCTTTTGTTTTATAAAACTGCTCTGGGTCTGTGACCGCAGTTACTTTTGAGAGGTATGGTCACAACTAATGAAGTAGTTGGCCTGTGGCTAGTGTGACAATGAAACAAGGCTTCACTTGTCAGGAAGCCTTGCATTTGCTGTGGTCAAAGGTCAGGGACACAGAGAATTACTGGTTACGAGCTGACATGTGGCTACGTGTTACTCTTTGATAATTTCCTTGTGATTGGTCTCTGTGTCTCCTGGTGATCAGCTCCTATTTCCATAACAGCAGTATCAGTAATGACTATTAGGAGCGACATCCTGAACTACTGAATTCAGGCTCCGTTAAC
Source organism: Egretta garzetta (assembly GCF_000687185.1). Taxonomy (NCBI): domain Eukaryota; kingdom Metazoa; phylum Chordata; class Aves; order Pelecaniformes; family Ardeidae; genus Egretta; species Egretta garzetta. The sequence goes on from NW_009260286.1 coordinate 2,186,539, forward strand.
GTCAGTGGCTACATTTTTATTACCCTTCCAGAAGTGCTTTTCCTTGGTCTTAAACTTTTTTGTCTGTTACTATATTTTTAGAAATTTTTTTTTGTGATTCTGGGCCTTCATTTGTTCATATGCAATTTGCATCCATTTCACTTAAATGTTTCTTTTTCCTACGTGTTTCTCCCTTTCTCCATTTTTTGAAACAGCACTTCTTTTCTCAGACTCCACCTCAATAAGCTAGGCAAAATAACTTATTTTCTTTTTCCTCATAAACACCCCCTATGCTCCCTTCAAAGTCCCACTGGACCATCACTGCACAGTTTCAGGCCTATTTCATTTTCCTGTGCACACACTGTTATGTCTTTACAGGTGTGGTCTCAGCAGTGCCTTACACAGTCACATTACTGTTGGAAATAGTTCATCAGTTGTAGCCTAAGAGGTCAATTTGATCTTTCCAAGGATACCTGACATCAGTAACTCTCAGTCATCATAGTCAACCAAAAGCCTTTCTTCTCCTCTCACACTTCCAATAGGTGAGTTCCCAAAGAGTAGCAGGGATTATTTTTCCTTTAGATACCCCAAAGACTTCGGATTTCATAATCTTACTCTCCTTCTCTTTCTGCTACTGCATTTGACATAGCTTCCTTCTTCTTTTAAATGCTATTTTGAGTATCCAGTACGTCTCTGCATTGTCTCCTGACTCTCTGACAGTCATAACTATTGCTAATGTCCTTCTCCTTTTGTGTCCAATTTACAAATGCAAATAATAATAAAAAAATAATCTTGTCTGACCATTTTTGTGTTCATCACTAGAATACAGTACATTAATCTTTCTCTTGAATTTTAAATCCCAGACCTAAATGTGGTACTACAGTGGCAAGCTTGTCAATGTTGTATGTGGAGGCAAGATCCCCCTGTGTTCTTCTATTGGAAGTCTCCCTTGACATTAGTCCTTTTGTTTTCTCCCCTCCCTTTAAACCTCACACCTCCTGCCCCTAACTGGCTTTTGTTCCTTCAGTAATGATGAAGAGATGCTATAGCAGGACAAAATTACTGTATGAACCACCTCTTGGGAGCCCATGATAGCACTCATCCACAATATTATTTCCCAGCTATCACAGCAGAGGAAGGTACAAGGTGCCTATGTGAATTCTTTCTGTACTTTCATTTAGTTGCAGTGTTCTCCTCTCTGGTTGCATTTCAGTGGTAGGCACAGAGCTCCCTCTACACGTTTTGTCAATCAGATAAAATACTTTTGGATCCTGCTAGATGCTGCTAGATGAAAGGTACTAGACAAACATAAGTCATTATCATTAACTGCTACAGCTCTCAACTACAGCTAAGAACCAAAAAACTAAAGCAAGCTGTTAGGGACCATCTTAGTATTGATAAAAGAAAATAGTTGACATTTGCTGCTGGCAGTTTTGCTTAGAGATATGTGTCTGCTAGTCTGAGAAAGATATCATCAGCTGTGTGAAGTCTGAGAGATCTCAGAGGAAGCAGAAAGAAGAAAGGCCTGTAAAGGACTGAGGTATTTTTTCTTCGTGCTTGGAAAGGGAGAGAGCTTCTGAAACACTAAAACAACTAATGGGACTTACTGGCAGACACTGGTAAAGGAACTGTAGGAAAATTTGATCTTCCCTGTTATGAGTCACGACCTTGAATGTTACAGCTTCTGCATGAGTAACAGCATAGTTGTAAATAGCAGTGCTTCAGATGCAACACTGGCATTGAATTCAGCACAGAAAGGGACAGATACGGGAATGCTTGAGGAAGATCTAATTTGTCCATGTTGTATCTCTTTTGAAAACACTGGACCTGAACCACAGGTGAACTTGGCTCTCATTCTTTCAAATATGCATCAGCTACAGCATGATATACATAAACAAAAATTGTTATTGTGTTCCACTTGCAGAGGAGAAAATATGTAATTAGATAAACATTTGGGGAGAGAAGAAAACACTAAAAATTTGCTCTATACTTGTGTAACAAGGCTGCCTACTCATGATCTCTATTTTCCTGATATTACATTAAATTACCCATAATTTTAACTGCTGGAGGGATTCCCATCACTTCACTTCAAAACTCTCAGGAAACGCTTTCTGCTGAAACTCCATCTGGGTTTCTGGACATGTTGTGGTTTAACCTCAGCTGGCAACTAAGACCCACGCAGCCACTCACTCACCTCCCGCCCTGTGGGATGGGGGAGAGAATCAGAAGAGTGTGAGAAAACTCATGGGCTGAGACAAAGATGGTTTAATACGGAAAGCAAAAGCCGTGAGCGCAAGCGAAGAAAACCAAGGAATTCATTCACTACTTCCCATGGGCAGGCAGGTGCTCAGCCATCTCCAGGAAAAGAGGGCTGCATCACTTGTAACAGTTAATTTGGAAGACAAATGCCATCACTCCGAAAGTTCCCTGTTTCCTTCTTCTTCCCCCAGCTCTATATGCTGATCATGACATCATATGGTGTGGGATATCCCTTTAGCCAGTTGGGGTCAGCTGTCCTGGCTGTGCTCCCTACCAGCTTCTTGTGCCCCTGGCAAAGCATGGGAAACTGAGAAGTCTTTGACTGGTGTGAGCACTGCTTAGCAACAACTAAACCATCAGTGTGTTACCAACATTCTTCTACTAGTAAATCCAAAACACAGCACTATACTAGCTACTAGGAAGAAAATTAACTCTGTCCCAGCCAAAACCAGGACAGGACAGTTCCAAAGCAACCCAAGGAGCACAGTTTTTGAGATGGGATGGAAGTGCCTTTGAATTCTGCCTCCATAAAATCACCTTGTGCCACAGCTTTTTTCTGAGCTTTGGTGGTCTGTCCTATGCAGGTTGTAACTCTGCATTCCTTACTGCAGTCCCTGGAATCTTCTGAATCAAAAATTACTTGTCTTTCAGATATTATTCTGGTGTGAATGCCAAGGGTGCTCTAGTAATTGAAGAAAGGCGGATTTGGCCTCAGTCATGCTTTTAAATATTTACTGTTCCAAAAGTATTGAAGTAGCCACACTTGATACAATAGCTCTTCTTTGTTTTGTTTGGACTGTTTATGTCTGTTCAGGACAAAACTTCGTATCCCTAGACAGGTGCAGTAAATGACCTTCTGGAGAACCATGTTTCCATTTTCCACATAAGAATCTTCAGATGCAAGATTAGATTAGGTTTTACATGGACTTTTTGTGCTCAGTCTAGACTCTTAATTTTAAGATAAATAAAATGGAGTGAGTTGCAGTCCAAGAGATAGGTAATAAAATCAGCTTTTCCTCCCAGTTTTGTGTCATCAACAAATTTGCTGAGGGTCACTCTGCCCCATCATGACCCTTGGTGAAGCCATGCTGACTAATCCTGATGAATTTCTTGTCCTTAATGTGCTGTAAATGGTTTCCAGAATCAGCTGCTCCATCACCTTCCCAGGGATTGAAGGGAGGCAACTGGCCTATATTTCCCTGGGTCCTCCTTTTTGCCCTTCTTGAAGATAGGAGTGACAGTTACTTTCCTCTAGTCTTTGGGTACTTCCTCCAGCCACTGTGACTGATCAAAGATTATTGAGAGTGGCCTGTCAATGACATCTGCCAGCTTGCTCAGAATTAGTGGGTACATCTCAGAAGCCCTTCTTCTTGTCTTTGACATACCTGGTCAGGTTCAATTCTATTTGGGCCTTAGTTTTCCTAACTTCATCCCTGGACAATGTTTCTGTGTTCCTCCCAAGTTACCTATTCTTGCTTCCACTCTCTGTGTGCTTCCCTGTTGTGTTTGGCCACTCAAATGAGTAAAGACAAATGTAATGGCTTTCAGGCTTAGGAAAAAATAAATTGCAAATTATCGCATGTTTGAAATAGTAAAAGCATATAGAAGCTACTTCTCCTTTTCAGTAAAAGTGCACAATTAAAGACAATGGGAAGAATTTGGATAGCTCATTATTGACTCCTCAGCCTCTGTTAAAAATCCATCTTTTCTGTAAAAAAAAATGCAAATGTAACACATGAAATGAGCTCTGTATGGGGACAGATTGAACTAACTAGTGCTTATTGCTTTGAAGAAATATTACACTAAAACAGTATCTCATTACAACACCTTTGCAGGGAACTGGGAGTTTGCTCAAGAACAAAATGGATATTTATGTTCATTGTGCTTTAAAAATCATATTTTAAAAGACTCTTAATGAAAGACAGTTTGTGACCTTTTAGCTGTTTGAGTGCTATTGTGGGAAGGACTTTTTCATTTCATTGTAATAATTATGTTAGCAACTTCTACTTTTTCTTTTTTTTAATTGACAGTAAGTATGATTAGGAATACAATAGCACCACCTGAGGCACAGTAGCTGCCTAGATGGCTTGTCAGTTCATAAATACAGGGTCAAATTTAGCCTTGCTGTGAGTGAGTGTACTTTAATTATCTGTTATTTATTATAAGTTAAGTTCTGACAATATGCTCTATACTAATAAGAAAAGAAAAAAAAATCAGTCCCATAAAGGATTCACAAGCCAAGAAGCTATTTTTGCAATTCTAATTTACGTTCTGATTAAAATATGCACCAAGTTAATTTAATCCTTTCAAAATTACAGGTGAAGAAGGGTAAAAGTTTGTTCATACATTTATATGTAGGTATCTCAGTAGAAAACATGCCTGAATTTCAAGCGCATTGAAGACCCACAGTGATTTTGTGAAAACAAAAGGTGCTAAGTGTCAGTGTATTGCCAAAAGGGCTGGTAAGCAAAGACTTATCACAGGAGTAGGTTTGACAGTGAGAGTTGTCTGACCGTGAGTGAGGTGCCAAAGCATTAAATCAGAGTACAAATGCAATTTAGTTAAGTGGGTCAGACTCATTACACTTGTAATATCAGAGTGTACTGCCTAGAACACCGCTCTTTCAGGTTCAGCTGGGTAAACTTAGCTAAAGAGCTGACCGAGTACATAATGTAAAAATACACACAACTGCTCAGGTCAAATGGGAGAACATCCTGTTTTGACTGCTGTACTTTCTGTCTTAAATGAGCAACCTGTTGTTGTTTTGCAGGCTACCTCTTGGGTATAGATTTTGGTACTTAATAGGGACAGACGGAACAAGCATGGTATGCCAAGACCTGAGGGCTTGTGTGACCTAGTAAAGATTTTTGACCATTCATTCATGTTAACAGGGAAAATAGAAAAATGCATGTAAAAAAGCAACTTGTGTAATATCCCTCCTAAATATACAGAATAATTCCCATTTTAGAGATAGGAAAATGAAGCTTGTGCCTCTTAAGTTCCTTGTGAAAATCAATGATAGAATTGGTTGTAGACCTAAAAACTTACATTGCAGCTACACATTTTTATTAGAATTTAAATTGCTGTGCAATTTGTTGTGAATAGTGCTTGATAAACAGGCATTAAGCAATGATTAATTTGCACATTTTTTCAGATTTCAGACATTAGCAAAGCAATATTACTTTGGCATGGTCTGTAGGGGGTTTTTAACTTTTCTTTTGTTTGCTGTTATCCTTTGGATTCCTCCTCATTATCCATCCAGTTGTCCTGGTTTTGGCTGGGACAGAGTTAATTTTCTTCCTAGTAGCTGGCATAGTGCTGTGTGTTGGATTCAGTACTAGAAGAATGTTGATAACTCACTGATGGTTTCGTTGTTGCTAAGCAGTGCTTACACCAGTCAAGGACTTTTTCAGCTTCCCATGCTCTTGCCAGTTGCACAAGAAGCTGGTAGGGAGCACAGCCAGGACAGCTGACCCCAACTGGCCAAAGGGCTATTCCATGCTATATGACATCATGCTCGGGGCGAGTTAGTTGGTTGGGGGGAGAGTGATCGCTGCTTGGAACGGCTGGGCATCGGTCAGCAGGTGGTGAGCAATTGCATTGTGCATCACTGGTTTTGTATATTCTGTATATTCTCTTATCATTATTATTACTATTGTTATTCTTTTCTCTTATTAAACTGTCTTTCTCTCAACACATGTTTTACTTTTTTTTCCTGATTCTCTCCCACGTATCCCTGAGGAAGGGAGGGAGTGAGCGAGCGGCTGGGTGGTGTTCAGCTGCCTCCCAGGTTAAACCACACCACCACAAAATGTTACTTCTTGTTAAACTGAACCATATTCTTAAACAAATAGGTCTACAAATTCACTAGATGAGAGGAATGACTAGTTTTCAAAAAGCAGATCCACTGTAGTTTTCCTTTCTATGAGCAATATAGAACCATGATAGCCAAAACATTATTCAAGGTATCACAGGCAATTCTCCAGTTAAAACATTATTCTAGTGAAATATTTTAAATTTAATGTTCTCCTATGGATTCATTAATCTGATTTTTATTTTCTGTGTAAGTGAAAAAACAGGCAGATTATAACAAAATCAGTCATGTCTGCATTTTTTCCTCCTAAATCACTTGTAGTTGGGTAATGACCAGTTGATTAACACAGTCAAAACCCTTCTCTTTGTCTGCTCATTCTGCTACAAGAGAAAGACAATCCCTGATATTCTTTGTCCTCATTGACTTTTAAGTTATTATAAACACTGATTACAGAAAAAAAACCAAAACACCTCCTACCACTCTGCTGAGAATTTGGGAGAAGTCATGGTGAACTTCTGATCAAGTTCACAGTTCTACTTCTTTTCCTTCTTTCTTTCTTTCCTTCCTTCTTTGTTTCTTTCTCTCTTTCTATCTTTCTTAAGAACTTGCCAAATTCCCCAACCTGGTCTGCTTAAACAAACTTTCATAAGTAAACAGAAAATTGTAAAGGGAAAAACTTAGGTTGATAAGATGTACTTACACGTAAAGATATATATGAGACAGGTTATAAATAGAGATATATAAGATACAGCCTAGGTTAAACGGGAATACTACACTGAGTGCTTGCAAGTATCATGTCTGTGACAACAATATTTATTTTGTATTCTCTTCTGTGTCCTCATTCTCATTTCTGTTAAATCGCAGTAGCAGAAGACTTTGCAATTTTACTGATATTGGTGATAGTAATATCTCAAGCACTCAGCAGAGCACAGAACATCACCGTAGTCTGTATAAATCTATGGTGCACCTATATCTTGCATAATATGTACTGTTCTGGTACACCTATCTGAAATAAGATATAATTGAAAAAATGAAGAGAAGTGAAAGAAAGATGATCAGAAATATGTAACAGCTTTCATAAAAGGAGACAGTTAATAGACTAGAACTCAGTTTGCTAGCAATACGAGGAAGACATTAATCACAGTGACGTGCTGCATAGCAATAAGAACAATTATTCACTATTTGACACAATACAAGAACTAAGGACGACCCAATGTATTATTAGACAGAGAGTTTAAAGCAAACAAAAGTAAGTGCTTTGCACACTGCATCATTCAGTGGAATCCATTGCCATGGATTGCTTTAGAACAAAAACATAAATGAGTTTTAAAAGGTCAGAGTTTCATTGGGAATAGATTTGGTGGTGGTGGTAAAACAAGGTTCAGATGTGGTCTCTGTCCCAAATGACTGAATACCGGAAGCTGATAGGCAGTATGTGAAAAGGAGGATTTATCTTAAATGTATATTTTTCTTTTTTATTGTTCAATCAGCCTCTGTTATTGAGCCATTCTCAAAGACAGAAAACTGGGCTACATGGATATGTGTTCTAACTCAGAAAGGTTCATTTTATATCCTCTGTTATTTTGCCACTAATATATATATAATCATTCTAAACTATCTTGTTTTATTAGGGAAATGCATACCTAGTTGAATGACAGCTACCTAAAATGAAGTTTGGTAAATTGGAGATGTCACTGTTGATAACATGAAATGTTTGGAAGAAGTAGTCCAATTGAGGGGCACCTTCTATCAGTAGAAATCTCCCCTTCTGCCAAAACTTTAGGCTAGTAGTGAATATAAAGTAAGAAGCAGAAGATAAAAAGAGATGGTAGATAAATAGATTAATTAGTTTAGGTAAGGATTGGCTGGGAGTCAGTGTTAGCCCTTAGATATTACAGATGACATAGGCAAGGACTGAAGAGAAGAGAAAGATAGTTAGGTACTGCGGAAGTTGAGGTTGAGGAGTTCACATACAATGTAGAAGATTAAAGCAGTGTATGGAAAAGACAGACACCAGTTCAGATTGTACTGGGTTTGCGTGGCAAGGTTTTGGATAGTAGGGAAGGGGGCTACAGGGGTGGCTTCCATGAGAAGCTGCTAGAAGCTTCCCTGTGTCCAATAAAGCCAATGCTAGATGGCTCCAAGGCAGACCCATTGCTGGCCAAGGTTGACCCAATCAGCGACAGTGGTAGCACCTCTGGGATAATATATTTAAGAAGGGGAAAATGTTGCTGAGCAACAACAATTGCACTGGAGACAGGACTGAGAATATGTGAGCGGAGCAGCCCTGCAGCCTCCCAGGCCAGTGCAGAGAGATTCCCCTCAGCCCCTGGTGCAGCCCATGGTGGGGCAGGCTGTGCCCCTGCAGCCCAGCTATGGCCCCATAGGGAGAGGAGCCCAGGCTGGGGCAGGTTTGCTGGCAGGATGGGTAACCCCACGGGGGACTCATGCCAGAGCCATCTGCTCCTGAGGGACTGCACCCCGTGGGAGGGATGGACCCACGCTGGAGCCATGCGTGAAGAACTGCAGCCCATGGGAAGGACTCACATTGGAGAAGTTCATGAAGAACTGTCTCCTGTGGGAGACACCCCAGGCTGGAACAGGGGAAGAGTGTGAGGACGTCTCCCCTGAGGAGGAAGGAGTGGCAGAGAAAATGTGTGATGAACTGACTGCAATCCCCATTCCCTGTACTCCTGCGCCACTTGTGGGGAGGAGATAAAGAATTTGGGAGAGAATTTGAGCCCGAGAAGAAGCAAAGGGTGAGGGGAAGGTGTTTTTAAGATTTAGTTTTATTTCTCATTATCCTACTCTGATTTGTCTGGTATTAAATTAAACTGATTTCCCCAAGTTGAATCTGTTTTGCCCATGACTGTAATTGCTGAGTGATCTCTCCCTGTCCTCTTGACCAACGAGTCTTTCATTATATTTTCTCTCCCCTGTCCAGCTTAGGAAGGGGAGTGATAGAGTGGCTTTGGTGGAAACCTGGCATCTGGCTGAGGTCATCCCACCACACAGATAAAAAGCCACAATATCTGTACTCAAGCTATAGAAATTTGGTCACTGAAGGAATGGTGCTAAGGGGTTGTGTTTGAGGAGCCTTGTTTGAGGATTGTATTAATAATACCAGCTCAATGTCAAGTTTATACAATGATTACATGAAAATTTTTTTAACAAATTCTCTCCAGGACATGTTAATCTTTTGACTCTTATCAACATATCAGCTACCAGCTGCCATCACAGGTAAACTGTCTATTGAATATAACCGTTTCACACGCTCCAAGTTGCTGAGGAATTTTTTCAGTAACTGTGTCTGCTCATGACAGAAACCATATTTTTTAATGACATTTTTCTGGCCTTGAGGCTAACTGGCTAATCTGGCTTCTCTTGGCCCCCAAAACAGAGGTCCCTGACCCATCATAAACTCTGGACTATGCCTTGGAAATGTCTGTAAAAGTGCTAAGTATCCCAGGCCAAAATGTGCCAACAGCTGTTATGAGAATTCAGCAACATGAGTAGTCAAAATGCTGTGCCACTGTTTCATTCACTAGTATATGCCCAGCAATGTCATTTTTTGTTCAGATTTGTACGTCAGCTGCTAGTTCTATTCTTCACAGGCAGCTGATAGAAAGACCTAATGCCTTAGGAGAAGAGGAAATATGAAAGAAGGAGTAAAGGAATTTGTTTCTTTCTGTTTCTTGCCCTCTGTTGCCCCTTCTGCGCCATGAAGATAGAGACAGATGAGATGGGATACTGTCTGGGGTAAAACGTCTACACTGAGCTGTTGAATGTGTGCTGCATGACAAAATTCTCATTGTAGTCCTTGAACAGGGCCTGGCTGGCTGTACAGAGGTGCCTAATATCATATGAGATGCCCTAGATCACTGGTCTCCCAAGTGGGATGTGCAAGACAATCTGTTGAGGTGCGGGAAGAAAATATATTTTCCATTATTAATAAATAAAATAAAATATTTTAAATGGTGTTTATTTCATCTTTATCTCACCTGTTCTAATTTCCATTTTTGCGTATGTTTTGTAATGTGAATAATATATTACTACGGTAGTCCATGTATATATTTTAATAATAAATAAATATACATATATTTGGGGTGCATGCTCAAAAATTTTTTACTGATAAGGGTGCACAATCAAAAAAAAATTGGATCCCATTGCCCTAGAATATCCGAGTTATCTGCAAAAGGATGACAGATATGGTGACGTACAGCAGAGCCATACCCAAAGGGGGAGGTAGTAGGAAACCTAAAATGGTGCTTAGGGGATTGTTTAGGTTTCTGGTGCCATCTGAGACAACAAAGGGGGCTTAAAGCATCTGCATCAAACCAGCAAGTTTATTATATTTGAGGTTTAACTTCAAAAGTGCAGCGAAACCACTCAGATGCACTTTGCCTAATTAACATAAGAAAGATCAAGGCACCATATGGTCAATGGGTGAGTATGCAAGCAAAGCTTGTGGTGATGCATTATGTGGTTAAACAGACAACTGCATGTCTACCATAAAGGGAAGACATCTCAATAACAGCACCCAGTGAGAAAGATGCCAAGTAATCTAGCACTTGGGTGGTTAGGTTGATGGCTGACATGAAATTAGGAAATAGGTTTCAATTCCCAATAACTATTTCTGTGTTTTGTAAAAGACTGGGTGACAACAAGCCTTCTATTTCTATTCAGTGGATATGTCATCTCAACCAAGGGTGGAAAAAAAATCTTAGTTTATATGAAAACTCTGTGTATATATCTGCCTTTTCTTAAACTCTTCTCTGAACTGAGTCCATTTTGATGTATTTCAATCCACCTACTGAAATAGAGAGTTAGTTCAGTACACTAAAAGGAGGACTGTGACACAAAATCAAATGAAATTAAACTCTGCTCTGAGTCAAGAAAGCAGAGTTAGCAGATGTCACCCTACACCTAGGCACTACAGGGTGTCCCTTAACTACTTTTTAAATGTACTCCTTTGTGGCAGTGTGTTGTGTGCCATATGGTAAGTATTATTTTTAACAAAATTCCTTCACATCTTTTGGTTTGCATCACAACTTTAATGTTATTTTAATATATTTTTCTGGTGGTTGAATAAACCTATTGTTTATTGGGTTCATTATGTTTAGAGTCTACAGTTTATTTTATTTTCTAAAAGTGAATTTAGGGCTTGATTCAAATGCCAGTGAAATCAATGTGTTTCCGTAATATTTTATAGAAGGTAGCAGATAAAGTCCCAGAAAATTAACTTTGTATATTTTTCACTGAAACTGGTTTACCGTAGGCTATGCTATATGAAAATTTCCCAAGATGCATCTCTGCTCTAAGACTAAGAGGTAGAAGCATATTTTAATTTCATATCTACTCCGACTTCCTGGAAAATTGAATTATTTTCTTATTAAAGTTCCTTTAAAGTCTGATCTGAGTTATGTTTTGCATCCAGAGTGACCATTTGCTTCCAAAAAGTATCTTTAGAAAATTGGTAATGAAAAATGGCATTTGCTTACTCAATAGATCATGGTATTATAGACTCATTGCATTATTTATTTACTGAAATAATGAGACCATCTGGTCCAGATCTTTACCCAAGCAGGATTATTTCTATCCAAGTATTTTTTCCAGTCTAGGCTTAAAATGTCCCAAGAGACAAATCTTCCTTTAGAAAATGTTCTACAGCATCACACATTGACAGAAAAAACATTTTCATAAGTTGAATCTCAATTTTGTTACTTTCATTTTCATATTACTAGTTAAAACTCTATCTTCACTAAAAATACTTTTAACAGGTATTTACAATTGACCCATTTCTAATATTTTGTACAATTTCTTCATGTTGTCCTCTGTCAGCCAACCACTCATTTTTAGGTTTTCCCTTATTCACTGTCTCCATCAATATATGAATTTGTTCAGATCTGAATGAATATTTTTGAATTTTTGTCTTTCTCAATAAAATGCAAAGGTTCACTTATTTTTCCCCTAAAATATTGCACTGCATGTTTATACAACCAAAATGGAACAAAAAATGCAGTTCTCTATCAAATACGATTTTTATAGTAGCAGGCTGTGATTCCTGAAAGGATTTTGAAGTCACAGTAGGCAAACTTTCATTTTCCAGAGTTAAAATGCTGTGGTAAGAAGATTCATTGGGTCTAGTCATCATGAGAACAGTGAATAAGGAAATTATTATATTTTCTTCCCATGTGTGGCATTGCTGAAATAGAAATTTTAGTATTCCATACAAATCTGGTGACAGTATTCTTTTAAAACAGCATAAAGCTGGCAAAAGGAAGAGAAAAAAAGTGACAGAAGTTATTCAAAGACTGAGAAAAATCCATTAAAATTATAGTTTCAAAGCTTTCAATCTGTTAATTCATCAAAGGATGATCACTGTGATCTGATATCCTCACAAAGACAAAACATTGTCTTCCTTAATCAGTCAGAGAAAGGCATAATGAACACCAGTGGATGAACATCAAATTGAAATTTTCAATTTAGAGTTTAAGTTCATATTTTTAACCTAGTGTGAATCAATGAAAAATACAGTGGCACAACTGGATTTTATCTTTCAAAGTCTTCATATGAGGGCCACTCTTCCGGAGCTGACAGACTCTGTGCAGGAACAGCTGAATTAGAACCTGTGTTGTAGATGTGGATAGCCTAGAGGTTGAGAACACCTACCACCTTTGGTTGCTGGCCCACAGCATGTGTAGCATCAGAGTAGTATTGACTCCACAGAGACATAGCTGGTGTTAGCAATAGGTCTGAATTTGAGAACAGAATCAGGAAAACATTTAGCCCTTTGTGTGTGTTTGAGTACAAATGATAAAAAAGCTGACACAGCAAGGTCATGAAGGTGCCTTTTTGGTTGGTGCAACTACACAGAGGTCCCTTTCATGCATCTTCTCTGTTATTGAAACCCAAATTAGCTAGAGACAGCTCAGGTAGGACTTTCCATCACATCTCTGTCTGCAGTCTAGACACATCTTCTGCTTCAGTGGTGACAGCCATGGTAGAGGGCTGGATCCAGAATTCCCACATGCTGCTAATTACGTCTGTGAAAGTGGTTGTAGCTTTTTTAATTGTAAGCTTGGCTGAAAATGAAGGGACTGTCAATTGCTTGTTTATCTTGAGAGTAAGAAAGCAAGATTACATGAATACTAACTACAGGATAATAGGGAAAAGAAGGCTGTTGGGCTCACACAAGATCAAAAGCAACAGAGCCTGAAGGTTATTTCTCTGTGCATGGTGCTCAGACACTGGAACTGAACTGTGGGCTGCAGGGTTTCTGTAAGAAAGCTAACACTTAACTTAGCCAGTATTTGCTGTGCTATCAATGGACTCTAGTTAACTTTTAGTTTTGGTTTTGTTTATTATGAAGTGTTTTATGAGCAGGAAAGAATTGAATTGACTTCAGATGAGATAGGAAGAAACCGAGGGATTTTTGTTCTAGTCCTCTGTCTATCTCTCTGATCCACAGTTGTCCCCATATGAATCATAGTCACATATTCCGGCTTTGTCTAACAAACAGGTCAATTTCTTTTCTCTAAATTAGGCTGTATTATATGGAAGCGCCATATATCTCTGCTGCTCCTGCTGTAAAATCTTCTGCCTCCAGATGCACGTCATCCCTGCTCTTTTGCTTGAAAAATTCTTTGTATGAAATATATCTTTCAAAATGACAAACTATTTTGAATTTGTCCTGCTATTGTCATAGACTTCCACAGGGAACATATGGCACGATTGCTGCTGCCATCTGTAGGATGCCCCGAGGAGCTCAATGGTGCATTTCAAAGGATCTGCTCTGGACTGCAGGGAATTAAAATAGACCTCTTTCATCACTGGGTGAACTAAAGTCCCTAGACAAATAATTCATGAACTATGTGAAATTTGAAAGCATTTCTGGTATATTCAAAGCAAGGAAAAATTAACATCCTTCTAGACAGTAAGAATCCAGAAAGTGATAAGGTGAAAAAAATCAACAGAGGTAGGTATTGCTGTTTCTGCCTCCATGCCAAATCTCTTCCTTCCTTCCTAAGAACTTATAGCTGAATCTGTGATGCTGATTTTTTTGCTTCTGCCTCTATAAACCTGAAATACTTCATTGAGTCTAAGGGATTTACATCTGAGTATAGTTAACAACAGAATATTTAAAGGTAGAATAAACTGTGAAGCAAAAACAAACTCAAATGTGAGCTGTACATAATTTAGTTAAAATAGGCAACCACACAGTGCATGATAAAATTGTACATAGGTAATTTTCCTTTTCTGACACTGAAGAAAATGGCTTTTAGCAATAACATTAATTTTGCAAATTAATTTCCATTTTGAAATTTGCCTATATACAATCATCAGTTTCATTAACAAATTTTTTTTTTGGGGGGGAAATTTTCTACTGGCTAAGTTTCCAAGTGATGCATTTAAATCTTACTTTTCTTCAGTCATTCTGGAATTTCAAGAAAATAGTGAAAGACAAAGCAAAACAAGAGTTCCCTTTTTATTAAAATACCTTAAAGTTCTGAATATTCTACTTTTTTTGTCTGCTGTTGCTTCAGTCTTGGTGATGTTAGCTACATTTTCTTTCTTTAAATATCTGTTTTAAAATCTACTCTTTTATATAAAATCTGTTGCATATTACTTGCTTTTCTGATGTTTGTTAAAGACTTTGCATTCAACTTGTAATGAAAGTGGATGCACAAAATTACAGCCATAAATGTTTAAGCAACCTGTTTCTCAAAACCACAGAGCATCTAAACCCACCTGTATTGACTTTATTTTGTATGTCTCTGTACTTATTTAAGTTCCAGGTCCCTATTGTTGGATTTTAAAAAGCATCTAAAAAAATATTGCTGTAATCATACCTTATACATCTTTAGCCAGCTTGTGCTATTGTGTGACTTCTCTCTTGCATATATCCTTTGGAGATTTATATGACAAAAGTATAAGTGTGAAGATGGGAAAACAGGTATTCAGTCTCTTCAAGAAACGATTCAAGTTTTTACTCTTTTGAAATTAAATGGAGACTCCTCAAAACCTTAGATGCCTCCACCTTGTTTATTATGAAATTATTGTCAAAATTCCAGGGTCTGCTTGATTGCAGACAAGTGTCTCAAGTATCAGATTAGTCACTACATCATATTTTGACAAGATTCTTGTTCTGGTTTTTAGAAATGTTTGCCACTAGATAATTTCTCCAAAAAATATATATGTTAAGTTTCCCTAAAGACTGTTTCTGATGAAAATTTGTGACTTGAATTAGTTTCAAGTGAGATGGGAGATGTAACACCGATTGCTTCTTTTTACTATCTTATCTACAGTTCAGTATACATCATGCTGCAACAGTTCCACTTGCTCCCAGTCATAAATACATTCTGCTTATTTTTGTGTCACTAATACTTTATTCTGCTTTATAAGCCACCCTAAGTTTTTTATCAAGGTTGTTGTTTTGGTTAGTTTTTGAATACTTTGAAGTATTCAGGAAAATGTCTTCATGATTGTTGGAGAACGAACAAAAAAATCCATTAACCTTCAAAATAATTGATGTGTTTTCCAGGTTACTGATTTATTAAAACACTTTGTGCACCTGTTCCAATCATTAGTGATATATTGTTCCACAGTAAGCACTCATTCCATCCTAGTTAAATAATTTTATTTGGGTGGATTGATTATTATTTGCAAAAGCTTGCTAAATTAGGATCTGTTACTTTTTTATTATGTAATACTTTTTTTTTAAAAAAATCACACTTAAAGCAATAAATTGTGAATATAAATGTGCCTGTAGATATTGAACAAAACAGTTTTCATATGCAAACATCTCACTGTAGGTCTCCAGTGTAATATTGAAAATCTTGAGTCACTGTGGAAAACATCAGCCTGGAAATCCCATCTATCCATAAGTAGTTCTCCCAAAAATTCATGTATCACACTTTTATGGGATTGCATACTGAATTCATACTCTTAAAGGATCAGAAATTTAGGACTCTGGAAAGATACCACAAGACATCTTTTCTGATCAAGTTTCCTGGAAACTGGCAACCATTATAACTGCACAGTTCTTTGACAGACCCACTGAAATTAGTGACCCTCCTAATCATGTAGAAGGATCAAGCCACATACAGATTTCCTTTTAACATGGTGATAGTCAAAATGAACTAGTTCTAAACTGTCTTGTCTGTGAAATACTTACTACCCACCGAGTGACAATATTAATTTCTTATTCTGAGCAAATAAAGTTCAAGTTTGCTTAACTGTCTGAAGTCTGGATCTGTCCACCTCATCAGAAATGCCTGGATCTTATAAAGACATTTAAAGTTTTGATTTTGGGTGCAATTTTCAAGATGATAGAGGACCTAAGTGGTGAGGCTGTTCTTTGTGGAGCTTGATCTAGCATCAGTTGATCCTGTGAATCTACATAATGCAGGGTCAGAAAGCAGATTAGTTTAGGAACTGAAAGCAGTGCCACAGTGTCAGACACTTGTTATAGAAGGTCCAATGTCACACATGTTCCTGTCCTGCCTTTAGTGCCAGAGTCAGTCCTGAATGAAGTGTCTGTAATGCCAATAGTGTTATTTTCTTGAGCACCATGATTTTCTTTATCTCTTATCCGAAGAATAAATGTTGAAGTTTATAGCAAGAAATTGGTTTACTGTATTGTAGTTGTCAGCAGCTGGGAGTAGTGTTCAGCTTATGTTTCCCAACTCTTGGGACTCTTCTGGTACATGAAGAGGCATTCTACTTCAGTCTGTCATATTTGTCAATCTGAAAAGAAAACAAGTTTGTCAGAATACCCTAAAATCACTTTGATACCAGCCAAGATTTAAAAGAAACATCTTTAATCTATCAAATCAGGATGAAATGATGGTTTGCAAAAGAGGAGATCAAAACTCAATTATAGATTATACTTATGAGTTGCTTTAATCCTTACCTTCTCAAGTGCTGAACTGCTTTTGGAAATTTCCTTGAGATCACATTTCTTGTTTGTTTAAGATGTCTTCAGAAACCTACTCTTCTCCCAACTCAAATCTGAATTATCTCCCTCTGAATTTACCTGTCCTTCATAAGAAATGGATCCTGTTTGCTCTGCCTGGCAAACAACAGCATCCCATGGTAAAATCACTACCTACATCCGTCTTCTCATTCCTTGTTCACTTATGAAACTGTTGCATGAGTTTATATCTGTGGCTTTGGACTCTCTGCTGTATTCTCTCTCTTTCCACCTCCTTCCCCACTGTACACCAAGCACCCTTCAAATCATAGCGAACATTCAGATATTGTGATATGACCCTTCTGGGGTTGTAAGACAGTTCCACCTTTTCTTTAAAGCACATATGTCAAAGAAAACTAGGGCTTTTCACATGCAAGCCATGATCATGTAAATATTGTTGTGTTCAAACAAAAATTACTTAATTTATGATGGTGATTTTAATTTATTTATCTATTTGAATAGACAGATAACTCTTGGTGAGATTTAAGAAGATGGCTTAAAAACAAACATACAGCACTTCGCCCACTGTGTCCTTCAAGGATGAGTCTTTGTCTTGTTCTCAGACCAACAACCTTCAGTGGTCCTAAAGCTGCACAAATTCTGTGCCACCATCTCTGTTTCTGAAGTTT
>NW_009260286.1:2204371-2236181 GCF_000687185.1 Egretta garzetta
TTCCCTACATGTACTCCCTGCTTGTTAGGTCTCTGCCTGCCTAGTCCACCCTCAGCTCTTTGAGCTTTTCTTGGTCTTCTCTTTTCTACAAAGTCCCACCCAAGACACAGTTCTGTAGGCACTTCTGCCTTGGCACTGTGCTTTTCACAAAACTGATATATCCATATGGTAAATTAAGAACAACCAGAAGACCTTTGCTACTGCCACATGTGATGAGAAATTTTAAATGCATGCTTTTCTTCCTAGATTTATCAAGCTTATTTTACTGTGTTTACAGAGTTCATTTACAGCTTTTTGCATCAAATCTTTCTTAGTACAAAGGACATTATTGTCTTCCATAATCCATACTTTCTCTCAGCTTGGGCAATTCTGTCTCACAGTCTTTGTGGAAATTAAAAATGCCTCATCTGTGAATCCCAGACAGCCCGAAGCAAGTGATAGCATCTCTAGGCATATTCAGTGGCTGAGCTTCATCCAGCTAACTGGGGTTTTTGATGAAAAAAATCAATGCCTTATGGGTGTGAGGCGTAAAGCTTGGTACACAGTGCAACTTTCCCAAACTCGAAGACCACTGAATTCATCAGCATCCTAACAGATACATGAAGAGATTTTTGGATCTCTTCTTTGATGTACATGCCTAATTTCTGTTTAAATTGCATTTTAAGATTCTATGTGCTCTTTTGTATCTAATCTTAAGTCCTGTAGCAAAATTGACAGAAGAAATCTGTAACTAATTTGGGAAGTACATACAAGCCTTCTGAAATTCAGTCCAGGGTCTTTTGCAAAAGTTTCCTCCACCCTCCCAAATAAAAAATATCCAAAGAAAGGTTTGCCAAAACTTTTTTAAGCAGTCACAAAACTCCAATGTCTTTGCGCATTTATTTTGCCTTTGCTGTCTCCTCTTTGCTGTGGTTATTGTACAAGCTCTTAATACTCTATTGGCAGGCATCTGCTTCCATTTTCAAGAAGGTAAACTCTTCAATATCTCACGCCTGTAGGCAAAAATGAAAATCACTGAACAGCTTATCCAAGAACTACTTTTTGCTGAGACAGCTCTCCTTGTTGTCTGTTCCAAGCAGGAACTTAGGAATTGGTATTGTAATCCATTTAATATAACAATGAACTTTGGTTTTCTTGTCAGCAGGGGAAAAAAGGGCTTTTTTTGCTAATCGCCATCTGGATTCATTTCATTTGCCAAAAATCTTCATCAGTGATCAAAAGCCAAGTGTGTTATATGTTTGCTTCTAAAGCAAAGGTTTTATATGTTAGGTAATACGCTAGAGGATACTGTAAGTATCCCCTGAGTTAGTAACCTACTCACAGTATTTGCTAAATTTATGAATGCACATGTGAAGTCCAAAATATAGGGCTATCTGACGCAATTCTGACAAACAGATGCTCAGCTAAAGGGGTGATACCATTTCAGAGCAGTTTGGAGGGCCTGCATATATTGGTTAAAGCCCTTAATTTATCTAACAGTATTCTATCTTCTACAAGAAAGTTTTGCTGCAGCAGAAACCATCTATTTTGTTAGTGTAATCCGTATGCTTGATACTGTAGTATTTACCTCATAAGCCCCTCAAAAGAAGAGAAGTAATAGAGAATTAAAAACAGGTTTAGGCTGAAGTGCTCTCTATCCACACATATGCTGAGACAGGGAAAAGCAATTCAGCTACAAGGGCCCGGAGACATTCAGAATTCAGCTGTGACATTTTATGTTTCTGAACCTCCAAAGGAAATTTTACCTTGGGTGCTTTGCCTTGCAGATTGAACGCACAGATCATCCAAGAACCAAGTCAATCAGAGCATAGATGAGTGAGGAAATTATAAATATAGGCATTAAGGATCTCCTGAAGGACTCAGTGGCTTTCTTGAAGCGAGACTAAAATATTTGTTTCAAGTCCCAGTGTTGGTGCCATTTGGGCATAAACTTGCACGTTGCTAATTTCACCTAAATCTGAGGATCAGTCAGCTATTGACTCAAAACCTGCTCTGCTGCTCGCTATGAAGGCTCCTTGCTGTTTGCTCACTGGCAGGGTTGTGAAGTGTTTATAAAAGAACCGAGAAGCTGCCATTCTCCTCAAGCTCTGCCAGCTCCAGAAGGTGTGCACTGCATATCGTGCTTATCCCTCGGAGACTGAGAAACCATCTCTGAAAGAAGATCAGAGGTGAGGAAACTACCTAAGTGCATGAAAGTAAAGCAAGCTGAAAAATGTCCGAATGTTGTACTTGGGCAGGTTTAGCAGAAAGACAAGAGGGAAGACTATGTATGTATCTGTTTTGTTTGCAAGTTAATACTAGTACTCAATGTATTAACCCAAAGTTTATTAATTTTTATATATTGTGTTCAGTAAACAGTTTTTCTAAGAGAGTAGTTGACAATTGATAGGGGAATTATTCATACCTACGTTTCAGACATTGCTATTGATTTACATACAGGCATGGACCTTCCTTTGCCTATGTGTGTGCACATCCACATGTATGCACGTGTGTTTCAGATTTAGTTGCCTGTGATGCTTTCTGAGAAGTCTTCAGCAGAGATAACTCCAGCCAGTACCTCAGGGAAAACAGGAGAGTAATATGAGAGTTGCCCAAGCCTCAGCATATCTGCATGTGCTCCTATGCTAACAGTTACCTCAGTAGGGTCCCCAAATTCCTATTGGTTTCTACAGATGATGTAATACAAATAATATTGCTATGTAAAGTGTCATCTGGCCATGCCAATGGTTCATCTCATATGTAGCAATGTGTTTTTTCTTGAAGAGGCTATTCTTGCAATTCACACTTGTTTGTATGTTAGAAATTTCTCTTACAAAGAAATATGACCTGAAATATAGTGGGAAAAGATGATGCTTCTTTCTGGGAAAGAAAAGTTGAGTGTCTCAGACTGAAAAATATTTTTTCACTTCCATAGCAAGGCAACCAAGTCCTTGGCTACCATCTTGGCTAACAGAATAAGAACCAAAATGAAGACAGACAGAACGACATGTGTGAGTTGTTCTGGTTCTTCAACTTGGACACTAGCACCAATCCCATCATAGGGTTTTTTGGGAGAGCAGTGTGCTAACAGCAGATGCAGTATTCTTTCTCTTTCTTATACCACATTTTGTTTTTCTGCTGTGACACTAATCAGAGAGCCTGTGTCAGAACATGCAGGGAAAATAGCCAATATGCCATCTATGCAGCTGAAGAAAAGAAGGGAGCAGAGGATGCAAGACCAGACAAATGTTTCTGTGGGCAGTGGGCTGAGCAGAGGCTACTCAGAAGGAATTCTAGGAACTATAACAGAGTTATTAGGATCAATGGAGAGAAAACGGAATTAAATGATTGGCTTCAACCAGACAGGGTGGAGAGGATTTTTATTATTATTTTAATTGAAGACACCTGATATATTTCTCCAGGCTGGAGAGGTGTCGCATACCATAGTGTCAAAGTCCATTTGTATCCACATTTCTTTTTTCATAGATCTCCTGTTTGCATCACCAAATGTATAAGTCACATTTACATGATGGATTTTGTGCAGTGCCCATAGGGAATAGAAAGAGCCCCTGAGAAGCAATTGTGTATTTAGTTAATTCCCTCAACATACAGATGAGGTGGAGAACATGCCATATCTGCATGTCGATTGAGTTTCATAGGCACCTCTGGTGGAGGTGAGGAAGGAGGGTTTCATGGATATGCCGGTTTCATACCACCGAATAAGACTTCTATTAACTCCAGCTGGAAATGTGTCAGGCCATAAGACTGCCAATCTTCATTTTGTACCAAGAAGGGATTTACTTTCAAATGTGACGTTTTTAGGTGCCACCAGATGTCACTATCGGTAGTTTTAGGTTTTCTCTTGGATTAAAAAGGGCTATATTCTTTTGAGAAGTGCTCTTCGCTAGCAGTGACACAGTTCACATTAGAAACCCAGTGCAATCACCAGGAGAGACTGTTTGGCCTTTGCCTTTGAAATCTGACTACAAATCTTCCATACAAACCTGCTGCTTTTAGTTGCAGTTACGCCAGGAAACAAAACCTTCAATGATGCTGAAATTTAACAACAGATGTATTAGGCACCTGCCTCTTCCACAAGTACTGTGCTGATCAATTTGCCTGAAGTCTTGAGCCTTATATTCCCATGGTAAAGAAGGGAGTATAGTTCCTAATTCCTCCGACCACTCCAGCATGGAGTTTGGCTCAGCCAGAGGGAGCTTTATCACTTTGCACTGTTTCCCTGGCCAGTTTAGACCAAGAGGCTGCTTTTCAAAACCTTTGAGTGCTACAAGCTCCAGATGAAGGCAGTGGGAACTGCAGATATTTAGCAAAGCCTTGAATTCTGACCTTGCAGTTTCAGGGGAATCAATTTCAATGCAGTTTAGAGCTTCCAAGGAAGCAGAACATATAGAAATGAGCAAAAAAATGAATCAAGAACAAAACGCCTTCTTGTAAATTAAGAATACTATCAGCTATGTGATCTTCAGTCTTCTCTGTACCTGTGTTCCTGCATTTCTCCTTAGAGTGGATACTTGGTTATTTTATTTTTGGTTTGGTTTGGTTTGGTTTGGTTTGGTTTGGTTTGGTTGCCTATGGAACTTTGACAACTCATAAGAATTCATTCTGAAGAGTAAGAAATACACTTATATATATTTTATCATATATATATTTTATCATATATATATTCTATCATATAACCTGGGGTTTTTATGGGAACTGCAGATGCATTTCATTGGCTGGTTAATTGCTGCAGCTCTAGCAGTGATTGATAGATAAATGGGCATTAGACCACACATACAGAAATAAACCTTCTGCTCTCTGCCTTTTGGGATTAATAGAAACTTCAGAAGTGGTGCCGGACAACAATCGTCATACGGCTGCAAATCTCACTGAAATCAGAGAGAACTTTTCCCACTGATTTTTTAACACAAGAGCAGATCAAAAAAGGAATCCAAGGGAAGAAAATTTCAGTAATAACATTTTTCTGATAGTAAAATGAAGCGAGCTCTTGATCAGCTCCATTTGTACAACTTTGTGTGAGACAACCTAAGAAGAATGGTCTTACACCCAGTTTTACTGAGAGAGGCCAATACCATTCGTGGTAATTTTGCAAGTGTTAGGAGCAGTAAAGAACAAGAGTCAGGAATCCTGCTGCAATGTACCGAGCAGCAGGAAAGGCTTTCCTGATGTTATGCCATCTTGGGGTTGCTTGGATACCCCTAAACAGTTACATTTCACCAGGCTTGGGCATAGCTGTCCCTGTTTCAGAAGGGCAGAACACAGTCAGGATCTGCTCCATTCTGAAGGGTTTTCATTAGTGCTAAAATCATGGAGTGTTTTGCACTCCAGTTTTTGCTGACACTGTTTATTTTGCATTAATTCTGCTGATTTTTTAATGTGGTTTTGAATTAAACTAAGTTTATTCCATAGCCAGAGCAGAGGACTAGGTTTCCTAGTTCTGAGCTGAAATAGATTGTTCCGACTCCACTGAACAGATTTATGCCAGCTGAGATTTTGGATTTTACTACTTAGGCATATCACCTTATCTCTTTATTCAGGTTTCTCTCAACTGTTTTAATAACATTCATCCATTCTTGGAACTGAGCTAGCAGACATTTTTTTTTTCATGGAAATGTGACTGATTAGTCAAAATTGAGTGCTTTGTAAGAGAATCATGTCAATTTTATCAAAATTATACATGAACAATTACAGATCCATTTCATTTACACTGAAACATTTTATTTCACTATTATGTTATTGTCATACATTGAGCAACAAACTTTAAATGTAATTTTTTCATATTATGGAAAACTCTTCTGATCAGGCCATTCTAATATTTACCAAATTACTATTTATTTCCCTGTAACTTAATCACAGGAAGTATCTTAATATTTTCTCTATTTCAAGTTAGGATGAAGGAAAGTTCAAAATGTAACAATTTTTTGCAGACTTGATTTTCTGGGACTTTGAGATGCTCTTCTTTGAAAAGCAAGTTGGTTAAATAAAAGCATGGCATAAGATATTAAAAATAATCTTTATTTGTGTTTCATGAAACAGACGGTAAGGCTCTCATCATAGTCCCCAAGCTTCATTTATGGACAGGATGCACTTATAAAGTCATTAGAAAACATTCTGTGCTTGGTGAAAGTCCTCCAGTTTCTTTACTGAAGACTCAGGTCACTGTAAATAAGATTACATGAAAATGCATAGAGTACACCATCACATAAAGCTCACTTGTTTGGTTTTGACTCAGTAACGCTAAATTAGTATTCATGATGGACTCTCTGACAAATAGGGTTATTATCAACACATGCTGTAAACATAAATCAGGTGGCTATCAATAAAATTGTATTTTTGTTCTAGTCTTGTTTACAGATCTTCCTTTGGAATGCCACATAAATACTCCAAACGCTCTCAGGAAGCTTGCCACTCACGTTATTAGTTTTCTCTGGCTTAGAGCACTGACACTGATCATTTTCTGACAATGTTTACCAACAACAAAGGTGTCCTATTGATCAAACTTTCTCTCTTTTACACTCCTTTATGCCCATGAATGCCTTACATCACTTTGCCTTGAGCCAAATCGAACTATAAAAACACAGCACGCAGCAAATGATGTAAATAACCATTAAGGTTATGGTTTGAAGTTGTGAATGACAGCAACAAATCACTGCAGGAATTTGAAAGAATCAGTACTTTTATATTTCAGGAGAAAATATTGAAAGGAAAAGAAAAAAAAAAAAAAAGTAGTTTAACTTTGTATGTTATGAGCCCCTGAAGTCTGGATTGCTCGGTTTTAGGAGGATGCATTCTGCCAGCATTCTCATGCTGACTCACACTATAATCTTAGGGCATAATTATCACAGTGAATTAGTTTATCTGCAGAGAAATGCATTTTTTGTCTGCAGCATGAATAGGACAAGGACTGAATAGTAGAATCTGGCCCAGAGTGATTTGCAAAGGCTCAGACTGGTTTCTTTGAAAGAGCCACATCAGTCGGTTTGAGAAAAGCATGTGTCTAAAACTGCACTCTCAGCCAGCTTGGGGTTTTTCCTTTCATGACACTGACAACATTAGAGACTTTTATACTCCATGATGATTCCTTTTTCTTGGCAAACCATACTTTTATCACCTTGCCTTCGGGTAGATTCTGTCTAAGGCTATATTTGAAGATATCTTAGTTTTTAGCAAGCAATACAAGAAGAGGTTTGGATCTCCAGAATGGGTTCCTCATTTATGGGATTTGCACCTCATTAAATGATTTCTTTTTTTTTTTTTTCCCTTTAAATAATACACTAAGTTTTTGGGGAGAAAATTTCTGTTTGTCAGACCAGCTACTGAAGGACACTTAACTCTGCCACTGTCTTTTCTTTTCATGCTTTTTTTTTTTTTTTGCTTCAGTTTTGCGACTCATCAGATGCATACTAACAAGTAAGTGAACTTGCACAGATACCATAAATGTTGTCATTTTAACTTAAGACTTTGAGTTTTCCCTGGGATTTTTTCTGACGCAAGCACCTCTTTTTGGAGACTATTATTTATGACTGAGACCTCATTTACAAACATCCCAATGGAGGACAGCCGGCAATAACATTTATGGTTAATCACTTGGGAAAGTTCTTCCCAGAATAGGGACAGTTTTCTGAATTTGGCCTTCAACCTGAAGTAGTCTAAAAACAAATCCGTTTGATTTCTATCTAATTTAAATCACCGCTTGATCAATTTGAAAAAATAACAAACAAATACAAAGTATGGTGAAAATATGATCAAGGCAACTCATAACTGGCTGTAATATGCCTGACACTATTCAATGAGTGAGCAAGAAAGGAGCACGTAGGGAGAGCAGGAAAGCAAAGATGTTTCTCATACTGAAGTTAAGGGGACATTACTTCCCTGATTTTTAAGCATCAGGTCTCCATATCTTGTGATATACATATTGGTAAAGGGGAAAGAAGGGGCACTGTTTTTAAAATTATTTGGTTTGCCCCTCAGACTAAAGCAAGAATATTTGAGAGTATGGTGTAGTGGTAGTAGAATGAAAACTCTTTTTGCTACAATTCCAGAGGCATAAGCCAGACTTTGGATTTATCCCAACAATGTCTCCCAGTTAACATATTTATAAATAGATACCTGGCCAGGCTGAGTTAGCTAAGCTTGAGGAATGTTATGCTGTCTCCATCAGCTCCTTATGTGCTTTTGTCTGTAGAAAATGGAATGACTTAATGAAAAGTCAAATAAACCACTTTTGCTTTCTGGATTGACTGACAGGTCTGTCTGCCTTTCCAGAAAGCTGAATTCACACAGATTTGGAAATTAAAATTTAAAAAATAAAAAGCAGTAAAAACTGAACTAAAATATGTGAAATCAGGTATTTGTATCAGACCTAAGTCTCAGAGGCAGAGTAATACAAAGCTTGAGATTTCACTGGCAGAGCAGCAGCACCGGCATTTCTTCAGCTCTGAATTGTGAAAATTGCCTGGTTCAGAGCACCCATTCAGAGGTGCACAGGGTGAATCAATGCCATCCACCAGCTCCCAGCACCCATGTGTTCATGCCCTGGTCTTGCCCCTTTCATGATTGTCATTCTTCTTTTGTCAGGTGCACAACAAGCTTCTGGTGAATGAACCGACTGCTGTTTCTCTCATATCGGCTGGGAAATCACATCACATCACAAAGAGCATGCAGTCTGGTGGCATCCTTTGCTGGAGAAGGCAAGGCATTAATTCCTGCTTTTAAAAGATTTTTTAAGGTATGACATGAACAGAAAAACTTCTGAATGTTAAAAAAAAATTGCTTGTAAGAACAAACTAACAACCAGTCAAATTTTCAAGAATACCTGTTAAATGCCCAAAGGAACAACAAGCTGCTCACCAAACTTCCCTTCTTCATGGTGTGGACATGGCCAGACAAGAGCACGAGCATGATTCCAGACACATTTAATGTATTAGTTCAGGCATAACCTGTGATATCAAGAAGAAAAAAGAAAAAATTGCTTTTAACGTCTAGACTACAACACTTCTACTCAGCTGAACAAAGAACACTGAGGTTGATAAATCTGCCTACCACATCAAGCCATCCAATACAACAATCTTGCACAGCATCATTTCTGCAGGAGGTGTGGTATAATCACATCAGTATGGATTTTTCCTGCTTCCACCAGCTACAGCTGGAGATGATAGCTGGCAATAGGTAGGCATGGGTTTATCAGTGGTACATCAATCTTCCATTCTTACATTTTGTGGTCCTTTCATTTGTGTCCTGGCGAAATGTACCTATGTTAATTTATTTTTCGATGGATGAATAACTAGACAGATAGATAGACAGACAGATTCCTATTTTTTCTCTCTTCTTCATCTTACCAAAAATTACAACTCAAAAAAATCCTAATTCTATACATCCATTAAAAATGACACTGACTTTCCCTGGAGCAGAAAGGAGAAAGTAAACTGGAGCATTAAATAAGAGCAACTTAGGAACACAGCTCATCAAGAATTTATCTGAAGAGGATACAAAATGAGTCAATATTAAACTGTATAAAAAAAAGATGGTATTTCAGCAAAAAAAAGCAACCTCAGCAAAACAAGTCATTTCAAGCTTCAGAACTTTGTGCTGCCTCAGAGCTGAGAGAGGTACAGAACCAGAGTTTCTATTTGAAATATTGAGAAATGCAAGTAAATAAATACGTGGAGGTCAGCATTCATTTTGCAAAACTGTTAATGGACTGTTTACTGTAATGTCTGAGACAGCAATATGTTATGAAGCTTGAAATATCTCAGAATGTATTTCTGACTGGACTGCACTTCCTGATAGGAAATCTGCTTTGCCTTCCCTTTACTTTGCTTAGTCTGTGGCATTGTGATTTTTTATCAAGCACTTTGACTACAGATGGAAACACAGTTCCTAAGTGCTTAACTGCTGCACTTTTTAGGAAAATAGGGTTAAATTGTCCCTTTGGGACACAATCATACTCTTTCACTGCTATTCAATATGTGGGATAAGCTATTATCTAGATTTCACATTTCTGAGCACAAGATTTGGAGATGTTGTTATACGGAAACTTCTCTCCCCAATTCTGTATCATTTTTGAAGTATCAGTCTTCTGGCTTTCTTTTAAAACTGTACTCTATTTTTTAACATTTCAAAGAATCATATTCCATCTCCACAGTGCTAGTGGTAGGTTGGAGCACTCGGGTAACAGTGGGGAAAAAAAAAGTAATGCAGAACATACTGGCAGGAGAACATCAGGGATGCTTAGCTGCAGGGAATAACCGTTAGAGCCTTTCAGGTGATCCTGCCAGGATGTGGGGAAGATTGTCAGTCACAGAGCCTCTATCTTGGCCCTTTCCAGCCCAAGAGCATTGTTGCTTTGGCTTTTTTCTGCTCCTTCTCTGACCACTGCCTCCTTTGGTGTCAGATGCAACAGTGCCATCCCTTGGTCCAATCTCATGGAACAGCTGGACTCACATTCTTTTAATCTAGAAACACCCAAAGGTTTTAACACTGTGTTGTACAGCACTCAGAGTCCCAGGAACACAGTGTGGGGCCACCACAAGGACCTTGCTCAGAGCCAGAGAAGGTCTGGTAGAAAGCAATTTTTGTTCTGAATGAAATTAGTCCTCAGACCACCATAGAATCATAGAATCACAGAATCATTTGGTTGGAAAAGACCTTTAAGATCATCAAGTCCAACTGTACCTGTCCACTACTAAACCATGCCCCTAAGCACCTCGTCCACCCATCTTTTAAATACCTCCAGGGATGGGGACTCAGTCACTTCCCTGGGCAGCCCGTTCTAATGCCTGATAACTCTTTCAGTGAAGTATTTTTTCCTGATATCTAATCTAAATCTCCCCTGGAACAACTTGAGGCCGTTTCTTCTTGTCCTATCACTTGTTACTTGGGAGAAGAGACCAACACCCACCTCGCTACAGCCTCCTTTCAGGCAGTCGTGGAGGGCGATAAGGTCTCCCCACAGCCTCCTTTTTTCCAGGCTAAACAATGCCAGTTCCTTGAGTCACTCCTCATAAGAGTTGTGCTCCAGACCAACTTCATTGCCCTTCTCTGGACACGCTCCAGCACGTCAATGTCCTTCTTGTTGGGAGTGGCCCAAAACTAAACACAGTATTCGAGATGTGGCCTCATCAGTGCCGGGTACAGGGGGGCAATCACTTCCTTAATCCTGCCAGTCACACTAGTCCTGATACAAGCCAGGATGGTGTTGGCCTTCTTGGCCACCTGGGCACACTGCCAGTTCATATTCAGTTGGCTCTTGACCAGCAGAGCTCTCTGCCAAGCAGCTTTCCAGCCACTCATCCCCAAGCCTGTAGCACTGCATGGGTTGTTCTGACCCAAGTGCAGGACCCAGCACTTAGCCTTGTTGAACAACAGGCCATAGATGTAGGCATATGTAGTAGAGCACCTGCTCTGAGCCAGGACACAGACCAGTGAAAGGAAAGCTCAGAGAGGGACTGTGCAAATAGGAAAGGCACAGAGCGGGGCGGGAGGTCTCCAACTCCTTTCTCAGGGTGTTGTCACACCTGAGTCCTTGTTCATTGTACTGCAGCTGCATGCTGGACATAGTCCTTTAGCAGTCCAGTCTAGATTTAACTGCAGCATATACCAAAGGCACCTTATTTATAAAATTGTATTGGGTTTGCATGAGACTGAGAAAAAAGCAGGGGTGGGGGGAAGGTGTTTTAATATTTGGGTTTATTTCTCATTATCCTACTCTGACTTGAATGGTAATAAATTAAACTAATTTCCCCAAGTCGAGTCTGTTTTGCCCGTCACAGTAATTGATGAGTGATCTCCCTGTCCTTATCTCAACCCACGAGCCTTGCGTTATATTTTCTTTACTCTGCCCAGCTAAGGAGGGGAGTGATAAGCGGCTTTGGTGGGCACCTGGCATCTATCCAGAATCCACCCACCACAAAAATGTGATCATAAATCATAGAAACAGGGTTTATATCATCAGACAGTGCAGTATCTTTACACCAGCTTCCCAATATTGCTGGAGCCACTACACAACCTAAAAACTATCTGCCACCTTCAAGGAGTGGCACAAGAGTGCAGGAGCAACGCTACCAAGACTGGGACCTTCTGGATGAGAGCAGCCTTGTGTCTGCTTGGTTCAGGGCACTGATGAACTGAATGTGCAACAGCCTGCACATGTCTGCGGAGACATGCTTATTGTCTCTGAGCGGGGGGATTATGCTAAACCCTGCCTGTGTGTATTCACGTTGTCAGGTTTGGTGTTCTGACAAATGCCTTGATTTCTATGAGCTGGCACCCAAAAGAAAAACTAGGAGGTTTTCGGTTACATTTTATCTCCTACATCAGCCTATGCAGTATTAGTGGAGAAGTTCTTGCCAGTTCATACTTACATGCAGGGGGTTGCAATTTGAGTAACTGTATTTGGAGAGAAACATTAAATTGGAGAATTCCTAAAAAAAAAAACATTTTTAAATTTATTTTGACAACTACAGTTTCTAAAATTTTAGTTATTTTTACTGGTTCACATTTCTCTAGTTAGTGTACTGTATGGATATTTTGTTAAATAATGAAATCAAGTGTTACATTTCCTCAATACTGACATTCAGCTATTTATTCTTCACTGAGGAGTGGAAAAGAGTCTACCATTTTTCATGTTAATTGTAATGTAGGAGGAA
Source organism: Egretta garzetta (assembly GCF_000687185.1). Classification (NCBI taxonomy): domain Eukaryota; kingdom Metazoa; phylum Chordata; class Aves; order Pelecaniformes; family Ardeidae; genus Egretta; species Egretta garzetta. The sequence goes on from NW_009260286.1 coordinate 2,217,019, forward strand.
TAGCTAAATGCATATTAGCTTCTTTTTTTTTCCTTTTTTTTTTTTTTTTTACCTTGATACTTTATTAAACCATTTCATTAACTATTTGAATCTCTTTGTAGAGCTTAGTGAATGTTTTGGTGAACCATTTATCCACTAAAAATGCTGCTTTGGTGTGACTGAAACTATTCACAGCAAATTAAGTAAGTGGTTTGAATCTAAAAATGGGAAATATGTTGATATTGACATTTTCATTTACATTTATATTATTGAAGAAATACAGAAATATTGGCCTGGAAGAGGTCTTACACATTCCTATATCCATCCGGACTTTGCAATTGCTGTTAACTGCTAACATTAACTAACATCTGCTAAAAACAGATCGTAAAATACTGCTTAGCATCTTCTAACGGATTTGTCCTGATTGGAAAAGATCAAAAGCCACAACCAGAAAGTAACATGGAGACCACTGCAAATGTCCCACCTCCTTTCAAAAGCAGTGGTCTGATTTCTGGACAGTCTTGGGAAAACCAAATACTCACCTACTTGGAAAGAAATAAAGCCTTAGAAGTTTTGCCAACAGAGCCTAATGGAAAAATTTCTTCTGACTCCAGTTCTAACAAACAGTCACATTAATTTTTATACCTGAGCAAGGCACATCAATCAGACACTCAATACTTTAGGAGAGTCACTGTAGTCCAGCTAACATGAATTTTTGGTGGCCTATCTGAAATGGTTCAGAAGGACTGGTGCAAAAAAACCCCACCACTTCCCACAGTCTAAGCTGGCTATCAAACAGACATTCTTCCTAACTGCAGGAATTAACCAGCAGAAGACCTGTTTTTTCTGATATATTTCAGTCTAAATAGAGTGCAAATAACAACCAGTAGTTACAAATTCAAAGTTCCTTTTGCTATGAATTTGGCTGAAATAATACATTCGTAACGATTTCAAAGAAAGTCACAATCTAAAAGATAAAATAATAGAACTAAATGTGGTAAGTCTATATTTTACGACAGATGCTTCAAAATTATTTCCTGGTGGGCCAGGAGTATTTTTCACTTAATCTACTGTTTATCCAACTAATCAAAGAACAACCAAAGAAGTCCCTCAGTTGCTTTCACTGATCTATAAAAGGGTTAATATTTACACAGGAATTAGCAGAGTTTGTACTGTGAACTTTGAGGAGATTTTTGAAAGGCTGCAGAGTTTTCCAGCTCTTTTTGAAAACTGGAGATCAGCGCTCCTGTTTCTGCCTTTGAAAATCATCCTCTCGATCCAAAACTCAGAGAAAATTCTGTATCAGTGTTAGCAAAATGCATAACTATGGGCTGCCTGTGAGTTACATACAGGCTTGTAACTAACTGTCCCTCATTCTGTCCTTCTGTTCAACTTGGACAATGCTCATGACAAAACTCAGAAATCTGATGGGAGGGATATTTCTTGAGCTGGCTGAAGTTTTTTCATGTTTTCAAGTAATAGGATCATTAGGGATGGTATTCAAGGATATAGAGAGGTAAGGTTTAGGGAGAGGAAGGATCTTTTATTAACTCAGCTTTATAGTTTCAAAACCAGACATGCTTCAGGCATACAAACCTTTTTCTTGTGCCCTGGAAACTGGTCTCTTTTTATAACTGTATCAGCTAGTTTAACAAGTGAGTTCTGCCCTGCTATGAGCATTTCACAAAATTTTTATTTCAAAGCAATAGTCAGCAAAATGCTCTAACTTCAGCCAGTGATAGAGACACACAAAAATGTTGACTTTACATTCCTTTATATCTTTAGCCTCCGCATTCCCACTTTATTCTCCTCATGTCTACTTTCATCCCTCTCTTCTACTGCCTTTACAAAGTGGAAGTACTAATTACATCATCCCTCCATCTTATTGATGCAGATTAAAACCAGCGGTGGTATGTCTAGTGAACTCGGTGGGATCTTTCTTAACAATTTCTGCAAATTCAATAATACTTGTTCCTGTACATGACATCAGTAGTTGCACTTCACACACATTTACCTATTTCCATGATTTTTATTTAGGCATACTTCAAAAATATATTTTATAAAGCTACCATAAAAAGTATTTTAAAGTGCTACATAAAAAAAATCTGAAAATTACCAGTGGAATAAATGTCATGAGCAAACAAACTTAATTTCTTTCTGAAGTAAAAATGATCCCATAATACTTTTCCTCTCTTCTTAACCTATGTTCTGCTATTCCTCTCCAACTCATTGTACTATTCCTGTCCCACGATTCTCACTTGCCCTAATTATATTTATTTCTTATAGCTGGGGAATAATTATGAGTCAAGTATGTGGGAAAATTTTAATTAATGCTAATTTTACATTTGGATTATGCCTGTGTACACATATATAAATAATTATACGCAGTTCTGGAGTTACAGAATTTTTTAGCCCAAAAGTCAAAATACCCAGAGTCCCAGCCTGGGAATAAAGCATCAGCTTGGACAGCTGGAAATGGGACATTGCACCATTTAAAAATCAGACAATTCAACGTATCACTGGGAAAAGCAGAGAAGAGAGAAAATTCAGTGGTCTGATCTCTGTCACAGGAGTTATGCATTTTGTTTTAAAAAGTGTTTAGCAATTGCCAGAGGTGTGACAAGGATGTTCTCCTTTTGTGAGCCCTGCTGAATAGGAAATGATAAACTGAGGCACGCTTCTTTCCTGCAACCCATTCCTCAAGGCTCCCTGGGCTGTGTCCCTGCCCCACCATGCCCTGTCCATTACAGAGTCACAAACTGCACTGGGAGCAGAGGCTGCGCTCATCTACCTCAGGGCACAGCTGCCCTGACAATCTACGGAGTTAGCTTTTGTGCTTCTGTGCCTCAGTCTGCTCTTTGCTTCCATGGTATACAATGACCAAAGGTAGGATTCATCTGATCAGTTGTAGGCATCTCCTATGGGATGGTTATCTTGACTCTTTATGTTCAACGAAGAGGACAGAACACTTCAGGGGTGAAATTTATTTCAGTCTAAAGTTGGGATCTGAAAGTGAATCTGATGCACTTAAAAGTGCCTATTTCTTACTACTGCCTATAGTAGGCACCTGGCTGACTAGCTTGTAGGTAGATGTCTTCCACTTTCCTAGGAATATAGATGGCTGGTTCATCTCAGATGTACTAGGTCAGAAGATATTTTCATGAGATGTTCTGAAAGTCACACTTCAATTCTGCATTTTAAGCTTGTAACCGCTCTGTTTGTTCTGGTTTTAGCTAACTAACCTCCTTGCACACTTCTGAAAGTCTTTGCAGGTGTCTGTCCTCACCTTTGAAAATTTGGTTCTTAAGACTTTAAGTCCAATTCTAAATTGCTTCTAAATTTCTAAGTTGCTACTGAAAATGTTACTCCTGCAACTTATATTTATATAACATTTTTTTTTACAGATAAATTACTAAGTGCTCCAAGACCTGTCTCACAGATATTACTTCATCCACCCCCTAATAAAATGGCGACATCTGAAAACTGGAAGCTGCTTAGTTCTCACTTCTGCTTAACAGCACTCTGCTTCTCTTTCTTAAGAAAGCCTTGTTTGCAGAAAGATCTTTTCTTTAGAAAGGCTTCAAAACCTTTATTACAACTGAAGTTACATTCATTCATCTATATTTAAAATATAGTCAAAGGGAATAAAAATGTATTACTGTAAAATTTTCTGAAGTCTTATCAAAATGTAAAATGGTGTTTACATTCTAAGGTTGTACAAAATAAGGTAAATAAAAGCTCACAAGAGTATTCTGGGGTTTTGCTTTTCTGATTTTAGAATAATTCAAGTTTGGGAAATTTTTAAATAGGCCTAATTTTTAAACTGTTTTTCTAGATTTCTGGTTCTCAGAGAGAATTACCTGGAGTTAATAAAAATATTCACTATTAAAAGGAATTATGCTTATTTTGTTATAATTCTAATATAAAGTAAGCAAAAAAAAAAAGGTTTTAGAACATTTTCAAATTTAAAAGAAATGCTGCAGGACTGCATAATTGATAACAATTTTCTTACTTTCGCCCAAAGGTTACTATTGTCATAAGAACATTTTCTGTAGTCTGGTTTTGCCTTCCCAAAAGTACTGCAAACGAGGAATTATAGCTCATGGAAATGGGAAAATTCCTTCTTCTCTTTTTTCCTCCCTGTTCCTACGCTGCAGTAGCTTACTCCCAGGGTATGCCACCAACTTCATCCCTACTCCAACACCACAGAAGCGGATGAGTCAGTGTCAAGGGAGGACGACAGTCAGCCGCTGTGCCGCCCAGAGGTACCAGGGTCTGTGATTTTTGGAGGGTTAGAAAAAGCATTCAAGAGAGGCTGGGGGAGAACAGAGCATCAGCCACAGATTAGAAATGCAGGAAGCATCATGCAGAAGAGTGGCTGTGTCCCTGTGTTAGCGCAGGGACTGGAACAAAAGGCTATGGCAGCAACTGGGGGTGCTGGTAGACCTGCAGTGCTTACTACAGAAACTGAATCACAAACTTGGAAATTTTGTTAGCTGTCCCTGACTGTAACTCCCATCAATCAGCAGCAGAAATATCATATGAACCTGTGTGTATTTTCTGCTTGCATTTGAAAATAATGTATTTATCCTATTCCATTAGCGTATTTTAATAAGCATTGCTTTGGGACAGTATGCCTGCCAATTTATGTTTATGAGACTGTCAACAGAATTTACATGCCTAAGAAAATATGATACAACATTGCCAAAGCAGGGACTGCCTGTCAAATGAGGTTGTCATGGAGAAATGAGACATAGGAAAGCTCATACATAAAGTGGCACAGAGAGAATGCCAGGGATTTTTTATTCCCCCTGTTGAGCTCAATAAATATTTATTTCAGTAAAGGAAGGGGTAAGAAAATAATGAAATTATGAGCCATATTGTGCCGTCGTTTTTATTTAGAACTTTCCATTAAAACCACCCCAATATGAAATCACAACAATAAAGTTCTTGCATTCCATATTATGCTTTTAGAACCAGATTTTAGGAGTTTAAATTTTGCTTGGCAGCACCCTGGCCTGCCTTGCAAAAGAGCAAGCCAGGGACTAAAGGCCATTTCTGGAGTGCACCTTTGGGCTGGCTCATTGCTGACCGTGGGAGTGGTTCTCAGGAGTCTTTGGGAGCTGATATTAATTAGACAGCTCCAAACAGTGCTTGGGACTCAGATCTGTGCTGAAGTGGCTCAAGAATTTGGAATTATTTGATGACCTTTTTGAACTCCTGCTCATATCAGTACTGAGCAGTTTAGGATTTCAGACAAAATTACAGACAAATTCTTATCCAGTCTGACAAAGCGGGCAATGCAGTCTACGAGATACTGGCAGTGACACCAACTTGACACGTGTCAAGGAGATAGGAGGTAGCCAAGTGCTCTGGAGTTGTTTCCCTTATCATAATCTTAATTACTCCAGGGAGAAGATTAGATGCTGCTTGTTATTTACAGTTGATTCATAAAATGGTGATTATATAATGAGGGAAAACATTGAGGGGAATATCTCTTCAATTTCCAAACTCTCTAGGTGGAACTAATTCTCCCTAACGTTAATTCACTAAAAATTTTATTATTAAAATCTAAGCTAGTGATCTAGGCTTCCTTAACAGAGCAACAAGCTCCTCGAGACCATGATTTACCACATTATAAATTAGGTGGAATTATTTTTCCCCCAAAAGCTCTTCTTTCCTCCAGTGGCAATGAAGATACCCTAGAGAGAGGTGCTGGCGTTTAGAAAACTGGATTTCTGAGGACTAAAGGCCACCCTGAGCAAGGGCTGATACCTATCATATGGACTTCCTATCATAGGGCAGTCTGAGGTGATGTTTGCCATGGATATTTGTGTCCTTAATTTGCTTTGGCTCCCAAGAGATCAAAGACCAGTGTGTACCTTCTTTCTTTTGTATCCAGGGCAACTTCAAATTTTTGATGACATTTATGGGGAACCTTAAACAACCAGCAAAACCAGCTGTATCAATAATAAAGTGCCATTGACCTGGACCATCCGTAAATAATTAGCATCCATTCTTTGTGGACTTCCAAAGTTACACCTATTTCCAGGGTAGTCTTAATACACCTGTAGGTATTTTTGTATCCAGCCCAATGACCAGCTATCAACCAATGAATTTGTTAATTAAATAGATGTGCATTTTTCTCCACCTACCTCCTGCACAGTTGTGCCAAAAGAAATTCATGTGTGTAAAGCAGTAAAAACTATCCAACCCTTGCAGGCCAGCTAAGTTAATATTTGCCTTATTTTGAGGCTGAATACACCCCTGAGTGTGAGTCTATGCATTTTTCATTATAGTTAATTGCATTAAATATCTGACCAACAAGTTATTGTAAACTGTAAGAAATATAGAGCAGTTTATCCTATACTGTATAACTTTTGCAAGATGTAATGGTATGCTAGCATATTATAAATACACTAGAATAATTTATTTATTATATTCCATTAGTGTATTTTAACAAGCATTGCTGTGGGACAGTATGCCTGCCAATTTATGTTTATGAGGCTGTCAAGATAATTTACATGCCTATGAAAATAAACAACATTGCCAATGCAGGGTCTGCTTGTCAAATAATCTTGTCAGGAAGAAATGAAACACTATTCATTATTGCTGGCTACACAGATTCTAGGTGACACAATGAAATACATTTATGCCATTTTTCATGTATCATATGAATAAAAAAATGAGGGAGTGGCATACTTCAGGCTGCCATATATTGTACTGTACAAAACAGATTTAGCACTCAATCACTCTTGTTTCTTCAAAATAATAATAATAATAATAATAATAATAAAATGGAATACCCGGGCCCCAGTAACATTCGTAGGTAAAATAAAATGTATTATTCATCTGGAAAACTGAGAATGCTACACAAAATCATGACTACTTCACAATGGTTAAGCTGCAATAAAATAGCTGCAGAGCTGTCTAAAAATTACTGGGAAGAGTTCATTCAGGAGTTCTGACTAGATAATTATTGAGCTGCACTGACAAACTCTACACTTCCCTGCCAATTACACCTTCCGGGCCATGGCTTTTAGAATAATTTAAAGCAGTAGATTTAGAATCTTGTTCTCATAATTCCCCATAGACAGCTAACCCTGCATTTCCTTCTTAGGGAGAAAAACCCCAAACTGAAACTGCACCCTGCTCCAAATTCTCCCTAAGCATGAAACTGCCCTTGGAAACAGCCTCAGAGATGAAACGTATCCAGAAGGAAAAAATGACCCCAAATCATCCCAAAGCAGAGAAATAAGTCTCCCACTAAAGTCTTTGGGACGAACACCGTTACTGGTAAACAGTAAGAATGACTTCAGAGAAAATGGATAAGAGGCATACAAAGGGGAATCAGTGTTTATCAAAAGGCTGTAAAGGTATTCTTATTTACGTGGAGAGATTACCTATACACAGAGCAAGCAGTTCAGATGCGAATAATCTCTACGGTGCACAGCACAGCGCATGGTGGCAGCCGATGGTATCAGCAGAAGCAAGGAGCCAGACAATAAGCACGCAGATGATGAATGAAGAATGGGGATACGGCTGAGAATCACAGGAGAGATGATAATTCAGTACCAGTCAGATAAATTAGAGGGGTACAAGATGAAACACTTAGCTGGCTCAGATACGTGTATGCACAGAGTGCAACTAGTCAACTGGCTGCTGTAAGGAGTGTGCTGCAGCACTGGGAAGGGAAGGTGAGCTGTCCATGGAGCAGACTTCACCAGCCTTTCCCATGAACGGGCACCATAAGCTGAAGCACTAGATACCTTAAAAGTCTGTGGCCAAACAGACCTGAAACTGCTGTTTTAGGCTGGCCTGGCCCCTCTACTGAAGTCTCCATCTGAGTATCTCTTCCGTAGGGACAGTGCTCTGCTAGCACCAAGAGAGGCCAGCAAGCAAGGTCCACAATATAATCCACACTACTATACTTCTTGTGCTTGTTGTAACAGATTACAGGAAAGACAGCAAAAAGATGTTTTCCGAGTCTTTCCAAGATGAAGTTTTGCTAAATGTGGTGTAAAATCATTTTATAAAAATGGTCTGGCAGATCTGCCAGTGCATTGGCTTTTAAGATGGCAGCAGCACCCTTTCATTGACAGCTGCGTTATATAGTTCATGTTTGACTAGAAACCTTGCCTCCAGAAACAGATGGCAAGACATACACAGATTTTAATGGGCCTAGGTTGCCTTTCTTTACAACTTTCTTGATAGAGGTATAAAACCTATCAGGTAATAGGTTGCATTTAGACAGATTTTCATAGGGTTGTATGAGAGGAGTTAGTGACAGGTTAGAAAACAAACCAAAAATTTTGCTTCCTCGTTGATTTTTAAAGTTTGTTAGATGCCAAAACCAGAAATTTGGATGGGTGAATTTGCTATGAAGAAAATAAAAGAGTGAATGACAAAACTTTAAACAAAAGTGTGCTCTCACTCATTTCTGATTCCTAATGACAAGCTTCAAATCATATTTGAGTGCAAGACTATTTTGGAAACACAGTTAAAGGACTCAAACTAGGAACGAACCAAAAGTCCAGTGAAACCAATGTGAATCTGGAGTGGGACTGAAATAATAGCAGTGGAGTCAGGTACTGTGTGGAGGTGATACAACATAGAATCATAGAATCACAGAATGGTTTGGGTTGGAAGGCACCTTTAAAGATCATCTAGTCCTACCTCCCCTGCCATGGCAGGGACATCTTTCACTAGACCAGGTCGCTCAAAGCCCTGTCCATCCTGACCTTGAACACTTCCAAGGATGGGGCATCCACAACTTCTCTGGGCAACCTGTTCCAGTGCCCCACCACCCTTATAATTAAAAAAATAATTAAATAAATTATTATATCCAATCTAAATCTACCCTCTTTAAGTTTAAAACCATTGCCCCTTGTCCTGTCACCACAGGACTTGGTAAAATATCTCTTGTCTTTCTTATAAGCCACCTTAATATATTGAAAAGCTGCATGCTCTGGACTGCGTAACAGGGTAAGTAGAAGCAAGATAAATTGCATATAGAGGTAATGCTGTGATTAATGGGGGAAATATTTTCACAAGAGAACCAGGGATAATTTAAGGCAGGCACAAAGTAAGATTTGTGCAGAATCCTTCCCAGTACACATCAGTCCTGCCCCATAATAACCTCTGCATTCCAGCACTGGGCCTCTTGGGCAGGTGCTTCCAATTGTGTGACAGTCTCTGATTTGAGCTGTTATCTATAAGAAATTGCATCTGGCTTTCTTCATAGCACTCTATCACATCACCACATGTCTCGGTGATTGATTTAATTAACACTTTTCTCCAGCTCTCTCCCCTTTTTGTAAGCTTCCATCTATTTATTTATATTTCCCCCCAGATTGTTGACTCTCGAGTTGCGTAAAATATTTTTAGATACATTACTTCTAATGTAGAAGTAACACAAATCAAGCTGCCTTTAACTTCTCAGGCACATATATACCCTATTTTAATGTGGCCATTTATGCTGCTGTGTAATACATCTTCATAGTGTTGGCTTAATCGCGAATGACAAGTGTTGAAAATGTAATAAAGACAGGGACACATTAATCCATTTTGTATGAAAATGCGAAAAGGTAATCAGATTCTGAATGGCTGTACGCTTTAAAAATATACTGGCTGAGATTTCTTTTTCCATTCGGGATTCTCACCAGAGATTCTGATTAGAAAGATTTCAGTATAAAATTGCCTTAAAAAATTACAATTGTGCCAAAAATGCACTGAGGAAGTTTTATAAAATGAGAGATGAATCTCAATCAGTAATGTGATGACCCCAAAGCTTCTGAAACACTTTAAATAATCAGGGAAGTCTGTACTCCTTTTCCTTTTACAGAATCTTATACACCTTGCCCATGGGTAGAGATGTAGGGCCTATCATTATCATTTCTGTTTCTGAATATCCAAAGCTAATTAAATAATTATTGTTAATAATTATTCCAGTCTCCACAGGCAGCCAGGGATACCTTCGTACAAAAATGTGTATAGAGAAATGTCATTTTTTTTCCCTGCAAAAACAAGAAATAGATGGAAAACTAGTATTCTCTTCAAGGGATGCTCTTGCAGTATATTATTCCCCGTCCATGACTGTGTAGCGTGTATTTCCCATGCCCTAGAGAATCTATGCAGCCTGACATAATGCTTTTTTTTTAGGAAAAAGAACCGATTCTTTGCATCTTTCTTCCTTTTTCTCACCAGCCTACAAGGAGACTAAGGTAGTAGCTTTGAGATCATTTAATTACACCAACTTGCCACTTCAAATAACTGTCTAACCTAGGCTACAATCAGTCATCTGTAATACTTAAAGATTCACTTCATCAAATTTGGTAGCTCAAAGGCTAGCACTTAAAACCATTCAGTGGTAGTATGCAGAAAGTATCTTCCCACAGGTTCCACAGCTATTTCCCATTCTGTGTAAATGGAACAACTCCCAGACCAAAGTTACATTTCAAACTGAAAGAACTTTTCAATTGTGATCATTCTCTGATCAGGCTCTAAATTAAATTATGAAATCCACAGAAGTCCTGATGAAACTGAAAATATTTCTTTAGTTATTTAACTTTGAGTAATTATAGTTCAGTGTCAACTCTTGAGCAAGAGATGGTGATCTCATTGCACCACGAAAATGTGGCCTCTTATAGCACAGTATCACTGGTATAGTTTGTGTGGCATATTTATCTCTTTGTGCTTGTTTATCAGTTTGAAGTATTTTAGCTGAAAAACATCAAGGTCAATTTTTCAGATGCTTTGCACAGTTTACTATAGGGCCTCAAGCAGAGCTGATGGCTCTAGACATCCTGCCTGTGAATTACAGCGATTTAATAATTTTAGCAATCTTGCACTTACGGTTTCATTATTATTTCGAAAATAACTATAAAAGTTCAACACATATCAACACACTTTTGTTCCTGCATGAAACCTAGTAAAGTATAAAGACTTTTCAGCATATGAAAAGCATTTGCAACATACAGACAAGATGTATACCTAAATGTGGAGTGGAAAGGAAAATTGTTAGACCATTTCCCACAAGCTTGTGCAAATTATATAAAATCAAAAAATGGCCTTGTCAATCATTTTTCACTTAACACTTTCAATTAACTTGAGATGCTGTAGGATGCCACTTTAAATTATCTACTTAATAGAGTAGGAAGGGGAAGAATTGGCTTCCTGCTGTGGCTAAGGCAGTCCAAAACCAAAGTGGATTCAGCTCTACCTGCAGAGCTCCTCTGTAACCTAAACCTGTTCGTCTCGCAGCAAAGCCTCAAAGGAAGGATGATGGCAGATCATCTCCTACAGTGATGGGTCATGGCCCTGCTTCAGTGGGTATCTCCAGGGAGTTCCTGTATTATTAGTAGCCTCCTATGCCAAGCTTAAGGGAATCCATTTCAATCTTTGTTGGTAGAGTAGTTAGTAATATTTTCTCTAAACTGCAGTTCTGTCTTAACCTCTATCTTGTTTCTTCTTAACCAGTGTTTTAATGAGTAGCACTGAGATTATGTCCATTTTTGTGAACTACAGTAATGGCATTTCAAGATCAACGGAGATGAGGAGAGCATTCATCTAGCTTCCACGATGATTGTTTATATAAGGTTTTCCAGAGTCACAAAAAAGGTTATAAATTAGGGAGCACTGGAACAGTGAGCTCTGCCTTGTAAAGAAACTTTAAATAGAAATGAAAATGTCATTTTCAAGCACAGTGCATTTCACTCTTTCCCCCTTTGATTTCTAAGAAAAACTCAGCTTTCTCACAAGGGTTAGCACAGTCTATCATATGTTGGTAAAAACCTTAGATAAATGCCAAATACAAAGTTCTACAATTATTTTTGACTCACTGATTTTTTTACATTCTTTGTGATAATTTTGGTGCTCTTTAGGAAGAATGAAATACAGTAACTGTCGGGGGAAAATTCTCTTCTGCCATGCAGAGTCATGTGGTTCTGACTCCTGTAGTTCTAGACTATTTCAAAACACAGGTAATACAAAGAGCCCAGGCTGATACAGAACCTTCCACAGTTATTCATCGGGATGCCCAGGGCAATAGGAGCCATCAGCATGTCAGGGTGCTTTGAACACAGCGGCATCATGAGAAGATGATATAAGGTTAGAGGAGTAATTCTGAACCTCAATTTAGATTAGGCATGAACTATACTCCTGTGAAATCTGTATTTTATACATATACCTGTCTTTTGGACCAGGACATAGATGGTTTCCACATGAAATGCTTTAGGCTTGCTGTGTATGTAACAGCTATATGTCTGAGTAGATATACATTGGTAGGTACAGAAATGAGTTGGCTTTAATCATGCTAGACATGTGAGTCAGCTAAGCTTTTGAAATATTTTTTTTTTCTTCCTATGGAGGACAGTGAAGATGGGTGGCACACAGATCATTTAGTCATGTTTGCATTTATAATATAGGCTCATTTGTAATATAGGTTGAGTTGCAAGAAGTTACTGTCCATTCCCAAGCCGAGACATGATACTTCATTATATAAGTACCCTGCATCCAGTTCCATGGAAAATGGAACAATGTGACTTTTAATCACTTTTTGGGCATTTAAAAATTATTTCTTCTGTTTTGCATCCAAGTGGTTAGAGACAGTTACAGTGAAAGAGTTTCATTAATAAATGCAGGTATCTGCTTCTGAGATTGTTCTCTGGCCTTTCTTAAGTAAGGGAGACAAATCAGACTTCTGCAAAAGGTCTGTCTCATCTCAAAGCAGTCATCTGAAACAGGGCAGATGACATTTGTCCAAGTGAGACGGTTTTCTCTCCATTAACACAGAGGGTGCCCAAAGTGATTAATACTCATGTAAGCATCTACAGAGACTTAAATTTAGGGGAACTGAAGCTCATTCTGTGCATAGCTGAGGGAGTGATAAGTAGGAAATAGTATCCCAATAACAGGAAGATGAAAGCAGATACTTAACATGAGTGACTGAAGTCCCTTTCAGTGTAACCAAGCATATTGGAAACTGGTAGTGATACAAGGCTGTTTAGGAAATCTGCTGTCACAAGCACACTGTTATCCATGTTTAAAAGGACTACAGATGTGTAGATAGACACCTAGATGGGCTATAACCACATCTCCTGCTGCAATGTTATCACGTTGTATATAATACATATAATACGTATAATCTGCAAGCAGATTCTGAGGAAGGATAAAGGAAAGCTGCAAGAACAGTCTGTCCTCTCTAGACTCTGTTGTTCCTTCTAATAAATTGTGGTTCCTCCATAGTTCCTATAGAAACAACAGATGAGAAAAAAACAACCCCAAATATATTTTGCCTAGGAATAAAAACAGGACAGAAAACTAGGGTTGAGAGCCTGTCTGTTTCAACTGGGATTGGCAGGTGGGATTTTATAATATAAATTTGAGGTTAATACAACATAGTCTCAACCTGGATTTCTCAATATATTTCCAATATTTTCTCCAGATAAATATATCTTCTCTAACTTCAGGTATTTGCTACATGAAGGCCCATTCCAGCTGCCAGTCCAGGTGGGTACAATCTTCTTACCAAACTATGTGCATGTCTTTGATACCATAGAGGATCACAAAAAGCACTAGGGGGTTATACTGAAACAACTGAATCAATCGCCTAGCATGTGCTCTGGTTTTGGCTGGGGTAGAGTTAATTTTCTTCACAGTAGCTGGTATGGGAATTTGTTTTGGATTTGTGCTGGAAACAGCGTTGATGATAACACAGGGATGTTTTCGTTACTGCTGAGCAGGGCTGACACAGAGTCAAGGCCTTTTCTGCTCCTCACCCCACCCCACCAAGTGAGGAGGTGGGGGTACACAAAAAATTGGGAGGGGACACAGCTGGAACAGCTGACCCCAACTTACCAAAGGGATATTACATACCATATGATGTCATGCTCAGCATGTAAAGCTGGGGGGAAGGTTGGCCAGGGGAGCTGCTGCTTGGGGACTGAGGGGGCATCAGTTGGTTGGCGGTCAGCAATTGTTTTCATTTGCATCACTTGTCTTTCTTGGGGTTTCTTTCTTTCTCTTTGTTATTTTACTTTTCATTACAATTTATTGGGTATTTTTATTATTATTATTATTATTATTATTATTTTTGGATTTGTGCTGCTAACAGTGTTGATAACACAGGGATGTTTTAGTCACTGTTGAGCAGGGCTTACACAGAGTCAAGACCTCTTCTGCTTCTCACCCCACCCCACCAGTGAGGAGGCTGGGGGGCACAAGAAACTGGGAGGGGACACAGCTGGGACAGCTGACCCCAACTGACCAAAGGGATATTCCGTACCAAACAACATCATACAGTCCATAAACTAGAGGAAAATCTGGCTGGGGTTCTACTGCTTGTGAACTGACGGGGCATCAGTCAGTGGGTGGTGAGCAATTGCATTGTGCATCACTTATTTTGTAAATTCTTTCATCACTATTATTGGTTTCCTTTTCTTTTCCGTCCTATTAAATTATCTTTATCTCAACCCATGAGTTTTACTTTTTTTTTGTTGTTTTCTTTTTCTCTCCACCATCCCAGTAGGGGGGATGAACGAACGACTGTGTGGAGTTTAGCTGCCCGCCGGGTTAAACCACAATAGTCTCAACCCACGAGTTTTCTCACTTTTACCCTTCCCGTTCTCTCCCCCCATCTCACCGGGGGGACACTGAGCAAGTGTCTGTGTGGTGCTTAGTTGCCGGCTGGGGTTAAACCACAACAGCATGAGATTCTGCTTTCAGACTATGTTCTTGAGATGTTGGTAACTAAATGACAGCTGTGTGTTTAAGACAGTGCGGATATAGCACTTGATTCACCTGCCAAAATACATGCCTCTAGTGCCATTTGAGACATTGTCTGTCATGTAGGACTCAGACCTTCATGAAGCTTGTAGATATGGCACAGGAATTACGGGAGGCTTATAGCCACCTGGACTGGCATCTGAAGACCAGCAGAGACAGCCCAGAGCATATTCCATGGTACTAGATACATATCTTTAGGTAACGGAATCAAGCCCTAAGTATTATATTTAACGGGGTTTGCAGAATTAATCATACAGCCCCAAAGTCCACTCATAGATGGTCAGCCGAAATATTTCTGGCTTAGCTTTGATGCCTGATTTTTGGACATGCAAAGTTAATTGAGAATGATGTTACCAGTTTTGTTTCATATGGAGGATGGCCATGAGTTAAAGAGGATCTTGGCTACTTACCATGGCTAATATGTAGTATAAGCTTCCATGGGGAAGTGTGTGTTGGCCACAATAATGGACTGAACTAGATAACAAATGAATAAATAAGCAACTGCAGTTTGGTTGACCAGAGTCTTCCAGGGTCATCTTCTGACACTGCTATATACTAGCTGTGTACATTTTGTACGCTACTTCATATTTTATAAGACAACTGTCACCCTCATCTATGTACCAAGCTATGGGTATCACTAGTTGCTCTTTAATTAAGTTAGATTAAGAGCAAGTTAGAGAAAAAGACAGTTTAAAATTGAGTCAAAATGTTAAGAGTATTAAGTTCATTCAAGTAGACAAAGCTGAGTAGACAGAGAAAATCAGTTTAAAACTATCCACAAATGATTAACACAACTTTTGTTTGAATCAGGCCTTATGTTGTCTTTAAAGCCACATCTGCAATCCGTAGAGTATTTAGCTACACATGACAAAACAATGTCTTCTGCTCTGACTAGAGCTATTTGTGATCTTGAAGGCTTTTATAGAAAACACTGGAAAAGCACTAATGCTTATTTTCAAAACGTGTCACCTAGAAGTAGATATTTCAGTATCAATAATTACATCTTATAATTTAATAAATAGCAGCTCTTCTAGATGACTTCTAATTATAGTATAAAATGTAAATTCTATTTCTGTTTACTTGAATCACTTAGGACTAAAGGGTTATAGTCTTACATTAGTACCTTATTCTACAAATCATCCCACTGATTACTCCTAGATATGTATTCCACTGAGTGTGCTCATCAACATTGTTACTGAATCAGAGAAAATAGGATTAGAAAGGACTTAGAGGTCATTCAGTCCATTTTCTTGTCTAAAGCCATGATCAGCTGTACTTAGAACAGTCCTGACAGGTGAGGGAGATTTTACTCTCTGCAAAATCTCTTTCAGTATTGCTTGTTTTAACAGTCAGAAAGTGCTTCCCTCATGTTTAAAATATTTCTCCTTTACTCCAGCACTTCTTATTTTACAATGGACGTAGAGAAATCTCATTTGTCTCTTTTCCTCTACCCATTTGTTGTTTAGGTTGTTGAAGACAAGTTATCACCCCTCCTTTAAGTATTCTTTTTTCTAAAGAAAGCAATCACAGTGCCTTCAATAGGTCAAATTTTCTGGCCAAACCCTAAGTGCTTTCATTAGTAGGTCTGAATTGCTCTGGGCAGACTCATCAGGTCTCCAACCCTTGGCCCAGGAGCACTGTGTGTCAGGTCCAGTCCTTGCCTGGCATGGCATAGGCAGGCCTGCATCCTGCCCTGTCCCCTGCTCGTCCTGACTTGTTCACTTGACTTCCTAGATTGACCTCAGGTATTTTGCACTTGTCTGATGACCACCAAACTGTCAGTGGAGACTGCTACTGCCCAGCCCTGACCCTGCTTGCATATTGCAGGACTGCACCCAGGTCAACCAGGCCACCGTCCTACCTGTGCTTATGGTCACCCCTGGTCCCCAGCTTGGCTTCCCCTGTTGTGCAGTCCTGTTCCTGCTACTCCTTGATAGAAACATTTTGTTTCCTTCCTATTGGAACTGTCTTAAGTTTTTGGGATTTCTTCATCTTTTTTCCTGATATATCAAGATCATTTTGTATTCTAGTCGTTCCCTCAAATCTTAGTGCAGCCCCTCCTAGCTTGGTGCTGATTAGTAATTAAATAAGTATACACTTCATGCTTTTGAAATAATTAAGGGAAATATCGAGTGGTGGCAGACTGAAGACAGACCCTGTGAAATTCCACTTACAGCATCCTTCCAACTTGGCAGTGAACCTTAATAGCTACTCCCCCAGTATGATATTATTCCCTCCCAGCAGTGCCATATTTCCTTAGCTTGTTTAAGAGAGACCTGCTGAAGTTTAGCAACATGATCTCTGTTTCTTCTCTCTTTTTTCAGGAAGGCTCTTAACTTCTCGCAGAAGGAAGTTGAATAGATATGACATGATTTGTTCTTGGCTGTTCTTCATCTCCTTATAAGCACGTACCAGCTGTATACAAGTAGTTCAATTATTTATTCCAGTATTTTCACAGGAACTGAAGGTCAGCTGCTAGGTTACTCGTTGCACCCATTAAAAATAGACAATATATTTTCCTCTTCCAGGCTTCAGAAGCCTCGCTAGTCCTTATGAGTTCACAAAGGTGCTGACCCTGAGACTGTTTGGTTCAGTACCATAAAGTGGATTTCATCAAGCTCAGACAGTTCAAACTTATCTAGCTGCTCTCTAATTGGCTCTTCTAACTGCTCTTCTGGCCTGAGATTTTACCCCTCATCGTTGATTGTGACGTAATGAGCTGTCTGATGAACACTGTTAGTGTCAGTGAAGGCTGAAGCAAAATATGTAGTAAATGCTTTGGCTTTTCTGTGCATCACCTGTCGATAGCTATTGCTCCTTGTTAAGCACCAGATCAACTCTTTGCTTGATCTCCCTCTTCCTTGGTAACATATTGCACTTACAGAGGATACTTGTTTTCTTGTTGTCCTTGCTAGAACACATGCTACATTGTTTTCTTTTTAAATGTAGGTTTCTAAATCTGGTTTTAGGCATCTAATAGGAGCAGACTTTTTTCAAGGGTGCTAACTGGGTTATTTGAGTACCTGAAGATTCTGTTCAGGTGCTTAAATGCAGATTTACATGACCAGCTTTAAACTTTGAAGTCTGAAAATGTTGGCTTATGCAAAGAAGTATCACATCCACTTAACTGCTTTCAGCAACAAAATAGGAGAGGGGGGAAAAAAAAGACAAATACTACATCCAATTTATCAGACCTTCAATCTTTTAGAATGTTGTTGTTTTCTTAATTTATTTAAGAGGAATAAGCTCTTTCTTTTAATGCTTTTGCTAATTCTTCCAATAAAATACTAATTTCTTTTCCTTTCACACATGTAACAGTCAGAAGCTTATTTCTTGATTTAAAATTAAAGCAATTACTTACTGCATTATTTCCTTAATAGAAAAGCCTTAAATTACCTCCCAATTTAGAGTGCCTCAGTGGTTTCTACGAAGTGGTTATCAACGGTGTCTAGCTTCATTTCCACTGCAAAATAGAAGGATCTTGTTAATATTAACTCATCCTCCTCTTTCAGGCATTCTAAACAGCTTTAAATTATTTTTTCCCCTTTAAAATAGAGAGAGAAAGAATTATCTTATGCTTAGGGCTACAAACTAGGTTTCCAACAGAAGTAACTCCACATGGCTCCTGTTTGGGAGTGCTTCATGACCAGAAAAAAAATACTTATGGCTCGTCCAGACAAACATTATTTGTCTGAGCTGCCTAAATGCAAGGGTACTCTGTTATAAGAGTTACTTAAGAGAATTACTGATTCCAGGGACTGCAAACTCTATTGTGCATACATTATCTTATTCATCTATGAAGACATATTGGGATTCATTGCATGCATAGAGATTCTCATTATGTCCCAGAGTAGGACCATACTAAATGACAATGCCTTATTTCATCTGACATTTATACCACTTATACAAGGAAATCTTATAAGAATTTTTATATTTGTTATTGCTATACGCAATCTATTCCACTGTATCCAACTTTTCCCATTGACGGATAACACCAGCTTGTTTCCTTCATCCTCAATACCAGCCAGACGGCACTGCTGTGCCACACTGTGCCAGAGAGTTTCATGGGGATTGTAGAGGTATCTGTGACACAATGTCCGGACACTATCACCAAAAGTTTTGCACTTTTATAAAGCATATCATTTTTTTGTCTTCTCAATTCATATTTCATAGGTAAAGAGAAATTCTGATTTGTGTTCCAAACATACTGACAGAAATAGGCACCCAGGCTGTTTAACTTCAGTCTGAAACATTAAGTAAAGTCATAAGCAATGGATAAAAGGACCCTATAATGAATTGCACTGGGCCTAGTGCACATCTACTTCGGATTCCTGCACAATGTAATAATCATATGCAATTTCCTCCTTTCTATTTTTTGTGGGGGGGGGGGGGGGGGACAA
>NW_009260286.1:2236420-2287194 GCF_000687185.1 Egretta garzetta
AGTATGCGGGGGGGGGGGGGAGGTAAGTAAAAAGGGAAAAAAACCCAAACTGAGATGTAAGTAAGAAAAGGCCTAAAAATGAAATAAAATATAACATCATGGCTAGCTTAGATATGCATAGTAAAACTGATATATATTACATATAAGCAAGGAATTGTCTCATATATATTTTAATGCACTAAAAATAACCAAGCATTTCATTGCAAGAGCAAGACAGAAATTATTCATTAAAAATATTTAAATATTTTTGAGCATTTGAAATTCTATTTCCCAAATACTAATCATTAAACTAAAAGAATGATCCTTGTCCTGTGCATCAGTATCTCACAAATCAAATTCTTCCATTCTGGGTTTTATGGTTGGTTTTTTTGGTGAAAGGGAGGAGCTGCAAATGTGAAGTTTTAAAATTTTTGGTTTTACAAATATTGCTTGAAGGTCTGTTGATATTGACCATTTCTGGCATCATCCAGTGGGACTTTTCTACACTTGCAGACAAAGGTGCGAGATTGCTCCTATTTCATTCATACTAATTTTTTATAATAGATGACAGCCACAGCTCAGTGCTTCTCAGCAATCTAAAATCTAAAGCCAAGCTCAGGGAGAGGAAGCGAGAAGCTATTGGAACAACTGATGTGGCTCATTTCTTACCACTGTTGGGCGTGAGACAATAGACTCAGATTGAGGAGGTGCCTCTATTTTTTCTACAGTTATTCATCAGTATTTGCCTTCCACCTGCAATCCCAGTAAAAGCACTCAACCACTGATTCTACATGTTGGTTCTGCTTTTCTTAATCTGACATGTACCAGATGTGTTTGAGGCTCAGGGAATAACTGATTTTATAGGGAAGGGACTTTTGGCAAGGCTGGAGGGTGAACTTCAGTCAGGGTGAATAAGAGAGCCTGTAATCACTTTAATATCACATTATTACCATGATTATCATTAAATGTATCAAATGTTTCCAGAAGTTTCAACTTCTATCTTTTCAATGGCAGTGGGGACAAAATACGTAGGTGAAGAAGTGTTCCTATGCAGGACATGCATGACAAGTTATAGGTACTCCATATCCTTCAGCAGAACTCATTAGATGAAATGGTTTTGACTTATGACTATTCCATAACATGATTCTAATAGATGGATACCAGCTTGTACAGCTATTTGAACAGGAAATTGTCTGGAAATCAATAAGTTTATCTGTGATGAAAAAATAATCAGTATCAATAATAACTTGGTTCCACCCACAAGCTTACTGTTAGTTTACTCAGCCTGAGGAGCAGCCAGTCTTCAGGAATTCATAAGGTGTATGTCATAATCTTCCTGCAGAGAAGACACAGGTCCCCCTATCTGAGTGTACTTAAGAAATGGGACAAGGGAAGGGGGAGTGTGCTTCACAGTCAGAGTATGGCAATTTCTCTCAGCAGTCCTGAAACTTCAGCATGTGTACCATGGTCTTGGGTAACCTGGAGTAATTTCCGTCTCCCCATCACAACGATCCCAAATGGCTTGTTTCTTTCCAGAGTCAAGGAATTGAGTTATCCACCTATCTGTGTATAAGCCACACATCCCACCCCAATATCACCCACCATGAATATCTGTGACTTGGGAACTGTACTTACACCTCAAGAGCTGCATCTAGCACAGCATCCATGTACTAGGTATCCATGCTCCTCTGCCCAAGCTTCCGATGACATCATTTAACAATGCTGGACATAGAGGAAGATCTACCAGTCATGTTGCATTATACTACTCTTGTATGTGCTCTTTTTTCACCCAGTTGCTTGTGCTTGAATGCCCCTGGACACAGTACTCCGGATGTGATGTCACAAGGGCCAGGTAGAGCAGCACAATCATTTCTCTTGGCTTGCTGGTTATGCCCTTACTACAGCTAACATCAAGCAACCCCATGTCAAAACCCCAACTAATATCAAGGCATAAGTTATTGACTGCTTCTGTCTTATTCATCAGTTATCCTACCAAAAGTTTTTAAATGCACCTATTTCCTTGGTGGAAATTTGTCCTGGGCCTGGCTTAAGGCATTATCTAGTTGAACTGCAGCTGGTCTTGCATACCAGCTTTTAGATTTCTTCTTAAGTATATCCCTTAATGCCAAACTCAAGTCTTTAGGGCATTATGTCCCATCATCTTCAGCCATATGTGCTGTACCAGTTATAGTAGTTTTACTCACATGTTGGAGAACTGGAAGAAAGAAAGCAGGTGGTATTTTCTGACAATTTGGAAGGTAAACAACTCTTTGCAAAAGTGAAGAGATAAGCATGTCTAGTTCCTCCTCTGACCCATGTCCTGGGAACAGTGCCACTTTTCAGAGCAGGAGCATGTATACTCCTGAAAATCAGAACCTTTCTAAAAAGACAAATTTCCTCAGTAGCTGATCTACAGATGAAGAAAGAACCTGCCAAAGATAAAACAGGGTTGGAGATGTTCTTCATATATGCAGCTCCAAGGATTCAGTCCTCTGAGTATCTCAACATCTTTTCCATGTGTATCTTAACATCATTCTGCTTGCTGCATCTCGCACCATCACCGTGCTTATCTTCCCTGATAACGCAGACATGTTAACTTTTTGCTACTTCTTGTCCTCCATCCCCTTTAGCAGAAGAAATTGTGCATTTAACACTGTACAGAACAAGATGATACATTGATTCAGTAACAAACTTGTCCATCAAAGTTTGTTGCTGTGTTTCTGAAATTTTGGATGCTGCTACAGACAGCCATGAAGGTGTCCAGCCAGACTTTTCTTTCTCCCTCAGGAGTCAGTATCCAGATCATAAAACTCCTTAATTGGAGAGTGGCTGTGGCGTTTCAGATGTCTTCTGTGTACATTTTTCTCCACAATGATTTTAAAGTGGACCACATCAAATAATACAGGCAGATGAGTGTGGTGTGTAAAGCTTGATAATAAAAATATTGCATTAACAAATTACGAAGGGCTTTTCTGCAGAGCTAGAAAGGACTACTGACCAGCTGTAAGTGCTTTTCTAGTTTTCTGGCAGATGTGCACTGAATTGGGAATAGGTGTTTTTTCCAAGAGGAAAGTGCAGGTCCTAAAAATTCATTCATTTTTTGTCCACTTTGAAAAGAGGGAAATAGATTTTAAAAGCAATGCCATTGATTTTTCATTATAGTGTAGGATTATGAGATCCTGGCCATGAAAAGCTAAGGCTCATTTCAGCATGTATTGGATTTATAATCAATAAAATAATTACTTGATTCAATCTTAGACACTAGGCCAATTAATTATATTTAAAAAATTATTTCTGGCTTCGAGGATTGTTTTACCTATATTGCATAGCAAAGTAATGATATAATTAGGAAGAAATTAATCATTCTGGCAAGGTAGTTTTCCATTTGAATTGAGCAAATAAAAAGTAGAGTGAATATATATTTCAGTCAGGTTCACTTATATACATTTTGCACACCCAGCTAAACTAATCAAGACTAATCACCATTATGCTCATGTCACAGGGAAAAATTCACATTGTCTAAATCAGATCAGGATCGAAGCAGTTTATTGAATTACTAATGGCATGTAATTAAATGCCAATGAGTGAACTATACATTCAGGATCAATATCAGCAATGCAACACATAAACCATAATACTACACACCTACAAAATATTAATTTATGTGGACTAAACATCCTTTTATAACTAATACCAAAATTTATAATCACATACGCCCACATGCATTTACACAGTTATGTAAACAGACACCCCCCACACGCCTCATAGGCCGTGGGGGTTACCAGCATCCCTTTCTTTGGGGGGTGCAGTCCCTACTTGCATCCCCCTCTCATGGGAGATGTGGGTGATCCAGCTGTACATGTGCCTGTGCTGCTCCCTACAAACCCCCACGCCCATGCAGGGCAGAACCCTCCTGCAAGGCCATAGATGCACACTTGGTGGTTCCTGCTTGCTGCCCCTGCTGTCCCTTACTGGCTGGATGCCGTTTCCCCCAGTGTCCCAGGGGAGGAGGAAGCTCAACCCAGCCTGGGCAGGGTGGTGGTGTCACAGGCTGGCTTCTGGAAACACCAAAGCAGGTTTAGACTGCTTCTCTGTGTACAGTCTCTCTTATTTTTGTCCTAACGACAGTAGCATCAGCTCCAGGTAGATTCTGACTATTTCCATTTACACATGACTAGATGGGTATCTTCAGTTGTGTTTCAATTCATGCATTTATATGCCTGTTCATTCTATCCTTTTATTTTATTTCTTTTTAAAAGACCAAAATTTCATACGCTGTGTTCAAAGAGTCAATCCCTTGTTCCGAAACTGCTCATAGCTGTTTTTTCCATTTTTGTAAAAAAGGTCTTTCTATTTACCTTGTAAGTGTTTCTTACTAAACCAAGAAACAGCTGCCCCAGCTTTGTTCAGGGCTGGCAAATTGTTTTCTAGTCTCAGCACTGAACTGCACGGTGGGGTTTTATCTTTACAGACTGGCTTCAGGCTCACATAACCAGTCCCCATAGTACAGCCTGCTGATGGTACTGAGTGGTAGAAACAGGAGAACTGTGTGGCAAGAAGTGAGGAACCTGAAAACATTTGCCTTGCCTAGCATCTTGAAACAGACATTCACCTTAACCTGAAGTTTTCAGAAAAACATATCAATCTGAAAAGTTTGAACAGATATTAGGATTTCCCTGCCACCAGATTACACTGAGAGAACAAAGTAAGGCAAAGGAAACTCACATAACCAGGAATGTGAGAATTAAGGAAAATTTTCCTACAGTTTTGCATCTCATATGTTATTGACTTTGATGTTTGAGAACCTATGGGCTTTGAATGAAGTTTTTCCACAACTGCAGGCACTTCCAGTGGCTGTATTTTGAGAGCATTGCCTACTGTCTAGGAAGAAATACCTGTATCCTGAAGCATTTTTCTGAGTGGCAGAATGTTAGAGATTTCTCTGCTCTACCTAGTTGCTGTATTTAATTAAACTAGGAGGAACTTCATAGGTCTGAGATGTTTACTTTTCCTGTAGAACTCAATCAACAGGATTAAACTTTATAAAGGAGGGACAGACAGGCAGACACTTACATACAAAATATGTGACAGTTTTTAAGATGTTCAATTAAAAAAGAGATAAAGGGAAAAATGCTTTCAGGATTTTGTGAATAGACATATTTTTTCTCATCATTGAAGAAACAAAACAAAAAGAAATCAACATATAAAATTCAAATTAAAAAAATGGGGTTTTTATCCTGCTTGGTATTTTTATCAGAAATAGATACATCAGCTCTACCTTTTAATGATGTTCAGAGCACAAAATATTGGAGGATTTAAAGCATTCTAACTTTTATTTAAAACTGTCCTGCAGGGACTTCTACTACTGCCAGCATTTTCATTACAGGCAATCTCCCATCATGTTGAAAAATCTGCTGTAATTTGAAAGAATAAAATTAAGGTAGCTCTATAATATGTAAATAGAGGTTTAGATTAATTAACCAAAAACTGCATTAAAAACATTGAAGAATATGAATATGGAGTTAAAATCATTCTATAGAAAATAATATAGTATTATATCACTACTACAGGCAAAAATATCATTATTAAAACTCTACAAGTTTTATATTTGCTAAGAGTTCTTTTTCTTTGGAATTTCATAGTAGAAGGAGAGGACATCCAGAAAACACAGAGCTGTTTTTAATAAAACATCTGCTTTCTCAAAGTCTTTTTTTATTTACTCCCTTATCTCCTCTAAGGTGGCAGCAATATTATTCTTAAGGACCAAGATTCTTCAAGGTTGTAACAACCTTCCCACTGAGTCAGTGGATACTAAGCAGCAGCTTGTAGGGTCTGCCTATGGTTCAAAAAAGAAGCTCCAATCACCGACCCACCCATCTGAAATAATCAAGCAAATCTGAAAAAAATCAGTCAAACCCTCGCATTATATAGTGGCACTACTTAGTGATCATTGGAAAAGTACTCTTTTCTCTTGTAGAGACATAAAAGTTGATTGCTTAGCGTAGACAACAATATTTTTTTTTTCTATTTTTATTCCAGACAAGCTGTATTGAATGCTCTTTAGGAGACAGAAGCTTTTCAGCTGTTTACTTCAAAAAATTAGGTTACTTTTTTCCACTGCTAAGACTGTTGTTGTCATCAGCTAAAAGTGTATAGTAGTGCATTCTTTCCATTTGTTTCTAGGTATGTCAATGCATTTTGCAGCACATTTGATTTGCACGTTTTCTTCCTCAGCAGCTAATTGACCTTCCTTTTGCTGAGACATCAGAAATAATTTTAACCTCTTCACTTTGTGCAAGTGCCACTGAACCCAAAAGGAAATAACGCCAGTGAAATGTCAGAAATGGGTAGTGTCAAGCTATCAATCAGATGCTAATCCTGACAACATTAATTCTAGCTAAGCTCAGAGGATCAGTTAGGAGGAGGATTTCAGTGTTGCAGCCCTTCAAATTGAGAAAAAAAAAATATTTCACAGCCATTTAATGCTTTCTGTTAATTTTGCAATTAATAATAACAATCTTATAATTTAGAGAGAGAAAAATGTCAAAGTAGGACCTTATCCATCATGCCACATGCAACTTAAAGTGTGACAGAGATCATCAGATACCCAAGTTCCTAAATAACGTACTGAACAGACAATCTCTTTAATACCATGAAGAATAAGCTTACAGAAAAAGATATCCAAACCACACTATCAGCCAGTTAATTCTGAGTTCTGCAGGCAGCCTGATAACTAGATTTTTTTCTTATATTTCTGTAACTTCTCAGTAGTAAGAAGAAAAGAAAGTGCTTCAACAATTGCAAAGCTGAAGGCAGAGGTGAAAACTGGTTTGTATTGTGTCAGAAACAGCTATACAGACCGCAGTTACATATGTACAGTACAAAGGAACAAAGGACAGAGGATGAGTCTAGGCTGCTTGGTAAGTATCTCTCATGTTCACATTCAAAAACCATAAGGCCCTAAGGTGTCTGATTTGCTAAACAAGCCGTGCTCTCCTGTTTTACTTTTTCTGCTCTGATCATTCTTCAAGCTCTTCTTCACTTTTCTTTCACTGCGCGCATGTTCCTTCATAATGAGTCATACACAGCCAGACACAGAAAAAGTCTTAGCTTGTGCTCTGCTTGAAACTTTTCTATCATCACTAAATATCCCTTGACTGACACGTTGTAAGATTGCATTTGCACTGCCTGCTCTTACATCAGATTGGTGGTGTACATCGACCAGGCTATCAATTAAAAATATTGTCTTCACCCAACAAACATTGTGCATGCTGGTAATTCTTGTTGGTAGTCACTGAATTTATCATACTGTCTTACATTAATTGTCTTATGACATGCAGTCCTTTGGGTCGTTGTATGCTCTCCATATTTTGTTTTCCATTGTCTGTACTGCTTATGCCTTCAAACAATGTTGTATGCTCATTTTATTAGCACATCCTTATGGCAAAATTACTACAGTAGATACCAGCTAATTTTGGTCCCAAGGCTGTTTTTTTGAGAAAAAACTACAAGTCACCCCTTCCTATTCCTGAACAACCTTTTATCATTTCCCCTTTAATTGGTTCCTAGTCCACCTTTCAATTTCTACTACTCTAATCCAGTTTAACAAGTAGTTTACTACACTGCATCAATTTCCTATGCTTCACTGAAAATATAATAGATATTTTTCAATTTCTTTGTCTAGAAAATCAATTATTTTAACAAGCAAAAGCTATCATGTCAATCTGTCATGTCCTTCTGCATTGCATTTTTTCGCTTTCTATATATCTCAATGTTTCTAATTATTCTTTCCCATGAAACCTGCTAGTTTTGCATATGGCTGATGGTAGGTTAGCAGGTTAGTGACTACCTCAATTACTCTCAGCTGCCCTTTGTAACTATCATATATACAGTTCTCAAATCAAGGTTTTCTATCTTCAGTGTGATGGATATTGATACAATTTACGATAAATCCAGTGTACCACTTATTTCAGTATTCTGCAATGGTGTTTATCTGTTTTACAATTTTCACTTAAGATTTAGTTTACCTTGGGTGTAGTAATTTAGATTATAATTTTCTTCTTCAGATTTTTGTCCCAATTATACAACCTCTGTGTGTCGCCCTTTGTTCCACATCCTCCTTTTTAGTGAAAGATGAGATACTTGTTTAAGGTTTGGACCATATGTATTATTTCTCTTTTCTTTTTTCTTTTCTACCTATAGCTAAAAATCTTTATTAATCGTGTTCATATTCTTTGCAAGGTTGGACTCAGCTTGATTTTTGACAGCTTTCATTTTATCCTTATTTTATCTGAATCACTTTCTGACTTGTAGGTCGTTTTTTGGTGTTAATTTTCCTTTTTCATTCATTGTAGATGTTCAGTTTACACATAGTATCTTTGTGAAGTTGATGTTTATCCAGTTTGGTGTGTGTTCCTTCTCTGCTTTGCTCTCCATTCATGGCCTTCAATTTGCATATAAATTTATTCACTTTTGTTAAAGATATTTGAAGCTTCCTGTAAATTCAAGTGTTTTTTCTTGTTTTACTAATGTTTTTTCTTGATTTTTTTAAAGCTTGATGATTTGAAATCAGAAAGGGAGAGGACAGGAAATATATATACTGATTAAGAAAACAAATTTAAAACCAATTTAAAAAAAAACAAATTTAAAACCATTCACCCAAAAGGGTGAATGTCCTTGCCAATGCAAATCCAATACCTCTGAAGACAAATGTAGGGCTCAGTTAAACATTGCTTTCCACTTCATGTGTGTAAAGCTTTTTGTCTGTTGCTCTTAGAAGAGTTTGCAAAATTAATTGATTGAGAACCATAACCCTCTGCAAGGTAGACTATTATTATTCTCATTTACAGATGGGTAAACAAATATTCAGGTTAAGTGTCTTGTCCAAAATTAATCAGTGGTGGAAGTGCAACTTCATGTTCCTGAGTGACAGCCCTGTAGATTGTGACACCTTCCCAGCCCATTTAATGTTGCCTATGCAAACTGCAGATATGAAGGCAGCTTTGTGTGTGGCTTTACTACTACCCACCTCTACCTATCCTGCATTTAAATTTACCTGTTCCAAATGGACACCGATCAACAATTATTAACACAACAATAGCATGAACATTGAACAGAGACCTTTGCAAAGTCAACAGAGATCTCCATGGTAACTGAAAATCAATAGGGCAGAGAGAAGAATAAAAATTATTTTTGTAATGACTCCTTTTGAAATGAGTATTCGAGTTGCATGAGAACTCATGACTCAAATAGTGTTGCATGGTCTTATGAATAGTAATGAAATCAAATCCTAAACAGAGGTATTAGATTTTAATTGAGCTATTCTTTAAAAGACTTTTTTTTCAGTGTCAAGGTCATATTCTCACAGATAAGAAGTTTATTATACAAGAGGAACAGTGATAATAGGCACTGGAGACATATTGAGTACATGTGGCATGCTACATGAAAGAAGAGAGAAAATATACTAAAAGCAATAATTGAAGTATACACAGAAGACATTCCCATTGATAAGTAGTTTAAATTATTAAAGCATATAAGAGGTTATTAAGTAGAGGGTGTATAAATTACTTTTTTGCTGAATATAACTTCTGTTACTCTCCAAAACTTATTCTTCTTTTAAAATGAAGCTTAAATGCAATTCAATTTTTAAATATCTTTTGAAACTTCCTTTAAGATGGATGTGATATTACAAATGTAATCCTGATACATTCGTGATCAGGTTACCTATGCAAGATCCTTATTGTCTTTAAATGTGAGTCCAAATAACATTGCTTTGAACAGACCAGACATCTTGGATCTGAGAAATTCCCAAGGCTTCCCAAGGCTCAGCAAAACCTTTAAGCATAAGCTAAACTTTAAATATATTAGTACTACTGTCTTCCTTAAGCTGAGTTTAATAATTTACTACTGAAGCCAATGAGATTTAAACAAGTGCATACATGCTTTTGTATAACAGCTCCTTTGCTTTCCCATTTGTCTGCATCACATCGTACTGGGATTCATGCTGCTTTGTATTGCCCTTTGGAGTATCTGGCACATAGTATCTGCCTTCTCCAAAATTTGGGCTGATATTTCTGATATTACGTCTGGCCCCCTTTTAGGTTTCAAAGCACAACCTTTTTTCAATGTTGTTTTTCATTAGCCGGTATAATTCAGGATGGTCCATTCCACAGGGAAAAGGAAAAGTCATATTGGTCTGTGGCAAGGAGTTTCCAATTAAGCCATGGGCTGTGCAGAAAACTGCATGAAAATGGGTTGTCCCTGTTAAACTGGCTATGTCAAAAGAGCATATACATTTTCCTGAAATGGAGTCCAGTTTTAACTCCTTCACCAGAACCTTCCGCCTCAATGCACACCAAACCATCTGCCTCCTGATTTGCAATGCTTCACAGATGATGTGTTTTAAAAAATGTGGGTGTCACAGTCCTTTCTGATTCATTGGCATAATTTCCATTGCAGAGAGGGTGCCATTGTCTTTTTTCTCATTTAACCTTCCAATAATCGTATTTTGTTTATTTCAGCCAGAAGCAGTACTAATAATTATAACACAATGTGCTCATACAAAAACGAACAGATAATATTCATGGAACAAAATTAGAAAATATTCATGTGCCCATATGGCACACAGAAATTACTATCCCATTAGCTGTTAGCTTTCTCTTAGTAAAAATTGGAGTCAATTTACTCCTGACATGTCCATGCAAGCAACCTAACTTCTAT
Organism: Egretta garzetta; assembly: GCF_000687185.1. Lineage (NCBI taxonomy): Eukaryota > Metazoa > Chordata > Aves > Pelecaniformes > Ardeidae > Egretta > Egretta garzetta. The sequence goes on from NW_009260286.1 coordinate 2,247,119, forward strand.
AATAGCTTATCCGTAATTTTCTAGTCAGGGATCATTTCAAGCAGAACAACAGAGTATTACAAAACCCATGTCAAGATTTCACTTCTTGCAGTCTCACATCTTCACTGTTGACATACATTGGTAATCATAACTGACATCAGCATTTGTAGAAAAACTGGTCTTATCTCATTGTTTGTCTCATTCCCACTACTTCCAGAGTTTCTGCATACATCTTCTGCACTTGCTTTAGTTCAGTATTAGATTTGGAACTGTGTCTCCATCAGTTGTTCATTAAAAGTTATTTATCAACACAGGCAGTTAAACTAAGTACCTAGACATATTTCTAGTATTCAAGTAAAAGTCTCTCACTGAATGCTGGGATTTTCTCCAGTATTTTTCTGGAAGTATCAGAAAAAAAAGTTATACATTCAGAATAGTTTTCCCTCTTATATCTCGCCTTTAACACATCATTTTTTTAAAATATGGATATTGAATTAATACATATATACATAGAATCTAATTCCAGATATATAAATCTGATGACCTTTGTTTCTCACATACAGAACAGTTAATTATTTTGCTTATGTAAGGAACCAAAGCATTAATTCAAACTCTCTTTATGGAGTAGAGAAGGATTAACTTTCCTTTTTTTCTTTTTTTTCCCCTTTTTCCCTAAATACATAATTTTCTTCTTGACACTCTGAAAAGTTCAACAAATTCTGAAGCAATATAAATATTGACACAGCATTCTGAAGACCCTATGTGCTTTGGCAAGAAGCTTTTATCTATTGCTATGTAGGTTTTCTTGAACCATGAGACGAGGAATATCTCCCACAAGTTCCTCCAAATATAGTGGAATTCTAGGTGCAGTCAGAAGGATTCCCATCAACATGGTCCCCATTGCTCTGAAAATATCCGGTATTTATTTCAGAGTGCAATTTTCATCTACATTTTTCCAGTAAACACTCTACCTGCAGATGTGTCCAAGTGAGTCATAAGCATTAAATTATCTTTTTTTTTATTTCTCACAGTCTATTGCAACAGATTCAACTATCACAGGAATGAGGAAACCTTACAGAAGTTTTACAATTACATATTCAGTATTTGCTTTAAAATTAACTAGACTTTCTAGTGGTTTTGATGTACTGGTATCTGAAATGCCACTGTTTCCACTGGGCTTAGAAATGAATATATGTCTACAATGCCTTTATATACTATGTGGTCTAAGGTTTAATTTTGAGCAAATACTAATTATTAAACATGATTATTTTTTTCCTTCCTCTTAGCCTTGGACACAGTGTGTTATTCATATTGATAAAAGTTTTTGTACTTTACTGGTTGCAAAAGAAGTGTTCTTTCCAATATTATTTATTTACAGCTGACTTTTGCCCTTCTTTTATACTTATCAGTATGGTATGTCTAAGAACACTGCTGTTTGGATGGACAGAACTGTACCATAACCAGTTTTTATAACATGAAGACTTCAAAATCTACAACAGCTTATGTGGCAGGGGAAACAGAATCATAGAATGTTTCGGGTTGGAAGGGACCCATAGAGGTCATCTAGTTCATCCCCCCTGCAGTGAGCAGGGACACCATTAAGTAGATCAGGTTGCTCAGAGCCCCATCCAACCTGGCCTTGAATGCTTCCAGGGATGGGGCCTCCACTACTTCCCTGGACAACCCTTTCCAGTGTTTTACCACCCTCACTGTAAAGAATTTCTTCCTTATATCCAGTCTAAACCTACCTTGTTTTACCTTAAAACCACTACCCCTTGTCCTGTCACAGCTGTCTGAAAACATTTCTGCTTACACAAAATCAGCGACAAACCTTGATATTAAGTAAGGATCTGCTCATCTGAGTAAGGTATTCAGCATTGTATCTAGGCCAGATGTTAGACTGGTAACACACATTTCACTGAAAGGTCTGAAAAGTACTGAAGAAGTCATCTAATGGAGATTATGTCCCTACATATGTTTTCCAGTAAGACTGAGTGGTTGAAGACTGGCATAAAAGCCTTGATACAAGATTTGTGTATGTCTTTTCTAAATTCATTAAAGTTGTGGTAGATGTATGCAAAACTTTGATTTGCTTTTCAGGAGACATCAGAATTTGCATTTGATCTTAAAACCCAAATAAATTAAACCATAGAATAGGATTGAATGATAGTGATATTCATCTTTCAAAAAAAAAAATCTGACTTTTCTGCTGAACAACGTGTTTCCTTCCTGTATTCCAAAAAAGTAATATAACTTCCAAGGTCTATTAAGACGATCACTTGGACTTTTTGGTAGCTATCTCCTTTTTTTCTACAGTTATTAAAATTAAAGAGGATGCTTTCCGAAATTACTTTCAATCAGTTTCAGGTTTGCTAAAGAGGAAACATTTCTAAGGAGTAATTCTCCGACTTTTAATAGTGTTTTCATGCATCCAGTTTTAAGAAATTATTATAGCCCAGCAGGTTATCTGGCTCCTAATTGCTCCCTGTAGTACTTGGAGAGCAACAGACTCTTCCAGAAAACCGTTCAGGTTAGGAACATAAACTATGTGCTTGTGCAAGGTTACACAGCTGCACCATGTCGGAGCCCGCCCTGAATGCCAGCAGCCAAACCCCTAGGAGTAGGGGAAGAGGTTGCAGAGTTGCTGGTGCACTTTGAGCCCTAACAGCACCTCCCTGTGACAGCCATTGAGTTAGGAAAAGCTGCACCTTGTGTTGAACCCTCGTGATTTCACTGCTACAGGAATGAGATGTAATGAGATACATTCCAAAGATCAAATGAAAGGTGCTCTGCTTCCCACATCCCTTTGGGGTCAGAGGTAGTTTGTGCTCACATGCATATATAGTGGAGTCTTGTGCATACGATGGGCCTTTCATGTTTCTTGTCATCTGTTGAAGAATTCCAGGCAAATTAACCCTCAATGAACACGATTGGCAATATGTAGGTTTTACTTTGTTCTCAATGACAGAAAAAATAGCTTACAAATCACGCATTGCCTTCATTTTTATCTTTTTCCTTTAAAGTTATTGTCCATACAGATCACAGTCTTCATTTACTTGTTTGCTACAAATGTCAGATGAACCTGTAGAATAAGGGATTTGTAAGAGCTTTTTGTGGCAACAAGTCAACACTTGGTTTGTGTGGTTAATTAATTACTCCAGGATTTTCAGAAATGATTGAGCCTTAATGCTCAGCATCCAGAAATGGGAATGAATTTTGAAAATAACCAAGATAAGTATACCAAAAGAACGATAAATAGAAGACTTTCTACACCCTTTCATCTCTCTGAAAGTACTTCAGGATTTTTAATGTCTGGGGCCACTTAGGGATCAGTCAAACAACATTTTTTCCAGTTTTCAGCATGTACTTACTAATGCTTTGATCCATTTCTGAAAAGAAGATTGTAGCTTCTGATGTGTTCATACCATACTAAAAACTGGAGGTACTCAAACAGGCCATGAGTGTGTTGAAACTGTGGCCTCAAAAGTGGCATACGGTAACATACAATTACTGGAAGTTCCAGCCAGAGGTCATTTCATTCTCCCACTCCTTGACTGTTATAATATTTATAAGAAGGCAGAGATCTTTAACTAATGCTGTGGCATCCAAGGAGCATGGGGGAAGTGGAGATTATAACAAGATGATAACCAGGACTATTGAACAGGAAAACACTGTAAATCGTTCCCTTTTTCCCTTTCCCTTTCCTTTTCCTTTTCCTCTTCCTCTTTTTTACTTTTATCTTTTTTACTTTTATCTTTTTTTAATTCTCATTTAATTAAATATACAAGACCATTATCAAAATATGTGATTCCTTCCCAGAGTGAATGAGAAAGCATTTTAGGTGCTTTTAGATTTTATATTTTTCTTCATGCCTTTACTCCAAGTAATTGCAGTAAATTTTTTAAAATGTTATTGTTCACAAAGTTTCTCTTATATGAACATTTATGAAAAGCAAATAAGAATTGATATTATTGAACTATATTCATGCATTTTGTTGTAGAAAAAAAAAATTGCAGAAACTGTATCTTTCTACTGATACTGTAGAGTAGTATCAGTGGAACGTCAGACCTCACCTGATGAAAGCAGCAAGCAAGGTCTCCAAGCCTCTCATTCATCACTTATTTCAGCCCTGGGGAAGGACTGAATACTGTTGTTCGCTAAAAGGTTGAGGAACTTCAAGCCCTTCTTTGTGTACTGTATGTATACCCTAGCATTTCTTATACCTTCAAGAACGTTTTTTTTTCCCCTCAGGTCCCCTTTCAAAACTGCATGTTTATAGTGATTGGATGTATATAAATATATGCAGCTCTATGAATAAATGTTAGAAATTAACATTTCCCTTCACTGAATGTTCTTTCTTGAGAAAATAAAGCAGCAGTTCTGGGAAAGACATGGGCACTCCTACAGTCGTCATAGAATCATAGAATCATTTAGTTTGGAAAAGACTGTTAAGATCACCAAGTCTACTCATTAACCTAGCACTGCCATCCCACCACTAAATCATGTCCCTAAGCACCTTGTCTATCCTTCTTTTAAATACCTCCAGGGATGGGGACTCAACCACTTCCCTGGGCAGCCCATTCCAATGTTTGACAACCATTTCAGTGAAGAAATTTTTCCTAATATCTAATCTAAACCTCCCCTGGTACAACTTGAGGCCATTTCCCCTTATCCTATCACCCCTTACTTGGGAGAAGACACTGACACCCACCTCACTACAGCCTCCTTTCAGGTAGTTGTAGGGGGTGATAAGGTCTCCCCTCAGTCTCCTTTTCTCCAGGTTAAACAGCCCCAGCTCCCTCAGCCATTGCTCGTATGACTTGTGCTCCAGACCCCTCATCAGCTTTGTGGCTCTCCTCTGGACATGTTACAGCAAGTCAACATCTTTCTTGTAGTGAGGGGCCCAAAACTGAACACAGTATTCAAGGTGCAGCCTCACCAGTGCTGAGTACAGGGGCACGATCACTTCTGTACCCCTGCTGGCCACACTATTCCTGACACAAGCCAGGATGCCATTGGCCTTCTTGGCCACCTGGGCACACTCTTGGCTCATATTCAGCCGGCTGTCAACCAGTACCCCCAGGTCTTTTTCCACCAGGCAGCTTTCCAGCCACTCTTCCCCAAGCCTGTAGCGCTGCATGGGGTTGTTGTGACCCAAGTGCAGGACCCAGCACTGAGCCTTGTTAAACCTCATACAATTAGCCTCAGCCCATTGATCCAGCCTGTCCAGGTCCCTCTGTAGAGCCGTCCTCCCCTCGAGCAGATAGACACTCCCACTGAATTTGATGTCATTTGCAGACTTACTGACGGTGCACTCAATCCCCTCATCCAGATAATCAAAAAAGATATTAAATAGAACTGTCCACTGTAGTCACCAAACAATACTGTTTGAACAGATTTTTACCTCTTCACCTGTACTTTGCAGACCAGTCACAGGGACATATGGTTAAAGACGCAGACATATGCTGCAAACGTGACTCTTCACTCACCTCCTGTTCAGATTTTGGCTAACACACAACTCATGCTAAGGCCTGTATGTGCTGAAAGCAGGACCATTAGGTCCAAGAGAGGGCAACACATAGGCAGGACACAGTGGCCAGAGAGGGCTAATGGTCATTATGCAGCCATTATCACTGCAGTTTCCTGTCTCCTGAAGCCATAATTTTTATATATTGATTATCTGACAGTTTTTTCAGAATCTGCTAACTAATGGAAGTGGTTTAGACCAAACTTCCAAGCTGGAAGGTAAATACATGAGCTTAGCCAAAAGGTCCAATATGTCAGCTTACCCCAAAAGTTTTTAAAGCAAATCCAACGTCAGCTGGATCTCTGAGGCTTTCATGCTTCCCAGTGTGATACAGGGCATACCTGCACAATGACAGAGAAGGAAGGATGACCACTCTCACCATCAGCTAGGTAACTATTTTGCTTATAGGCACACAAATTATGAGCTGTGAGTTGCAAGTTGAGAGTTATGAGTCAGAGAACTTGTGAGAGTTAAAAACCTCATTAAGTGATGAATTAGTGAATTCATGTGCCAGACTAGTCTGTACAAAGTGGATTGAGCCCTTCTTTGTCATGTTTGTTTGTTTTCTAATGAGCTCATAAGTTAAAGTTTAATTTACAGAGTATATTGTCTTGTTGATGGTCCAAACGGACCATGACAAAACATGAATTCTTTATGGGCCCAGAAAAATCTTTTTTTTTCCTTTGCTTAACAGATGTTTTCTTCTCTTCCTGCTTCTGCTTGAATTCCAATTTCTCTACCACACTTTTAACACTACAATTATTTTTTAGATAACGTCTTTCAGGTTGTGCATAATCTTGAAGGTACTTCTGTCATCGAAGTGTTGTGTAAGAAAGACTAATACTTCTGTGCTACTGTACTCTGTCTTCTCCCTCAAACTCTCTCCACTATCCAACTCCTTCTTCTGTGTCATAAGATTTCTCCACATGATATCGTTGCCAAGTACCTCATCAGTTCTTTGTATGCAGCCAGTACAATCAATGTTACTAACTACTGTGATATTCTAATATTGGTACTGGTCAGTGTCCTGGTTTCAGCTGGGATAGAGTTAATTTCTTTCTAGTAGCTGGTGCAGTGCTCTGTTTTGGATTTAGGATAAAAGTAATGTTGATAAATCACTGATGTTTTAGCTATTGCTGAACAGCGCTTACACAGAGCCAAGGTCTTTTTTACTTCTTACCCCACCAGCGAGTAGGCTGGGAGTGCACAAGAAGCTGGGGGGGATACAGCTGAGACAGCTGACCTCAGCTGACCAAAGGGATATTCCATACCATATGACATCATGTTCAGCATATAAACTAAGCGAAAACTGGCTGGGGGCCCACTGCTTGGGAACTGGCTGGGCATCAGTCAGTGGGTGGTGAGCAATTGCACTGAGTATCACTTGGTTTGTATATCCTTTTACCATTATTATTATTTTCCCTTCCTTTTTTTGTCTTATTAAATTGGCTTTATCTCCACCCACTAGTTTTACCTCTTTTCTGATCTGTCCCCCATTCCACCGGGGGGCACTGAGCAAAAGGCTGTGTGGTGTTTAGCTGCCTGCCAGGTTGAACCACAACAGTCAATCAAAGACACTTCTGATGTACAAAAACCAGAAAAAAGGCATGAGCTTCTTGAGTGTATGCAGAGGTCTTCGTATACATCTATGGATTTTGTTGAGCTTCTGCTGATGCTGTTAGTAGCATACTGAAGCGCTGCAATGTCTTTTGCCCTTTCATTTGGTAGCATAAGAACAGGGAACATGGCTTAAATGCTCTTTCTCTTTCCTGGCTGAGTTCAGGTGCACAGATAAATAAGCAGGTTGATCCTCAGTTTTGAAGAAGTACCACATTGTGAACATCCATGCTCATGCTGATGGTTGTTTTGCATATTGTCCTTTACTTCCTCCACAACAGCTGCTCATTTTCCTGTAGGCTTTATGGAGAAAGTCATACTTGCTATTTCTCTGCCAAAACCCTCCTTCCTTCTTCTACCAATTCTCAGCCCTCGCAAAGCTTTCATAAAGGTCACACAAGCACATGTGATATCAATGTTTGTGTGAATACATGCTTGTATGCATATTCATGGCACTTTCACATTTGACAAATGTTCCAACAAACAGAATTTCTCTCATATGAGTGCTTTAAAGCAAATAAATAGGGTCATAACTATCATGGAAATATTTTTCTTGCATTTTGGGAGAAATACTTTCAGGTATAATAGCATTTTGCTGGGCAGAAATCAGTATAAATGAATTTGTCATGTGACAAAAACTGAAGGCAATAAGCAAATTAAGTCCATGAAGCTATACCAGCATATAGACCAGACAGATATTCTTAGGAGAGATTACTGAGCACGTACTGTGTTTAGACAAACTTCAAGAGGAGCATAATTTGCCTGTATAGCAGCTCAGATATTTCAAGCTTGTAGCACTTCAGTTTATTTTTTACCAAGAATCAAATCTGCAACAAAATGTCATAAAACAAATTCCTTTTAAAAATTGATCCCTCTACCCTTTTCCTTGTTTTCATGAGGTCACAAGGAAAGAATATAGCAGAAAGTGATGCTTATGGCAGATGAAATGTCCATTTCAAATGTAGTGTCTTACAGGAAATGACCAGGAAAAAATGTAGATCAACAGGAGGCAGACAGAAAAAAAAAAAAAGTTAAAAAGACTTTCATTTCTTCTCTACGAGCGTGTAAGATCTAGCTGAGTTTTGGTGAGTTTCTCTGTAGGGTTCCATAGACCTGTGTGAACTTCAGATGAAGACACAGTGTGAATCCCTACAATTTTTGTTGGTTTGCCGTACTTTTCCACTTTTAGGAGTCAGGGGACTGCCAGGGGCACTACTATTGTGGGGAACAGAAGCTAACTAGCGTTGCACTTGTGCTAGCATAGTCTGGCATATATGATCTTCAGAAATATTAATCACAATCTTATTAAAATAAAACTAACAATCTAGAGACTGAAAGAACAAATAATGATATTAGGACAACAGTCAGTGTTGCAGAAAATGCACAAGCTAAAAGCCAGGAGATAGGTTTGGCCATTTAGGTGTATCATCAAAGCGTAGACCAGAGGCTTCTCTGTTATCTTTTTTCCCTCCCGCTCTTTGTCTATAATAGCTGCTTAGAAAGAACTCTTGCTGAAGTATCGCTTGGCATATTAGGGTCTGAGTCTCATTATGTAAATATTATGCAGATTTCTAAAGAAGCAGATGTAGTTGCAAAGTAAAGAGAAGGAATATATAGTTAAATGACTGCTTTCATATTATAGGACCTAGTATATATACATCTCTGTATGGTGATTTTAAAAGGCAGAGTGGAAGCTAAGCTCTATAAGTTTTCCTCTTCCAAGTATATGGCTACCAATTAGTATGTGACTTAGAATAAATTTCTTTCTTAATTACTAACTTTTTCCCAATACCCTTCTCATAATTTCATTTTATTTACTGTTATCTTTCTCCTTTGGCTCTTCGTTCCACTCATCATAATCTCATCAGAGCCATAAGTTTTTATTATGTTTTCTTTTCTAATATGACTAACTCATATTCTCCTTTTGAGAACATATTTAGTACTCATTTATAACCACAAAATACAAGCCAATCTGTTGGATTTCAACAATTTAACTCAAGGGCAAAAGAGTCTTTACCATGCTCTCCTCTCAAACAGATTAGAAAATCAACTGTTTCACAAGTTATAGGGTAAATTCCAAGCTACATTCTCGGAAACTTCTTTGCAGGTGAATTTATTCCAGAAAAAGGTGATCAAAGCCTAATTTAAGTCTAAAAGAGAAACACTTTAAGATTTGGATTTATGGGTAAGAAGATGAAACAAAAGCTTCCATTTCAGCACAATGGTCCAAGAAAGGAAAAATGTTCTTTGTAATTCAAGAAGCCCATTTTACACCAACCTGGTAGTATGCTACAGGTGGCTGCTGGTATTGCAGCAAAAGAATAACATGATGCAAAAGTCAGTTCTGATAGCAGGTCTATGTAGGTGCAAAATAATGGAGGCAGTAGTACCCTTTCACAGTTATTTGTCTATGCTGCAAGAAGCAGCAATGTAGCTGTCTTTAAAAAAGAGGAAAGATCCAAGTACAGCTTTTCTCTCTCAAAACTAAGGAAGAGTTAAGTAACCTGCTGGATTGCATGAAAATCTTTGAAACCTAATATTTTCTGAGACAAGTCTACCTTATTTTTGTCAGTATTCTTCTTCTCCTTTTTATTGCGTGCAATATTTGCATGATGCTTTCCCCAGGTGAAGTCTTCACCTTGGGTTTGTGACAGCATTAGAATCTCATAGCAATCAAAGCTGAAGTCACCAACAGGAATAGCATTCCTAGTAATTAGTAAGCTGTTGGCAGTGGTATGAGGGCAGGGAGGAGATGTCTGAAGAAACCAACATTTCTATTCACACAGTCAGTACTGGTAATAATATTTACAAGGACGATAAATTATCCTAAAGTATACAGAATTAGATTCACAAATCAGAATATGATTTTCTATAAAATGTCAGTTGCTTTTTTAGGGTCCAGGTAGCGAAACAGTTAAGTGAGTGCTTAAATCGAGCCCATTTTTTGAGTGAATGCTCTTTATAAGCATGTGCTTAATTTAAGCTTATTTATGTTAGTTTTACTGATTTCTGAGTGCCTTAAATGAGATGTCAAGCTCCTTTGACTGACACTGAAAGAAATTTATATTGGGAATAGCTGTATTACTGGATGAAGAAGTAATAGAAGGGAACAAATTTTTGTGCTGCTTGTCCACACAGACATGCACCTACTGAGCACATTTTAACACAGCACACAGCCTAACTCTCTGTTTTAAGGTAATCTGTGATTACAGTGGTAGGAAGCAGTCAATGTAATGTGCATTATTGTGTGACTATGAAAAGATTGTTTAAAACTGTCTTTTCATAAGTACCAATAAGTTGTAAATGGTGCATGCACATGGACTCACAGAATCACAGATTGGCAAGGGTTGGAAGGGACCTCTGGAGATCACCTCTGGAGTCCAACCCCCCTGCAGGTTGCACAGGACATTGTCCAGGAGAGCTTTGAATATCTCCAGAGAAGGAGACTCCACAGCCCCCCTGGGCAGCCTGTTCCAGGGCTCTGTCACCCTCAAAGTAAAGAAGTTCTTCCTCATATTCAACTGAATCCTCTTATGTTTCAGTTTGTGCCCATTGCCCCTTGTCCTGTTGCTGGGCACCACTGAGAAGTCTGGCTCCATCCTCGTGACTTCCACCCTTAAGATATTTGTATGTGTTGCAGGACCCATAGAATACATAGCACCCCCTCTTTGTTCTAGTTTCCAGGTCAGTGCTAAAGGTGGGGTATCTGACAATTTTATTGATTAGTTCAATGCCCTGTACATGTGGATATTTGCTTGTATTTTAACCAAGAGAGAGAGAGCAGGACAGCATATCAGAACAATCAGAAATTCTTTTGCATAAATTGTGGTGTCAGCAGCCTTTTGCAGTGAATGAATATTAGTCACAAGACAATGACAATGTTAACTTTTTGAAGCATAGTTATTCCTCTTTAACATACCTCCCACCCACATAGAAGCAGCTTGAACTGAACTGCTAGACCTTTTCTGTTGGGATCATATTTGTCATTATGCAAGCCGGTATCAAACTGAAGGATTGCCAACTCTTACGTTCAACATGCACATATTCTATGTACACATTATTTATTCAGACCAGGATCCCTGGTTCATAGGTTTCTTAGATGAAACAGCCCATTGCTGAAAATTGGGCTTTTCTATGCTTGTGGAAGTGTTCAGTGCTACCCTTAAATAAAATCATATGCATTTTTTCAGTAGTGCAATATTTGTTCATGTAGTGAAGAATGTGATTCCAACAACTATGCAAGGGGAATAAAATAGCTGGATGTGTAGGACATATAAACTCTAATACTGAATAAGCAGAACTTAAGTTACTTTTACATTCACTATGGCCCACTTACTAGGATGTTTTCTAGCAGCAATAAAATAAATGTTTTCTGAAGGGAAGAAATACCTTGTTATGTCTTGGCTGAAAATCACTGTGCAGCATATTATTGTTCTAGTTGTCAATTCTCAACATCTGTTGTACAGCTTAAGGACCATCACAATGCATACCTAAAGCCATACTCTTTGTCAGAAAGGAAAACAAGGTAAATTTTTTTGTTCTCTTATGCTATGTTTTTATTAAAATACATTTAGCTTAGGTCAAATGCTATTCAACAAATGCAAGTGAGTGATTTTGCTGCTTTGTCATATAATTTATTCACCTCATTCTTGTAGAATTCAGACACCGTGAACAGAATACATTATTCAACAAATACCAACAATTACTCCTTGAATAATTTAGTTGATGAATATTTTATTCTTGCATTAAGACCAGCTGCAGGTGTGGAAGCTAATACTTGTGCACAGCCTCTGCTGGACCTTTAAGAAAAGTTGATCTAAAATCAACAGCTGATACAGAAATTCTTTTGCATCTTTGGGGTACAGAGGGAGGTAAAATGCATTATGATGCATTCTGAATCCTGTAGAAAAAGAAGTGATTTGATATCTAGGTATTATCATTTAATTACTGCCCGGGTTTGATTATAGTAAGTAATGAACAAACACAAAGTACGGAATGACTGACATCAAATGGGTGAGCACTGAATATGGCAGGTAACTGAAGGAGAAACATGAATAATAACGCAGTCCATTTGGAAAAGAAAAACAGATGAACTAAGGGAAAAAACCTGAAACAAGGATTCAAGGAACCTCAAAATGTCAGAACTTAATGGACTTAAGTTTGGGGATTTCTTCCTAAATAAAATACATAAAGATCTCTATGATTTGACTGCAGCTACATCTTCATCTATGAAGTAAAACTATTCTGTGTGAGACTTGGTTTTCTTGACGCTCCCCAAACAGCACCTTCTAGGATTGAGATAATTCGTATGTACTCAGTACAGCAGCATTCTCGGGATCTGGCAAAAGATTTGCTAGATATAGATGAATAGACTGATCCATGACTGGCTGATGCATTTGCCTGTCCCAGAACAGGCAAGAAATTGCGTGCTACACAATAGCAGCAGCACACGTGCTTTTTAACAGGATCCCTCTCACAGCGTAATCTCACTGGAAAAGCATTTCCAGCTGTGAGGATCTGACAGATCTGGGAGCATGCCTCCCAGACAACAGGACATATATACATATGGCAATCATGTAATGGGATACATCAGATGCCTGTTGATAGGATCTCCCCATGTTGTATGACCCACTGGGTAGTCTCACACATTGAGTCTCTATGACAGTGAAAGGCCTGCACACAGGAAAACTGGAAATGAATGAACCTGGAAATTAAAACAGAATTTTGTGAATCCCAGGCCTATGGTTTCATCACAAAATCAGTCTTTTTTTCCATGTACTAGTGTATGAATTGGTTAAGTTCTTGCAGTGCATACTATATGCTACTGGCTTGGTGTCTACTGATGGATAGTTTTTCAGGTATCTTCCTTGAGAGTGCAGTGACTATTGCCTTAAAATGTTCACTAAATGTAGACCTTCATCAAGGTGAGGCTGTCTTCTGTTTAGATAAAATGATTATAATTGTTTGCTTTTGAGATTGTAATATCCTCTGTATCAGTTCTCCTGCAAGTACATAATTAACCTGTCAGCCCACCCTGCAGTAATAAGTGTGATAGACGGGAAATATATTAGGAAAAGAACCTGTGTGTGATATGCTTGCAAGCCCTACTTTATCCTTCAACTATTTTTCCTTTTAATTAGCACTCAGGTAACGGCAGACCTTAATGAATTACCATATAACTGTTATCAATACACATTATTGTTTCATTCTGAACTGCTCATTCGGATGAGATGTAAAAGATCTGCTCTGGGTATTCTGGAAAAGAAAACAGCTTAAAAAAAAATGGACATATATTTTCAAAAGTCCAGGACTTCCAGTAGTTACAAAGCCTTTCTTGACCAATAAGGTGTAGCATGAACTACTAAGTAAAAAATCCTGAAGGAGAAAGACTGGCAAAAAACATTGTCTAAAAAACATTAACATCAGAAAAATAAAGTGTTTATGAGTCATGTGGAAAATATGTACAAAATCTAGCTTTGAAATTAGACACTGTCACAACTCCTGGAGGGCAAAACAGATATTTGGTGGAATTGATGGTCTGAAGGTATCTGAGTAATGTGAGAGTTTGTTTGTACCTGCTGCTTTTGTATGCGCTTCACCATTCAATGTCAAATGAATGTGCTCATTTATCTGAGTACCTTTCCACTAGATAAAATTTTAGAGAGTTCATTTTGGAGTGTCCCTTTTAACAGTCAAGAAATGGCAGTAGATGCAAAGGTGGGGGTGGTGGTAGTGGTAATTTCTTCCAAATCTTAGAGACTAACTCTCCCCCCTTATAAGATTAGTGGAAACAATAAAACCAGCCAACTAAAAAAACCCAAAACTATTCAGAGGCTGGAAAACAGGTCTTATGATGTAAAGTTTAAAGAGATCAATTTATTGATGGAAAGGTTGAGAGGTTTCTTGATCACTGTGAATAGATACTGACACAAGGAACAAATATTTGATACTGGAGGTCTTTCAGTCTTGGAGACAAAGATCTAACAAGATAAAATGGCTGGAAACTTAAGCTAGACAAATTCAACCTTGAAATAGCACAATAACTGCATTTTCCTAGCAGTAAGGGTAATTAAATATTGGACAACTCACCAGACCTTCAAATCCCTAGAAGAAGATTGTATGTCTTTCTAAAGAGGGATGCTCCCATCTCATTTCTCAGAAAAAAATATGGCCTGAAAAAACAGAAAATCAAACTTAAAATCATAGTTCGTGAGTGAGAGGTCTATATATGCTACAGTATCTAATGTCTTCTAGTGATAGCAAATTTAGTAGACACAAATTATGAGACACAGGGTCAATTCATGTGGGTGGAGAGCCACACTAGAATGACTGTATTACCATAGAAATAGTCCAGATAAATATAGACAGTTCTACAAACCCCATTACAACCATATGGATTTCTGTATCATAAAAAGCCTTTGCAAACTTTTCCAGCAAAGGTGAAGAATGTGTCTTCCTCTCTGAGATCTGTTGATGGCATCACCAGCTTTACTTTTGGCAAGTCCTGCCATTATGATATGCAGAGTTGTTACTGAAATTCTGTCCCTTCTACATGAAATGGTGGTTGATATTCTAGGTCGTGGCACACAGTCACATTTCAGTACACCAGATGGAGTGACGGCTCTTTGTGAGGCTGTGTTAGTTCTTTCATACCAGTCCAGGCTATCTTTTATTCTCTCATCTACATTTCAAAAAAGGCAATAATCGTTTAAGCTTATTCTCTAATAAAGGATAAAATTAAACACTCCTTTTAAATGGAGATATTTTAGCTATTTCTGACAATATTTACCTGATTAAACAAAAATAAATACATCTTAAGAGCTTTCTAGAGAATATATGTTGCGTTTTGGAGCATTTATTGGGTCTGAATAGAAATCATGTTTCTTTGAATGAGAGTTTATATCATAAAAATATGTGATATTTCATCCTCTGGAAAATTGTGCTGGATAAAGAAGATATTCCTAAAGCTTTCATCTTCAACTCTGTAACAGTAATTGCCATCTCTTCCCTCCTCTCCTTTCTAGACTGTAAGTGTAAGTGAGCAGTTACATTAAACTGGGGGGAAACTGATTAATAAGTGTTCCAGTTCTGCAAAGACTGTCAAAACAAAGCTTGTTGTTGGTCGGGAGAAACACATCATTGGCATCACACAGAGACTGAAAACCCTGAGAGAGACTGGAATTCATGGCCAAGTTCCCAGATGGAGTTGGGCAAAGAAGCTGCAGTCTGGCCTTTCATGAGTATTGTAAAAAGGACCTTTCTAAACCTCAGCTGTACTATTACTACAGTATAAGAAAAAGAGGAGCCTGAGAATGATATAGAAAGTGAAAGGATGCTGGACAGGGGCTTCTATGAAACCATGTTCCCTCAAGCATTTGTGTTGGAGCTGCTCTTTACTTAATGTAGCTCTACGACAACAGATCTTGTTAAGTTCAGGGAGCTGTGAGAACTATATTCTGTTATCTTGAACGGATGTCTCAATCATCAAAGGGTTTAGCTGGGAGAAGAACGATGGACAAGACACCAGCAGCTCATGTATATCCATCACAATTAAAAAAATGTTTGAATTACAGGAGACATAAATTTGGAGTATTCTAATCACAGCTACAAGGCAGAGAAGGAAGAAAACAATGGGTTATTTTTAGCTATTCCTATTGTTCAAATTTGCATTTGAAATTTCATGAGGGGCAGGCAGTCAAGAATTTGTCTTTTTAAGTCTCTTCCAGATATGACAAGCTACAGCAAATGCATGGACAACTCATATGCCTTCATCTGACACTATTATTTTACACATAATGTTTGTCCTCCGAGGTGATTTTATTTTTCATTTTATTAATCCTTATTAATATTAAAGAGGAAATAGTAAAATATTTTTTTTTCTGGAATGTATAAATGCTATAGCTAATCATTTCCCAACAATTATCATAAAACAGCAGTGACATTTTCAGCTCTTCAAAATTATGCAAATTATTGAGTGGGTAAGTACAGTAGCTCTTTTCTCTATTAGAGCACTGCTGTTTAAAGTGGTATTGCATGTCAAGGAGGGCAAGGTGTGAGTAGTTTGATTAGAATTATCCACCCTCCACCCCCATCTCTCTCTGCTTCATGCAACTACATGGTACAGACACCCACTGTCCTTTATTAAATCACATTTACATTTGTAAATTCATGGAGATAGGCTTAAAAAAAAAAAAGGAACCCAAAGGAAAGCAGGCAATCCAGACCTGCATTGTTTTTTATTCCACAGCACCATCATTCAGTGTGCAAGTAGGGAGTCTCCGTACTACCTTTTATAGCATGAGAAAAAGAAATGGAGGTGAAGATTTGCAACATGAAATCTAGATTGGATTTTGAACCTAGAAGTTCATTTTGCTCATCATAAGCCAAGCTCTTTCTCTTGTCATCAAGTTAAATGATTATGGAGTTACTCAGCTGAGGGGTGGTAGAGCTGAATGACAAAACCAGAACGAGTGGACCACAGACTTTTCCTGTTCAGTTCAGCTTTGGAATGGTGGAAATTGATTTCCATTCACCTGGAGGTCAATTTCAAAGATGACTGATAAAAAGCACATCCGCTGTTTTCCAGCTTAGGAGACTCAGTGTGATAGTTCTTCCCAAATCCCCAAAAGAGGCGATAACTTCCTTTACCACTTTCCTTTCTGTAGTGCCTTAGTTGCCTAGCCAGCAAAGCTGCTGCTCTAGACTGCTCCACGTCATCCTAGCCATGCTCATCGCGCTTGGGTTTCTTCCATCTGTTTTCTGGAGTGTTTGTTTATTTGTTTGTTTTGAAACCATCTGCCATATTGTACCTTCTTCTTCAGTGCCAGCTCCACTGATGCCCTGGAGGAACAGTCTAACTCTTGAGCTCACAGCACAGCTTTGGTGCTTCAGGCAGTTGCTGTGGAACCTCGTGCTCAAAGCCCTGCATGTACCAGTGTGCCCACAGCACACAGTGCAGTTTTCTTCAGAGGTACCAACAGGAGGAATGAAAGTGGTTCTGACATGAGGTTGTGCCTGAGGGAACAAGCCCTGCTTATCAGCAGCAACTTTTGGTTCAAGCAGATCCTGCTCCTGGCTTTGGAGTTGTCTCTGCATGAACATATTTGAGGGCATCTCACCAACATTCACTGTGAAGCATAGACATACCTTTAAATTGTATTCTATCAGAGAGGGCATTTCTATCTTAATCTGTTTATAGGATCCAGTACTATGGGTCCATTCAAAAGACCTTTTAGTTGACTATAAACATCTACATACAATTAACAGCAAGAAACAAAAGGAAGTCAAACATGAAAGAAGCCAATTCTTCATTCTTTAAAAGCTAACTACCGGTTGCTTTTCCTGCCTTTATAAGCCAGTTAAGTGGAAACATTGCTCCCTCGAACAATCTGCATGTGAAGGCTGTTAACACTGCCCAGTGCACATTCTTACTCTCTCTCTCAATGTCTCATTGAGATATTAAATTCTAATAGCTAAAAGGTCTAATTTCCTTTCTGGCATGTGGACAGATGGATTTTTTAAAGTTTTTCAATAGAAGAAATAAAGCCAACTATACTCTTATCTTTTATTTTCAATTTAGCTTCAGAAATTAAAATTTCTACCATATAATTGAACCAAAATTATCTACAACTTTTCAGTGCTTTTCATTCTGTGTAACCGTACTGCAAATAGAAATCCAAGGCTATGATCAAGTACAAGTCACCTATTATCAGTGAACAGAACATTATACTACACTGAAGTGTTTTCCTCCATTCTAGCTGCTTTTCTAAATGATTTCATGGTCTCAATGGACTTCTATACAGTCTGTTTAAGAAAAATTAAGCATCTCTCCTTCCAAAGTAATGCTGCACTATTCACTGCCAGTTCACGCAAGCAGAAAGGAAGCTATAACATAAAAGCTCTTCCTATATATGAAAAAGTACTAGTTCATTCAAGAAAAGTGAATATAAACAGAAAATTAATTTGCGCATTTTTATGGAAACATACATTTTAAGTACATTTTAAGAGTTTTGGTGTATTCTTTTCCTTCATTTTTCTGTCTTCCGTGTTGAAAATTAAATTCTGTAATAAAATCCCCAGTCCAAACACTGGTATATTATATTTATAAGGCAGAATGTACCTTATTTGCACATTTTTTTGTGTGCTTTGTGTTATCCCAAGAATTTACTGGAATAGTTGATCTCTACCTCTCATCCATTTCCTGCCCTCCCTACGCCCAAATCCTTGACTACAGAATTTGAACTCAATAGTGAGATACAAAGGCAACATATAATAACATCTGAAATCCACAAAAGAGCATCAAGGCAAGTTTATGCAAGTGAATGAAATTATGTCAGGGCTCAGACACCAGACAGCTCAGTCATCCATACTGTTCAGCTGTTAAACAGCTCTCGGCGCACTTCTGTCCGGGACCAGGTTAGCACTCTACCAAGGAGTTCCCAGGGGTGTTCAGGGGATAAGAACCAAGGAAGGTCAATTCCAATTAGGCACCTGAGACACAAAATCCTGGTTTTGGAAGATGAATGTTTAGTAGGACGCATGTGGCTAGACGGTGCCTCTTGGCCTCGGGGTCAAGAAAGTGTTGCCCCCATTATTCAATTTACTGGAATAGATGCTGTCTCAGACTCCTGCCTATTTTCAGAGACGGAAATGAAGTCTGTACAGGCTTGTCTTTTCCCTATCGCAAGGACACAACACTGCTGTTGATGACATTTGTGTTATATGTGAAACTGGCAGGATGTAAACAAATAGGAAAACAACAGAAGGTATTGTCCAGGCTCCATCACTTGAACAGCTGGTTCAAAGAAAAAATTGCACTGTGAATAAAGAACTTTTGAAACTAGTGATATGGAGGCTTGTCTACCCCTTGCAGACAGTCCTTTGAGCCCCATGCAGACAGAACTGTCATGTTTTGAACAATAAAAACAAAGTGTTTTTTTCTTCCATCTGCAGGGTATGCGCTCCATGTTGCAGTACAGGCATGAGACGCTTGCACCACACTTTGATGCTGCATCTTTCTATGTCCATTGGTTGCACTGGAAGCAAGGCTCTGGCAACCCTCTGTGTAGGCACCACAAAAGATAAGACAATACTGTTGCTAAAACTAGACATACTTTAAGACATCTTACTACAGCTACAAGGCTCTTCAGTGAATGGAGGGAGAATGAGAAAGACCTGAAAATGTATCCATCACAAAACACAGGGCTGAGGAAGAAATGTTCAAGAGAAAGTTCATACATAAGTCCCACACCTTAAAAGAAGAGTAAGTACTTAACTTTGGGGGCAGGAGGGAGTGCGGGCTGCTGGGAATATTCTCCATGCTTCAGCATCTAATCCAGCAGATCGACACTCCCACCCAATTTGGTGCCATCTGAAAATTTACTGAGGGTGCACTCAATCCCCTCATCCAGATAATCGAAAAAGATATTAAACAAGACCAGCCCTAGAACTGAGCCCTGGGGAACACCACTTGTGACCGGCTGCCAACTGGATTTAACTCCATTGACCACAACTCTCTGGGCTCGGCCATCCACCCAGCCTTTTTACCCAACAAAGAGTACACCTGCTAAGCTATGAGCCACCAGATCCTTTAGGAGAATGGTGTGGGAGACGGTGTCAAAGGCTTTACAAAGTCCAAGTAGATAACATTCACAGCCTTTCCATCATCCACTAGGCAGGTCACCTGGTCACAGAAGGAGATTAGGTTGGTCAAACAGGACCTGCCTTTCATGAACCCATGCTGGCTGGGCCTGATCCCCTGGTTGTCCTGCACACACCAGGTGAGTGCATTCAAGATGAATGGCTCCATAATCTTCCCTGGCACTGAGGTCAGACTGACAGGCCTGTAGTTCCCCAGATCCTCCTTCCAGCCCCTCTTGTAGATGGGTGTCACATTGGCAAGCCTCCAGTAATCTAGGACCTCACCTGTTAACCAGGACTGCTGATAAATGATGGAGAGTGGCTTGTCCACCAGATCCCTCAGTAGTCTTGGGTGGATCCAATCCAGCCCCATAGACCTGTAAGTGTCCAGGTGGCAGAGCAGGTCATGAACTGCTTCCTCCTGTGATTTTAAGACTTCCTTCTTGAAGAATGCCCAGCCTTCTTGGACTCCTTTGCCCTTCAGGACTGGCTCCCAAAGGAGTGTCTCAACCAGTGTTCTGAACAGGCAGAGTCTGCCCTCCGGAAGTCCATGGCATTGGTATTGCTGACCCCTCTCCTTACTTTGCCAAGAATTGAGAACTCTATCATTTCATGGTTGCTAAGCCCAAGACGACCTCCAGCTACTACCTCCCCCACCAGTCTTTCTCTGTAAACAGGAGGTCAAGCGAGGCACTTCCCCTGCTAGGCTCACTTACCAGCTGTGTCAGAAAACTATCTTCCATACACTCCAGGAACCTCCTAGGCTATTTCTTCTCTGCCATGTTGTGTTTCCAGCAGAACTCTATAAGCTGAAGTCCCTCATGAGAACAAGGGCTAGCAATTGTGAGATTTTTGCCAGCCTCTTGTAGAATGTTTCAACTACTTCTTCATCCTGTTTGGGTGGTCTATAACAGACTCCCAGCAGAATATCTGCCTTGTTGGCCTTCCCCCTCATCCTTACCCATAAGTACTTGACCTTATCATCACAATCATCGAACTCTATACAGTCAAAACACTCCCTAACATACAAAGCCACACACTGCCTCTCCTTCCTTGCCTATCCCTTCTGAAGAGCTTAGAGCTATTGACTGCAGCACTCCAGTCATGATAGTCATCCTACCATGTTTCTGTGACAGCAACCAAGTCATAGCTATCCTGCTGTACAATGGCTTCCAGGTCCCTCTGTTGCCCATGATGTGTGCATTGGTGTAGATGCACTTGAGCTGGGCTATTGATTTCACCCCCAACACTGGCGTGATACCCCGAGGCTCCTCTCTAGTGAGCCTGGTTATATCCCCTCCCCCTCTGAACCCAGTTTAAAGCCCTCTCGCTGAGGCCTGCCAACTCATGAGTGAGAATCCTTTTCCTGCTTTGAGAAAGCTGAACTCCATCTGTTGCTAGGCCCAGTGCCAAGTAAACCTCTCCATGATAAAAAAACCCCAAATTCCACCAATGGCACAAGCCTCTAAGCCACATATTAATCAGGTGATATTTCCTGTTCCTTTCAGTATTCTTCCCTGCCACTGGTGGGAATGAGGAACACACTACCTATGCTCCTGATCCTTCACCCAATTGCCCCAGATCCCTAAAGTCCCTTTTGATTGCTTTTGGACTTCTCTCCACCACCTCATCACTGCCAACCAATAGCGGGTGATAATCAGGGGGCTGTATGTCCCAGGGAGGCAGTAGTCTTCCCTGTGGGATGGGTCTGGTTGGCATACTGGGCCCTCTGTTCCTCTCAGAAGGGAATTGCCTCTGATAATTACCCTACTTTTTTTCTGCATAATAACACTTCAGAGAGCAGACTGGAGCATCACTCTGCCTCTTTCTGTTGAAAGTAATGTTCCTTCTCTCAGCTCTTACTTGATGCCCAAGAACTCTTCCAGACAAGGGAGATATGGCTGAGCTGAGGGGACACTCTTTAGGCAAAGGGTGACAAGAGGGGTGATGAATAGGCAATGCTGGCATCCTTTCCTTTTTTAAGGGAACCTTCCTGTTAGGGGTTATCAGCAGAAGGTAGCTCACATTTCTTGTTATTTACCTGCACTGTGAGAAGAAAAGTTATGCTTATTTAAACAGACTCAGTCACCTTGTAGCTTTCTTCACTGACTTTATTGAGAATGTAGAGTCACACTGACTCACTGAACATGAAGTACCACCTTATCTAGGTGCCTAGGTTACATACACACCAAGGCTCTCTGCTCACTGCAGACCATATGGCAAAATCCAATTTCTTTGGAACTGTGTTCCTTTGAACTAGCTCTCCTCTTAACCTCACTGATATTATGACTGAAACTTGAAAGGTAACCCTCCCTTTTCGATCCCAAAAGAACAGAAAAAAAATGTGCTTCACCAGGTCACCTTTTCACTAAATTCCTTTGGTCTGTTTTAGTTTCCGTCTGTCAGAAACACATAAACTTCATGTACCAAAACAGGAAAACTAGAAACTCCCTTCAGCATTTTTCTAAAATGTTTATCTTTTTAAAGCTTCATACTACCCTGAATGGTCTTGAATTCAATTCACTTTTGACTGGGATGCTATATTACTATTTTTAAAATCCATTTCTCCCCAGACTCAGTGGGCTAGTGAATGAAATCTGAAAGCTTTGGAGAAAAAAATTCTAAATAATATTAAATAAAATGTTCACCCCAATTACTGCAAGTCCAGAGTCTGTTTCAGTGACTTTTTCTCCATCCTGATCCTTTAAGCATCAGGAGACTAAAGTGTTTGTCTTAAAAATAGTATTACCAAGGTAATATATCATTGACATAGAACATCAAGTTTACAAATTACTGGGATTTTCTCTTTCTGATGATATCCTGAATGTTTTTAATCCATAGCCATGTTCAGACATGTCATCACTGGTCAAACTTTCTTCATGGCTTTGCAAACAGTTGCAGCCTCTTGTGCAGACATTTGTCTCCTTAATGTGGATATGAAACAGTGCTCACCTGAAATTATCTCTGTACCTACTGCAATGCCATTAAAAGCAACCCAACATGTAAAGCTGGGGAGAGGTATGTTTTTTTCTGCCTAACAGTGGAATGCAAAGTGATCTTACTCATGCTAACATTGTGGCATTACAACTCAGTGGGTTTCAGTGGAGATCCTCCTGAATTACTTCAGATAGATAAAATGTAAGTCTCTAAGCGTTATATTTACTGAATATCACTCATCCAGCAATCTTAAAGCACTTCAGGGACATTAGTTAAGCTACAGAATCTCTCCTTCCATGATTTCCCAAGTGGAAAATAAATTATTTATGGTTTATGGGCATTTAAATCAGCACCCAGTAATATACCCCAGATTTGTGCAAGCAAATCACCAGCAGGGCCAGATACAGAACTGGATGTCCCAGCTGCTCTCTTGGGCTCTGGTACTAGACATTATATTCTCATTTGGAACAATGGATTTAAACTCTTATAGATTATTACTTTTATCTTAAACTCTCTCTTACCTTGACAGGCTGCTGAGTTCTCAGTCAGGCCATTTAACATAAGTGCCTGTTCTAGTTATTCAGTCCATTAAAACAGAAATCAGACTACATTACCCAGAACACACTTAAAGCTCCCACAGCCCTGCTCAGCCAGAGAGGTAGCCTGCCAATGTTCTCTCTACAGAGTTCACTACTAAAATCAGCTGGGTGTTCCATGTTAAAATGTATGAATACACATTTTTATACAAACCCAACAGCCAATATCAGAATTATCAGGTAATTTAGTTAGGCAAGTACTTGCTTATACATGTTGAGTTAGATATTTCATTACCCAGGGCTAATTCCTGGGATGCTGTTAGCAAGATGCTTAAATTCTTTCTCTGTCTGCATAGTGCTTCCCTGTAAAAACACAGACTTTCTTTTCTTTGGTTATAGGACATCTTTGCTATTTGAACTAATCTGGCCCTGGGGAAAAAAGGTTGCTTTGTGTGTGTATTTCCTGGGCAACATACTTACGAAGATGGTTAATCTATGCATGAGCAAGGTAGGCAATTCCCTAAACAGCTACACAGGGGGGAAAAAACTCAAAATAAAAAATCCCGGGATAGCCTTAATACCTGTTTTATTAAAGTCCTAAGAAGCTAAGTTACTTTTTATCATTGCCACCACTGAAGAAAGTTTGGAGCTGTGAGAAGGCATAGGTGTTGCCGGGACGCAATGTGTTTAAAGAAGTTACATAGATGGCTCCTCAAGGCAAAGTCACAGTCCTGCTTTCCTTGTGGAGGCAGTGGAACCAGCAAAACTGACTGAAGTATTCTTTCCCAGCTTCTCCTTTCACCACTTCTGCTTCACTTGCTGCCATGACATCAATATGACTCAGTCCCAGCTTTTTGTCCCAACAGCAGCAAAATTAAATTTTAACTATATGCCTTGAACTGGCTTGAGGACACACCTTTGCTTTGTAAATTCAGCAGTCGGTCAAGGAACATGCATGCATTACTAGTCCACATTCCTGCAGATATTTGAATGCCCTGAACACTCGTGTACAAAATGTGTGCCTTTGTGAGACCTGAGCTCTGTAAGAATAAATGTAATCAAATTCAGACAGCATTTGCTTGACAATTACTGGCAGATTTGCACCATTTATGGTCAGTCTGTTATTACACAGCACTACAAATTGAATTTGTTACAGAAAATGTTAGGGAGGAAGGATCTTTGGCTTCAATTTATCCAGAACAAATGAGCAAATTGAAAAAATCAAATCTGAATTTGTAGTTACAAGGTAATTTGGCCAAATGTTAGGCTACACTGTCCTATCTGTGGAACAAAACATGGTCCAAACTATCTCAATGCATTGAGATTATATAATTTGATTATAACATCTAGCACTGTGGTGGCACAAGCAACCTGGTGTTCAGGACATTCCTAAATTTTGGTTAAAACCCTTTTTTTTTCTTTTAGTTCAACTATCTTGGTTGTTTTAGATCACATATTCACGACGTAAAAATGAAAGAAACTGTCCAAAATGGGAGGGAAGATG
The DNA here is from genome assembly GCF_000687185.1 of Egretta garzetta. NCBI lineage: Eukaryota > Metazoa > Chordata > Aves > Pelecaniformes > Ardeidae > Egretta > Egretta garzetta. Next base: position 2,271,858 of record NW_009260286.1, read on the forward strand.
CCTGTGATATAACTCTTTTGCCAATTGCCTTCATTCCTGTACAAATGTTCAGCACATTTTCCTCCTGAGGGAGATTTTGTCTTGAAAGACTATGCAAACAGACGGACAGACAGATACATAAACACATACACATACAAGTTAATCTGTATCTTAAAATAGATAGGGATTAAAAATATCCAGTGAAAAATGTGGCATTTGCTCTACAATACATGCAAGTAATTTAATTAGTGGGAAAGGGTGTAGCTTTATCATTTCTCCTCTCTAGACTAAACAGTCCCAGCTCTTTTGGCCTTTCCTCATTTGAGAGATGTTCCAGGCCCTTAATTGTCTACATGACCATTTGTCAGACTCTCTTCAGTAGTTCCATATCTCTCCATACTCGTTAGAGGAGAAATTCACAGTGCAAAAATATTGTTGGCATCTGTAAAGAGGACATATCCCATTGCAAAACTGACATGGATTTTCAGACCTTTTGTATGGGATTCACCTAAATTCAAGTCCATGTGGAACAGTCTAAATGTATGCTGGAAGGTGGAATTCAGTAGTTTAAACACAGCTGTCTACAAGAGATGCTGTAGGAGACCCCCACTTAGCTCCAGCTATTACTAGCTCAAGAAGGAGATGTTTCCTCTAATTCCCTTCTCATATCTGCCAGTCTGGTGTGGATGCCTTGAATTCTTTGGGGTTCTCTCAGATGTAGCTGTGTTGGCTATCTGAATAAAGCTCTTGCTTTCTGTTAAGTGTAATGGGGTTATAGCTTGCCTCTAGACTGCTACAGGTAAGTGATTTAATCTCAGATTGAATCTCCACACCACTGAAAGCAATAGTGAAGATGTCTCCATTGAAACTGGTTACTCAAGCTATCCTGCAGTTTTTCTTATAGTCATTGGAGACAATTAAGTTATTCTAGGATGTAAGTTGTCTGATATTTCTCATGAAGTGACTCCTCCCTCCTTTAAAAAGACATTTTCATGTTTTGTGAGATATTCTGTTCTTTATTCCAACACCTGCAGTATTTCAGTGGGCATGTGAGCATCCACTTTGCAAAACCACAACTGACTGACTTTGCTCATTCCAGGATTTGCTCATCCGCACATTTCACTAGGGCTTGTAGAAGCACAGCACCTGCTTCTTGATGCTGCAGTAAGATGAGCGTCTCCATGACTCTTTCTCAGTAAATTGTAGAAGGCTGTTGCCACCCTCTGGGCAACCACAGGAAAGTGTTTGAAGGAAGGGCAGCTCCCAGTTATTCAGGTAGGGCATGTCAAAGCAGTGTAAAGGAAGGTCATCCAAAGTAATGAAGACAAAAATAGACTGGAAGTCAGCAGCAGTATAACCCTGTTCCAACCAGTATTGTCTCTGAGTTGAAGAGCTGTAATGAGAAAAAGGGATTATTAAGCTTCATGTGTTACAATGACAGCTCAGTTTTTCCCCGTGGATGCACGGTATCTGCACATGGCGCAGCATAGAACAACGTATACTTAGCTAGGTACCAAGTGTAACATCCCCTACAATTCACTTTGCCCACATCTTGACTGAAGAGTGGGAGAGAACAGAGTTTTCCTAACTAGAGTAAGCACAGTGTAAAGTCATTGTTAAACCCCTTTGTGCATATTGCCATGATTTACAGCAATGGAAGAGTACCAAGATCAGCAAAACTTCCATGGACAAAATATAGTCCATAATAAAAATGTATAGAATACGTTCATTAAAATTCTGGGATTGGTTTCAAAATATTTAATTCTTAAAGTTTCTGGAGTTGACTTTGAAAATTTCCCTCTCCCTTTGCCACCCCTTCCTGTGATAAAATATTCTCAGTCATCACAAGCTGCGCATATCACATGCATTTTCACATAATATCTCATATAAAAGACAAAGGCACCTTGCAGTTTTAACCTCAGACAAAAACAAAACCAAAAATCCAATTGCTCATTGCCACCAAATTTAACTCTGAAAAGAGAAGCTCACTGAACAGGAAGACTCCTCAGACCTCCATTGTAATCTTCTTTCTGACCCTTTCCAGCTCTGTGTAGCTTTCAATGCCTTTATCCCTTCTATATCATTTATCATGCCTTTCTGTACCTGTCATGTGCTCTTCACAGTGAGGTGCCACTTTAGCAGAGTTGTCCATCTGTGGGAGCAGGAATACTTGCCACAGACCTTCCAAGAGCTTGACCAATTTTAAATGGCTTCTTTTCCAGTAGGCTGGTATTTGGTCCTCCTATTTGGTTCACCCACTTGCCTCGAGGGAAAATAAAGGTGCCCAACACATGCTCCATTCCCAGAGCCAGATACCACAAAGTTTAAAAAGTCAAGAGCAAGCTTTACAGTACTGTGATCTCTTTAGATTTACCCCTGCTTAAAATAGAGTCAATTACCAATATGCTAATGCAGAGCCAAGTTTTCAAACACCTCTCAAATGTTGGGGTACATCATGTGGAGGATGAAGAAGGTCTAGATCAGGCCCAGTGTAACTCCCTAGTTTGCGAAAAAAGTATTGATTTGAATGAACACTAATTATAATTGAGGAAAGATAAGCCGTGGATTCAACAGAGGGGAAAAAGGCTAATGCTTTTAAGATGTAGCCTGATTAATGAGGCTGTCATAGAACTTATTTATAGGTATCCTGTACAAAGTATCATAAACTCTGGAAAGATTTACAGCAAATTAAAGCCATCAGAGTTTAGAAATCATAAAACCGATTTGACTCAAAAGGATCTTCCATGCAGGCCGGTCAGAGGATTATATCTAAGGCAGAGAAGTTGTAAAGAGAAAGTGTTCTCAAACTTTTCCAGAATGTGGGTCACATTTCAATGCATTGACTCCCACTTTCCCCTCCTACTAGTCAATACATAGAACATTTCACAGCTAGGTATCAGCCTTCTGTAACAGTAGCAATTGCCTTCTTTGAATAGTGGCATTCAGAAACTATTTAATATCATTTTAGCTGGGTTTAATGTAAGGTAGCAGCTGGAAATGCAGAGGAACCTGTGCTTTGCTAGGCAGTTCTCTATGGGCCTCCAGGAAGTGGTCCATGAATCACTAATGGTGCATGGTCTACAGTTGGGAGCTATTGATTAGAAGAAAGCCTGAGTAAGTAAACAGGTAGACCTTGTAGTACATGGTGAAGGTCACTAAACATAGGAAACAAAGATTCCCCTACAGCAATGTGCATGGAGCATTTGGTATCCCGAAAGTTTAAAAAAAAAAAAAAAAAAAAAAAAAATTGGAATATTTGGGATACTATATTTAAAGGAAGAACACTGACAGAAACAGAGACTCAGGCATATAGGAGCAAGACACAGATCATCTGGGAAGTGACAAAGGAAGAAATCTAGGCTCCTTTTTTAAGAATGACAAGTCCCTTTAACATAAACAGTCTTTAAATCCTGACTCCTAGGGATCTAAAAGGCCGTCCAAACTAAGACAAATGGAGTGGGGGACACACACTTATCTATAAGGATAAGCCTTTTGTAATTGTAAATCTGCATCAGAGAGGATAGTAGCCAACAAATGTGAAAGCATACTTCTAATCTTTTATGGAGCAAAGAGGGAAAAATAGTAGTTTGGCAGGACAGTGCATGAAGCTCAGTGTCTGGATATGCTACCAGACCTAAAAAAGGAGGAAAACCACAAATTATTACAATCACTCAGAATATAATACAAAGTCAAAAGAAGAAAGCGCTTAGAAATGATTGATCTCCCAGCTTGCTATAATGTCTTTGGATATCAATATAACATTTGATGATACCAATGTTTGCCTCTTGTTCCTCTCATAGCTCTATAGATGTTAACTTGCAGGCAGCCTTGCTGGCACAAGAACATAATAGCATATAGGATTTTGGCTATATTGGGCACTGGATAATTCTGATGACTTCTAAACCCCTTCAGCCTAGAAGTGCTTTATTTTCAGGCTCCACTATAATTAGTTACAAAGGTTATTTGAGTGAGACGTAGCCTAGAAGTACTTTATTTTCAGACTCCACTATAATTAGTTACAAAGGTTGTTTGAGTGAGACATGAGGCAAAGCTGGAAGGTTATTGTTAAATGAAATCAATTTCACCTACTTTTTTCTCTTGCTCTAATATTTTCTTTTAAATCTATAGTGAAGAAATAGACTATTTCAGACAGTCATTTACCAACAATGACTTGTTCAGTAGTTTCAACAATGCATTCAGAAACAATGAAGGGATTCAGCTGATGCCAGCCTTTGGTTGAATAGCTCTCTGCATCTGTTAGGCTGTGTCTCCACCTACATTACATATTCCAAGCATGGCCAGCTTCTTCAGTTTGAAGGAAGACACTGTTGACCTATATAAACTTATCATGCTTTAACTGAAGTTTGAGCAGAGGCAGCACATCCCACCAGCTCTGTTCAGCCTCCCAGATCTGAACAGACTCATACATTACTGACACTTGATAGTTTGCAAGATCAAAAGAAAAAGGATGTGTCTCCAGAAAAGTTGGTCTAGTTTTATAGTTCATGAATTCTAAAACAAAGTTCTCAAGAAACTACAGTGCATCCCATACTCTTAAGAGGGGTGGATGGAAGAAGCATTCCAGCAGGAGCAGAGTAATGGAGTCTTGATTTAAGAGAATTGAAATTTGCTCAGGGATGCCAGAGACCAAGTAGCTACTAATAGAAAAAGGGAGTCTCCATGCACTAACTCCCCTCTGATACACAATGCATGAACATCATGATTATCCATATTCCAGATTCTGAAATGGTTATGGTTTTGCATTCATTTGCTCAAGTGAAACATGGCAGATACAAAAAGACCTAACCTTAGATGGATTTGTGTGCACGTGCATGCATATATATAGACAATGAGGCAAAACAGGATAAATTTTAAAGCTGAAAAAATATGCCTTTAACAATTGCTTAAGTCCTGTCTAGAAAAGAAAGCTGCTAAAAATCATATCAGTGATTAGCCTTTTGACCTTTCCTCAACTTGAAGTCATCAGCTATTGTTTGCCACTGATAATAATAATAAGCTTTATTTTATGAGGTGACTGACAGACAATCCTTAGACACCAGTCTTTCACACGAGCAACATGCTTAAAAAAGAAATCATATTTAGTACGCTTAATACAGTGAAATTAATTCAAAATTTTTACATCAAATATTAGAAAAATTAAACACAATGAAAAAAAGAACACCATTCAAAATTATTTTTAAAGGAAAAAGCTGTAGCAGAAGGTTGGGCAGCAGAGTAGTAAAATTTATTTCCTCTTTACCCCATTTTTTTTCACTGAGAAAGTAGAAAGTTTCTGAAAGTTTTCTTTTCCTTTGCTGCATTTTGAAAGGGGAAGAGGAGGGAAATCAGAGACTGTATGAAGTGTCACAGGGAATATCCTGTCTTTAACAATGGCCAGACCTGAATCTTTAGATATGAACACTATTATACTTCATTTGAGAGGAGGGGATTTCTTCCTAATCACAGCCAGCAATCGTCTCATGACCTGAAGCTGCAGTGGCTGCCCCCTTCACATTTTCATTCTTCCTAGTGTAATTGCATATGTTACTCTAGACCAGACTTGAATGGAAGTCCCTTTAAGGGAAGCCCCAGGAGACAGAGCTGATAATAGGGTAGGTGGCTCTCATTCCTCAGAGTCATTATTGAACCAATCAGACAATATAGTGTTAGGGGTCACAAAGCAACTAACAGTGCACTGTTCTGAATGAAATGTAAAGCCAAAGCCCTCTATAACTGTAGCCATTAGACAGATATTTTTTTTTTTTTCCAAGAGTGAAGACTCTTGCTCTAGCAAGACCTAACCTGAGGTATTGTACTTTGCCTTCCTGCTAGTTCAGACAGGCCCTTAGCCTGTACTGGTAGTATATAGGAGGTCTATGTCTGTTTAAATACCATTCTCCATCCCCAGTGGAAGGAGTTGCAATTCACCAGTGGAATCTTCAGTCTGACAGAAGAATTTAATCCAATCTGTTAAAACATTATGATCATCATTTTCCTGGAGGGCTGCAGAGTATTTGTCCTTAAACTCAGTGTGCTTCCCGTCTTCAGTGCATTTACCCCTATTACCTCCCAGTGAGCTGTGAAATGGAAGAGACAGCATAAATACTGGGAAGATCAGGAATTTTTTAGAGACTTATCTGAAGGAATGTCTACTTTACCTAGCAATAATTGTATCCCAGGCTAAAGGCTTTGAAATGTGTAAAACCAGTAAGCGGCTAAAACAAAGTTATTTGCTCTCAAGGGATTCTTAGGTATTAGGCAATTATAGGGAAGCATTCATCTATCAAAGCTGGGATCTTAAAGGGCTTGAAGAACCTGATAACCGAATCCCACTAAAATAAAAACCAACCAACCAAACAAACAAACAATTAATATCTCAGCCTAATTTTTTTATTTGGATTTGGGTTCAGGGGAAGATATTCACCAGCTGAAAAGGCTCAATGTGGCACAGCCATGTCTGAGTTGTACAAAGTATGTTGACATATATGAGTGCTGTAAAGATGTCAGCATTGTGATCTTCAACCCACATAGCCAGAGAAGGATCCAAAAGTCAAATGACCCGATCATGTGGCTCATGACAGTCTCCATAGACTGTGACAGGTAAGGTGGCAACTGGCCATATCATCACCACTCAGGGAACTCTATCACTGGTTTTCTGCAAGCCAATGTTTGGTGTCTCAGTTTCCTTATGAGAAAAAATGGAGGTATTTTTACTTGAAAGTTGTTTTGAGAGCTACTAATGAAAGCACTGGACAAAAAAAATAATTCTGTTGATGTGTTTTTTAGTACAATCTAAACAGAATCACTTTTCATGCATATGCAATTTACTTTGAAGAGTCAGCATCTGTTTCTAGTTATGGATGATATCAAAATATCAGGCATCCATCTTGTAGCATTTTTTAATGTAGAGAAAATCCATTTAAAACCATTTTTAATGTTGTTAAAATATACTACTCATATTTTTTCCACTTCTTAAGTTTTGAATACACATGGGAACTTGAGAGATCAGATCTAAATTGAGTGGATCAGCAAAGTGTAGTAGAGTCAATGAAGTTATGTGGGTTTACATTATCTAAGAGTATGGCTCAAAGTGATAAGGACTGGCAGGAGAAAAACTGCACATACACAACCTCTACACCCTCCCCCCTTCCCCCTTGAAACACATATTTTTTAAACTGCTGTAAAATATTATTCTTTCTGCTAAATGTGCAATAAATGAAGGATACGTCACCAAGAGTGAAGACTCTTGCTCTAGCAAGACCTAACCTGAGGTATTGTACTTTGCCTTCCTGCTAGTTCAGACAGGCCCTTAGCCTGTACTGGTAGTATATAGGAGGTCTATGTCTGTTTAAATACCATTCTCCATCCCCAGTGGAAGGAGTTGCAATTCACCAGTGGAATCTTCAGTCTGACAGAAGAATTTAATCCAATCTGTTAAAACATTATGATCATCATTTTCCTGGAGGGCTGCAGAGTATTTGTCCTTAAACTCAGTGTGCTTCCCGTCTTCAGTGCATTTACCCCTATTACCTCCCAGTGAGCTGTGAAATGGAAGAGACAGCATAAATACTGGGAAGATCAGGAATTTTTTAGAGACTTATCTGAAGGAATGTCTACTTTACCTAGCAATAATTGTATCCCAGGCTAAAGGCTTTGAAATGTGTAAAACCAGTAAGCGGCTAAAACAAAGTTATTTGCTCTCAAGGGATTCTTAGGTATTAGGCAATTATAGGGAAGCATTCATCTATCAAAGCTGGGATCTTAAAGGGCTTGAAGAACCTGATAACCGAATCCCACTAAAATAAAAACCAACCAAACAAACAAACAAACAATTAATATCTCAGCCTAAATTTTTTATTTGGATTTGGGTTCAGGGGAAGATATTCACCAGCTGAAAAGGCTCAATGTGGCACAGCCATGTCTGAGTTGTACAAAGTATGTTGACATATATGAGTGCTGTAAAGATGTCAGCATTGTGATCTTCAACCCACATAGCCAGAGAAGGATCCAAAAGTCAAATGACCCTATCATGTGGCTCATGACAGTCTCCATAGACTGTGACAGATAAGGTGGCAACTGGCCATATCATCACCACTCAGGGAACTCTATCACTGGTTTTCTGCAAGCCAATGTTTGGTGTCTCAGTTTCCTTATGAGAAAAAATGGAGGTATTTTTACTTGAAAGTTGTTTTGAGAGCTACTAATGAAAGCACTGGACAAAAAAAATAATTCTGTTGATGTGTTTTTTAGTACAATCTAAACAGAATCACTTTTCATGCATATGCAATTTACTTTGAAGAGTCAGCATCTGTTTCTAGGTATGGATGATATCAAAATATCAGGCATCCATCTTGTAGCATTTTTTAATGTAGAGAAAATCCATTTAAAACCATTTTTAATGTTGTTAAAATATACTACTCATATTTTTTCCACTTCTTAAGTTTTGAATACACATGGGAACTTGAGAGATCAGATCTAAATTGAGTGGATCAGCAAAGTGTAGTAGAGTCAATGAAGTTATGTGGGTTTACATTATCTAAGAGTATGGCTCAAAGTGATAAGGACTGGCAGGAGAAAAACTGCACATACACAACCTCTACACCCTCCCCCCTTCCCCCTTGAAACACATATTTTTTAAACTGCTGTAAAATATTATTCTTTCTGCTAAATGTGCAATAAATGAAGGATACGTCAAATTTTCATGCTTGTATAAAGATTATGCCATTTAAAATGCCTTTGCCAGTCAGACTGAATCTACCCAGCCCAAAGCTGTTACAATTGTACACTGTACAGCACATTTGTGTGTGTCTCTATATGTGTATTTGCATGTATGTGAACAAGAGAAATGTATTTACAACCGTAAAAAGCCACTAATTAGGCAAATTAAAGTACACTTTTTTTTCATCAAAACCTCAGACATTTTCTTTTGCCATTTATTGTTTATTGGAAACAGTCCTTTCTCTAACACTACCCACAATGGATTTTGCAAATTTTGTGGCTTATGTTGACTGTTTTGCAATTTATACTAGTGTGTAAAATATTCCCAGCACATACACTTAATCAAAACAAGCCCAATTAAGCTCAGTACTCCAGATTCCACCTCATTAGCTTTCTGTTCCTAAAATATAACAGATGTGATTGCTGCGGGCCATGAGTTAAAGACGAATTTTTCAGCTAAGCACTTACAATACAACCTAAAGTTATATGAAGATTTAATTATTACTTTCATTTTCATGGCTTCCTGTAAAAGCTCATTTTTCACTTAATAGCAATAGTATTCCACTACTGCACTTTACCCACAGTTACAGAGAAAAGTGTCTAAATGAGGAAGAAGGGTGAGGTCAGGGGTCCTATTTTTACTCTTGGCCTCACATATTGGATGGGTGACTTCACAAACTTGCAGGGCTTTTATCCTTTCAAAAGTACTGGAATTCAGAAAGGAGTCAGGATCTCATCTTGCAGAATATCACTTTTGCCCAAAAACTCTGTGTGAATGATTTTGCAGCATGTTTGCTTAGCATGCTTCAAAAAGATCTGATGGCTTAGCCTACCAGCAATAGCTGGCTAGTACTCTCCTCAAGTAATTCTTGGTAATTCTTAGCTGGATTTTAACTGTTTAGAACTACTAGCTTTCATATAAATCCAATATAAGGAAAAATATTATCCTTTTTCAGTAGTCAAAAGGCCAAAGAGGATTAATGTAGGACTGACAGCAGGGATACGAAGGGAAGCACTGTCAGTTGTCAGTAGCTGTATTTCTTTGTCAATACCCCAGCGTCAAGCTGCTGAATTTCTCCCACACTTTTTCCTCGTTATGGGAGCTCAGATGACAGTTGGATCTAGAATAGTCTCTGGCCAAAACAGCACAATTCCAAGAATAATCCAGATGCAATGGTCTGACTTGTCTATGGCACAATTCACCATGGAGATTTCCAAATGAGCTTGCAGCTTCCAATAAATGAAACTTCTTTACATCACACCATCCCCTCTTCTAATTTCCCAGAAGATGGTCAGGACAGTCAACCCCATGTAGTCAGGACCCACTTTCTAAACCTGTTCAGTCAGTGTGGGTTTTGGCTACATTGAGTGAGCCAAGAAGACAACACCCCCAGGGTCTATGCTGTGCAAGATCTGTCCCAATGCCTCAGCATCCTGCTTCATTGAAGCCAAATCTGCATAAAATTGTGCACATAATACACATTTAATCTTGCAAAAATGGGCATAAAACAGTTCCATTAATATCAGTAGCAATACCAGAGGCCCTAAAAAGGCCTTTAGGTACTTTCTTTGCATAAATTATTACATAAGGTGAAAGGCAGGGTTAATGATTAAAATGACACATAAGACCTGATTCACCACTCTTGCCACATTTCTGTGTTGGATGACTTTTTAAAAGTCTGTGGTTGCTCTCTCAGCAGGGTGGGTATCTGAGAGAGCTTAATTGAAGTCAATGGAGCTACACATTGACATAAAACTAGTGTACTTAATAGGAGGTTAATGCTCAGAAGAAAATAGAAGCCAAGATTTTTCTTGAAGTATTTTCTCATGGTTGAGATCTTCTCTTGTTTGTACTTTCCCACTGCATTATTCTTTCTTTTCTCCTCCCCAAAATATTCATCAAACAAATGAGCATGTTTCCTTTGTGGTTTACATTGAAAAGAAGACATAGCTTTTCTGTTTGCTAAAATGTGGAAGGAGATAAATAATGAAAATTTCTAGTGATTAGTCCCTAAGGTCTTTATTTATGGATCCCTGGCACAGACACACTTCAGATAATAGCCCAATTTAATATTTATGATGTGCTAGGTTTCTCTAAATATATAAATTCGGCAATTATCATGGGAGTTATCCCTTATTTATCTACTTTTGACTTTTAATCAGTAGGATTGCCACTTAATCATTAACAATCTCCCCTTCCAAAAAACCACCCTACCTGCTACTACTTTGATGAATGTGTCCCCATTGTGTCACTACTCCCATTAGAAGATCTGTCTTACTTATTCCACTGACAAGGTTTCATATAAAAATACTAGATCTACAGAAATAGTCACTTGAAGTGACATCTCACACTGACTTGAACTACTATACTGTTAGGTACCCATCAGCCTTCAGCAGACCAGGCATTAGGGCACTCACTAAGGTGACTGATGACTCGCAAATCTTAGTACCCTTTTAAAAAAAAAGAGAAAAATATTACATGTGTGTGAGTGGATAGGGGAGGGGGAAGCCTGGCACAGCCTGTTTAATTAAACATAATAATATTCAATGTAAAGATTATCTCTCTTTCTTTGACAATATAAAATAGTGTCACAGAAATTATACCTTTGTTAAAAACTTCTCTCTAACATTAATCAAGACACTTCCATAGAGAGATGAAACTACAAGCTCTAACATGTTAACATTCAGCAATGTGTTACTAATAGCATCATTAGCACATACCATATATAGCTGCATGGAGTCTCTTATACTGAGCTAGTGCCAAGTCCCAGTTTGTCAAGTTGGGACACGGGAATGGCAAAATAATTTCATTCACTCCACCGGCTAATTAAGATGGAGCTTAAAGCATGGAAGCTGAGGACCTTAGCAGGTCTGCTGTGCTATTCCTCCAGGGTGACTTTGTAGGGAATAGTAAAAATACTTAACATAGTCACTGTAGCATGTTAAATGATTGTCAGGGAAGTGCAAGTGGCACAGGTTGAGTCAGTAAAGGGTGAAGACTGCCATCATCGTGTAGTACTCCCTCCCTCCCCACTCATTCCTGGTCTCATGTTTGCCCATTTTGCTATAAAAGAATAGAATTTTTTCTTAATACAGAGTCTTGGCATTTACTTTAAAATCAAAATATCTTCCTACACCGTGCTGCTACCTGATGCGTTTTATACAACTTTGCCCTGAAAATGTGATGGAGAATTAGGACCCGTTCATCTATTCAGGTTTCCTAGCAATTTTCATTATGAAGGAATCTTGTGGCCTTCTTGTTTGAGAAACTCTCCCACCACCCATCTTTACAGCAGTGCTTAGCAAATGAATAAATGCTGGTGGTGTTGTGGTTTAACCCAGCAGGCAGCTAAACACCACACAGTTGTTTGCTCACTCCCCTGCAGTGGGATGGGGAAGAGAATCAGAAAAATAGATATAACTGGTGGGTTGAGATAAAGACAACTTAATAGGACAGAAAAGGAAGGGAAAATAATAATAATAATGATAAAAGAATATACAAAACAAGTGATGCACAATGCAATTGCTCACCACCCACTGACTGATGCCCAGCCAGTTCCTGAACAGCAGACGCACCCCCTCAGCCAACTCCCCCCAGGCTTTTTGTTCAGCATGACATCATATGTTATGGAATATCCCTTTGGCCAGTTCGAGTTGGCTGTCCTGGTTGTGTCCCCTCCCAGTTTCTTGTGCACCCCCAGCCTCCTCACTGGCAGGGCAGTATGAGAAGCTGAAAAGTCCTTGATTGTGTAAGCACTGCTCAGAGGTAACCGAAGCATCAGTGTGTTACCAACATTGCTCTCATTTTAAATCCAAAAGACAGCACTATACCAGATACTAGGAAGAAAATTAACTGTATCCCAGCTGAAACCAGGACACATGTCCAGCTTCTTGTGCATTTGGCTTACTGGGTTATTTTTTAACCTTATACTGATATAATTATTCTATTCTGAAATCTGCCCTGTAGAATCAAATCATAATACATTTTAGCCAACTGCAAGTTTCTCTAATACCTCTAGCAAGCTTGTCATAACAACAGCACTATCTAACTAGGTCCCATCTCAGCATGCAAGACCTCAGAGTGCTGATGTGAGGGGCTTTCTGCAAAATATCATGCATGCAGTCACGAAGAGAGAGAAGCAGGTCTGCACAGTGATGCTGCAGTTCCCCCTGTACCAGACACGTCTTAATCAGTCCCACTGGTAAGCCCATACGTGGCTGCTGCTCAGAACTCTGCCTCTCAGTTAAGAAAGATTTTCAGGCATTCTGCTTTCTGATTTTTCCTCCTTAATGGTGACTTACTTGAGAACATGTTAAATTAATTTGGTTTCACAAAGCTGAGGTATAGATGCTAAGTTAATCACAAAAAAAATTAAACTCAATTAATTCACAGTAACATTCTTCTTTTTATTTCCCCTTTATCCCCAAAATTTTTTGTCTATTTTTTTGGTGTAAATCTTTGGAGGCTGCTAGTACACCTTCCTGTGGCTGCCTGGCCTTTGCTGAGGCAGGTTTTTTTTTCTTTCTTTTCTTCATGTAAAGCTTGATTAATAATGACAAAACCAAAAATTTTTAAGGATACCTCATTCTGTTGACATGGTTCTTCTAAGGCCACTCCTGCCATACTGTACAACAGCAGGGGGACCTGGCTTTTTATCTTTGGCGTTGATTTTCTTATTTTTTCATTTGATCAGTTTTGTTTCTCCTCTGACATCCTTTTGATTTGTTCTCCTATTTCTAGCTATGCCTTATTCTGGTTTGAATCCAATAAAATCAAAACAAAACCCCCTTTGTGTATAATATTTTACAGGCTAAACTTAAGAACACGGGATACATGCTCCGTAACAATTTTGATACTCTAGCTCCCACAAACATTTCTGGTTAGTCTTGATTTTATAATTTCTCAATGCTATAGGTGATCAAGAGTCACTTGCAGAGTAATTTCTTGTAGTCAGGAAACTGGAAGGTTTAAAAGAGTCCTGTGTATTTTGAAACACCAGTCATTAATGCTGAAGTCAAAGTTGCTAATGTCTGAAAACTTTTGCCCACCTATCCATACTTAGGGATCTAAAAGAGAAAAAGAGATTTTCTGAAAATCCAGTCCTAATTTGTGATGCTTATCATCAAAAAACATATGGCCAGATCAAAAGGATAGATCCTAAGCTGGTGCAAATTGGCCAAGCAGCACTGTCAGCAGGGATACTGGATTTACAACAGCTGAGTATTCAGCCTATTTGTAGTTGTCTGGCTGAAAGCATGGAAGTCATAACCAAAGGACCCAAGTAATAGTCTTTCAGAAATTCATCATGCATTTTTCATAACCTGAAAATTCACAAATTGTTAGTTTTTCTGGACCAGTTCCCGCTTCAGCTCAGATTTCATATTACCCATATTTTAGTTCCTTATAAAAATGAAATGCACTTAATCTCAGTCTGTACACTCAATAAAATAAATCTAAAAGCCAGAACTGTCTTAGAGTCAAAGAGAATTATTCTGCTATAAAGCAGTAATCTGTCTCTCACTCTTTTGGATTTAGGTACAATGAAAAGAAGCTACATTTAAAAATGAGCTGGACAATATTAAAAATATATTGTTGAGAACAATCTGGCAATGGAAAAGGAGTGAATAGCCTGTTCCATCAGCTTCCCTTCCACCTCCAGCTGTTACGATTCCCCAGGTGCTGAGAACACATGATTTGGTAGCTTCAGAGATGAACCTGATTGCTTTGGGTTTTGGCATATCAGTAATGCAGCAAACAAAACATATATATTTGTATGTATGAGATTTGCATTAGCGACAGACAAAAGCAACTAGAGGATGGGTTCTCACTATCAATTAGAGGTACTATTTGCACAGAAGGAGGTAACCTGTTGGATGTGCACTGATGTGAAATAAAAAGATTACGTGAAGAAAATGCAGATGATACAAGTGTGGTTTAACAAAAAAGAAGAAAGGACTCAAACAAAATTAAATTATGTGAATGGAGAACAGAGGTGGTTTTGCTAGTGCAGAGGACAGGCAGGTGTTTAGATAAAGAAAGTGTCATTATCATGACATTATAGAAACTGAATAGGAAGAATGACTCATACTAACAACTTCTGAATCTCTTGATCAAGTAGGAGCCATAATTATTGCTGGAAAAGTAATGATAGAAAAAAAAACAGTTTTCTGTAAGATGGAGAAAGCAAACAAAGCATAATATTGTCACAAATTAGACCATCTTCAGCAGAGACTGAAGCAGCAAGAAGTAGAAAGGTCAGATATTGAAAGGCATCACGGACTGGATCCAATCTAATACTTAAACGCCTAAAAGCTTGAGTATTGCAACACCCAGTGTTAATGACATATCACTGTGTCCTGGTTTCGGCTGGGATAGAGCTAATTTTCTTCATAGTAGCTAGCATAGTGCTGTGTTTTGGATTTAGTACCAGAAGAATGTTGATAACACACTGATGTTTTCAGCTGTTGCCAAGTAGTGCTCAGACTACTCAAGGACTTTTTGAGCTTCTCCTGCTCGGCCAGGTGCATAACAAGCTGGGAGGGAGCACAGCTAGCACAGCTAACCCAAACTGACCAAAGAGCTATTCCATACCATATAACGTCATGCTCGGGGGGGGGTTAGTTAGTTCGGTCGGTCGCT
>NW_009260286.1:2291042-2294800 GCF_000687185.1 Egretta garzetta
ATATGTATATATCAAAAAAAATGGGAAAGTGGTGGTGATTAATTGGAATGTATTGTAAGGGTAGGACCTAAACATGACGTAAATGGTATAGAATAAGGGGTGGATAAGTGTGACACCTAGCACTTCAGGTGGGCATGCAGGTACGCACTGCAGTGAATAAGGCCCTTCAGCAACCTCAAAATAATGTCCAGTACACTCTGCATAGAGGCAAAACAAAGATACTCATCACTAGTAAATTGGAAAATAACAGTTTCTCCCAAGGCTATTCCTGTGGTCAAATTAAGCAATGATTGGATATAAAAAATTCCTTGCAGTCAGTCCCCTTTCTCTGAGGCAATCGTACTCAGCACTGAGGTGCAGAGTTACACCACTATGCTCTTTCTCTTTTCAGGCCAGGGAAACTTGAAATCTTTTATAGACACTGACACAGCTTCAAAAAGGAAAATAGACCGAGAACTCCTTCACTTTTTTGTGAACATAACACATTCCAGTGGGACACAGGTAATACCCTTCTTCAGGCAGAAAAAGGAATTGAACCTGGGTCACCTACTTAATGACTGAATTCTTTAAAAATACCAGGCCACTGTGTAGCAGCAGATGGAGCACTGATCTGATTACAGGGGCTGGCCAGCAGTGGGGACACTTCTACTGCTTAAACAGAAATTTGCACACCTGCATGAGCATCTGGAAATACTGAGCTAATGTACCAAATCATCGTATTCAAAGAGGCCTTGTTGAACAAAACCCAGATCTCTGAACACACACACACACACACACACACACACACACACACATCAAGTCTTCCTGTACTATTTTCAAAAAAGTTTAACACTTGCGATTCCATTTTGTGCAGACCACAATCCTTTCAGAAGGTGGTTAGAGGTGCTCTGCAAGTGGCTGATGAATAAACATGTTCAGAAGAGATAGGCAGAGAAAAATTCAGTTTCTGGTGCACACTAGGTTGCTTAGATGCACCGAACTGGAAGTACTTCTGCAGATTTACACACCTCAAGCATGATAGGAATATGAAGGGCACAGACTGAAGCGTCTGGGGTTTAGGAGCCTATACAGAGAGGTAGCAGCTAAGAGTGAGGAGCAGGGCTGCGCAGTAGCCTCTTCTTGCTGCCCCATTTGGCACACCGCTGTGCCTCTCAAATGCAGAGAAGAGGTGAGAAGATGAGAAGCAACAGGAATCTTCAGTTAAAGCGTTTTCCATCTCCTTCCAGTCTTCCCTTTCTCATCATCCTGTTGCAGCAACGGACAGGCTTCAGTGTTGAAAGAGAAACCGAAAGTTGACCAGGCTGCATTTGTTGCTCAAATTGCCATGCCCTGGGGAAAAGCTAGCAGGACAGATAGAAGGATCCTTGAGTCCAGAGCTCCAGGCAGTTTGTTTGACTAACTGTCATGGTTTAACCCTGGCCAGCAACTCAGCACCACCCAGCCACTCACTCACTCCCGCACAGTGGGATGGGGGAGAGAATCAGAATAGTAAAAGTGAGAAAACTTGTGGGTTGAGATAAAGACAGTTTAATAGGAAAAGTAAAAGCTGTGCATGTGCAAGCAAAGCAAACCAAGGAATTCATTCACTACTTCCCATCGAAAGTTCAGCCATCTCCAGGAAAGCAGGGCTCCATCACGCGTAATGGTTCCTTGGGAAGACAAATGCCATTACTCCGAAGGTTGCCTCCTTCCTTCTTCTCGCCCCAGCTTTATGTACTGAGCATGATGTGGAATATCTCTTTGGCCAGTTGGGGTCAGCTGTGCCCCCTGTCAGCTTTTTGTGCACCTGGCAGAGCAGGAGAAGCTGAAGAGTCCTTGACTGGTGTGAGAACTACTTGGCAACAACTAAACCATCAGGGTGTTATCAACATTTCTCTCATGCTAAATCCAAAACACAGCACCATACAGCTATGAGGAAGAAAATCAGCTCTATCCCAGCTGAAACCAGGACACTGACCATGCTGACCTGCAGGCTAAAACCTACAGCACTGCTCCCATTATTACCAGACAGTTGCCCAAAGGTATAAAGACGGTGGGTGAATACAATTTAGTTTTGATTTAGAAAGGGAAGAAGGAGAAAGAAATCTGTGCTTAACTGAATTGGAATAGCTACTCAGGATTTTATTTCACAGCAAAGTAGGTTCATCAGCTACTTGTGCTAAAGGTTAATTAAGATTGTATTTGTCAATACACAAATATGGCTATGTATGTTTCTGGGAATTTTCACCAACTGTAAGATTACGTGTGCTATTAAGTGTTCCTGAAATAATGCTTTGGTATGTTTAGGTACACATTTCTTTGCTTTTATTGCCACATTATATTAGACAGTGTAATCCAACTATGAATCAAGGCAGTCTCATATGTAATCAGAAAACACACCAAAAGAATCTCAGTCCAGCATTCATGGAGATAAATGCAGTTGTGTCTAATCAATTTTATGAAATAGGTTTAGCAGGATTCCAGATCCTTCAAAATGTATAGCTTGATATAAAAATAGGAATCTCTTGATGAAGCTGTACGTATGGCAGGATAAACAGAATGTTCCCTTCTGCCTCTAAAAATGTAATTTTTTCCATTCTTATTTCCATGTGAAACACTGGAGCAGAACTTGAACTTGCAGAAGATCAGTCTCAATTAAAAATTAATTGATGGGTGGGGGTTGTTTTCCATGTTAACATTTCAGGTGTTACTGAAATTTCTTCAGGAATCAATCAACCTATTGATAATAAAAGTATGCACAGGGAAAATAGTGTATGCAGAATATACCACATAAATCCAGAATGCATCTAGAGGAAACACAAAATTATTTTATCTTTTATTTCACTATCTGTTTGCAGGTACAGAAAAATAGAGACACTGAAGTCTTCACTCTACACACAGAAAGAAAACACCTTGAATTTTATTTCACATAGGAAAATTGAGTGGTCTGTTCTTTCTATTTATTTTTATGAAGCGCAGAATGATAAGACCCTACTTTTAACCCTATGCCATAATGAATCAATAAAGGATGTGCAATGAAATAAATGGATGGCAGAAGTACAGCAAAAATTGTGAAAGTGAATACTTTTCACAGCATGCCGTCATCCCTTGGAATTAACTCCAGCAGGAGATTATTAAGTCAAATATCGTTGAAAGATTTTTAAAGGGCTGAATAATTTTATGAGTAATAACAACAATATGAATGTTAAAGTAATCTATTACTATGCTTCAGAGGGTAAATTGATAGCTGCAGGGGTCAAGAAGATATCTCTTTCTCTACCTTCCTTTCCACACAACTGGCTAAGTGCATTAAGGGCTTTTCTTCAACTTCCCCTTAAGCATCAGACATTGGTCACTTCTGAAGGCAGCAAAAATGCAAGACTCAACAATGAGAAGAAACATAGGATTTGTCTGATCCAGTATGACAAATCCTATGCTCCTTCTCATCATCATTATCATCATCTGAATATATTTTACCTCCAGCATAAAAGGAGATTGCTTTTCTGTGTTCATCACCCTTACAGATGTAGCACAGGTACTTGGAAGTTTGCTGTTCTAAGTCACTTAACATTTTAGTTCTCACATCTCAACACTTCCTTCTGGGACTCTGGCTCTTCTTTTATTCACCTAGTTGATTTCATGAAGTTTCCAAGCTTAGGCTCTGAAGAAAGCTGGAAAGGGGAAAGGGGAAAAAAAAAAAAAAAAAAAGAAAAACCACAAAAAAAAAACCCTTTATGCAATTTTCTGCTCTTGTCACCAACAATTTGCCCCAAGAGGAG
>NW_009260286.1:2294873-2303996 GCF_000687185.1 Egretta garzetta
GACACAGGACGAGATATTTATCCCAGGTAAATTTCTGATAGTTCCACTGGCATCAGTGGTTGTCCCATGATGCATTTTTGAGATATTTTAAAAAATTTTCAGACCTCTTTTTTGACTGTTTCACCTGTTAAATTTTTATGAATACTTCAAAGGGAGTGTCCTGGTTTCAGCTGGGATAGAGTTAATTTTCTTCATAGTAGCTAGCACAGTGCTGTGTTTTGGATTTAGTACCAGAAGAATGTTGATAACTCACTGATGTTTTTCATTGTTGCCAAGTAGTGCTCAGACTACTCAAGGACTTTTTGAGCTTCTCCTGCTCGGCCAGGTGCATAACAAGCTGGGAGGGAGCACAGCTAGGACAGCTAACTCAAACTGACCAGAGAGCTATTCCATACCATAGAATGTCATGCTCGGGGGGGTTAATCAGTCGGTCGGTCACAGGCAGAGTGTCGGAGCTCGCGCTGGGCAATCACGGCTCGGGGGGAGTGATTGTGGCTCAGGACGGGCTGGGCATCGGTCAGCGGGTGGTGAGCAATTGCATTGTGCATCACTTGTTTTATATATTCTGTATACGCTCTTACCATTATTATTATCACTATTGTTATTCTTCTCTCTTATTAAACTGTCTCTATCTCAACTCACGGGTCTTACTTTTTTTTTCTCTTCCTTGATTCCCCCATCCCACTGAGAGAGGGGGGAGTGAGCGAGCGGCTGCATGGTGCTTAGTTGCCAGCCGGGTTAAACCACGACAGGGAGTTAACAAAAAACTTAGATTCTTCTCTAGGCAGATCAGCTCTCAACCACTTTTGATGTCAGCAGTCTGACATCTTTGGGGACTGCTCACCATATACTCATTGTGGGGTTTATGGTGCCATATTATTGATTCTGAGAGTTTTGTGACCAGCTATGTCTGATGGACGTGGTAAAAAGTAGTGATTCAAAGCACAACAGCAAAATAATGGCTTAGGGATTTATCACTGTTGTTGTTGTTGTTATTATTTATTGCAAAATTCACAACAAAACAATGCAGTAATGTGTACAAACACAATTCAAAATGACAGCATTACAAAAGTCTAAGCTAATGACTCCTTTTACAAAATTCTTTCTTAAAAGTTTTTGCGTGTACAAACACAATTCAAAATGACAGCATGACAAAAGTCTAAGCTAATGACTCCTCCTTTTACAAAATTCTTTCTTAAAAGTTTTTGAAGGATTATAGATTCTAAGTTCATGCCTAAATTTTGCACTTGATCCTGTCTGTGGATGACATTAGCAGTTTTTCAGTATAGCCATTGTGCCATATATAAACAGCTGAAAGATGTATTTCAAATACAGAGGCAAGATTCACAGCATCTGCTGATGTATCTCTGAATTACACATCAGAATTCTTGAAAATTGAATATTTGGCCCCATCTGGAGCTCCTGGTTCATTATCTAGGCTCTCTGTAAACTAATGGGGAATTAGATGTTTCTGTAAGAGACCTGAACAAAAGTCACATATAGATAATCATGTATCTTAATTCTACTTTTCTATGGGGCAGGGCTGACTGGAGGCTCCATCTGTAACATTCATATTTTCCTAAAAAAAGTGACCTAGCTGGGTAGGTCTCAACCTTTCAAAAGTGTGGTCAGAAGTGGGGAGAGAAGTGGTAAAGCCACCAACTTTCATATAAACATTTATTAGCCATATAGTAAATGAAAGAGGCATTTTTACTCTGGGGTTTATTGGTACCAATGGTTGGCAAGGAGGGAATAGACTTAGGTTCCACTCCTTGCTCTCAGAAATCTTTAGTATTCTCTGAGCAGAAACTACATGTGACTTCCCTAACCAAGTGTTCTAATATCACTATTCTGTAGTTAATTTATCTTCCTCAGAAGACGGAAACAGAAATCAGATTGCCAGCCTGTAAGGAAAGTGCTCTGACCAAAAGTCTATTTTGATAATGTGAATGAAATATGGATTTAAAAACATTTCCTGCCAAAATTGAAGCTGACTGGTGATTTTTAGGTCCCTTTTGGAACAAGGTCTATCTTGATTATTGTTTTTGGACTCGTCTTTTGTCTTAAGTGATACTCTCAGCTTTGTCTCAAATAAGTCTTCAAGGATGGACTCTGACTTTTGTACTAATGAGCCAAGTGGTACTTACAATCATACTTAGTAAGTTAGAAGTGGCAATATATGAACTTTAAAGGATTATTTTCCACATATCTGATATTGTTCTATTTGACAACCTCAAATGCCTTCAGTGCATATGTTCAGTAGCATTAAGGTTTATATCTCACAAAACAGAATATGTACAACAACAAATAACTGATTCAGAAAAATATAAAACACCTTCAAGAGATTCATACTCAAAGCTCAGTCTGTCAGGGCAGATGTCACTTAACACCCATAACTCTTTCTGCATCTGCTAGATTCAAAGCTTCAGGCCACCAAGAGATATCCACTGCCTTCTACAAGCTTTGAATAAATCCTGGCATCAGTTAAGGTGGCTGCTTAATGACCCACGTTGACTTCACCTTTCTTCTCAAATGCAAAATATTCCATGTTTTCAGAAACTTACCTGTTTTATACAGGAACAGCATGAGTAACTGTATACCTAGAATAACAGTGAAATCCTCTTTTTACTTTTTCTCTAGAAGTCCTGGCAGTTTCAATCCCCGTGTACAGCAACATTCAGTAGTAGTGACTTGTGGAAAACAAAAGCTACAGGTCTGTTTCTAACAGTAGATTGGACATTTGGACAAAACAATCAAATTGTAGACAATCATGAAAAGAAAAGAATTTTGCTATTCCATGTGTAAAGACTATTCACAGTGAGTATAGGCAAAAGAGTTCTAATTACGTTATAAAGCTCATCAATGAGAGCAATTAAATATTCCAGTGTGTGCTAAGTTGCTACCGCTTTGTGAATAACCTTCTTGGCCCTTCAGCAATGGGAGTTGTTTCTTCTTTTACTTCACTTTGTATCGCTGAGTGGTCTCAAAACTTTAGCTATAGCAATTATGAATTCCACCTCATTACAGCATATAAAATATACTCACTCTAAATTAGCCCTGAATGCTGCAGGCTTACCACCACATCAGACTGACCCAGAAACCCTGATGCCCTATATACCTTCAAACTTCTCATCTGCCTTCAGATTCAAGTTCAACTGGTAAAAATCCTTTTAGTGATTATTTCACTTAGCTACTATACTTTTTTCTTTAAAAGCTAGGTGTTTTCAAATATTTCAGTTGAATATTTTTGTAGAGATATGAGTCATTATGTACAGCACAGAAAATAATTTAAATAAAAAAAAAGATGCTTAGTTCTTTATAAAATGCTTCTTGATTTACTTTGATGGAGTAAGTCAATTGAGGTTTATATTCTATCCATTTAGATTGCACTTAGTAAAAGCTTGTGTAGAACTCTACTGACAAAGGACACTATCCAGTTGGACTGCTCTAGGACCTAGAACAGACCTACCAAGAGACAGAAGACTGAACTATCAGAATAATTATGAAATAAAATCCATCATGACATAAGCTACTGACAAGTGTTGAATTCTTCCACGCATGTTTAGCTTGGAAGAAATGGGCACTGAAAATACTCATTTACTCGAGGCACATCTCTGTCACCTTATCATTCTCATCTCCAACCCTTTCAGAGTGACTTCTGTGTAAACTGTGACTCTATGTTAAGTATCACTTACAAAGTGCCAGAGGCGACTGTGCTCTGACTAGGACTACCTGTACGGAAAAAGTTGTCAAGAGGAGCAGTATTTCTGTGGCGGTCCTGAGACAATCCCAGCTTATTCAGCTGCAGCTCTTTCTAGATCAGTAAATAAAGTCTATTCAGCAAAAGCTGCATCTATATTAGCTTTTGAGATGGAGCAATAATGTAGTTTTGAAACAAATCTCCAGTGTCCACATTTATTGCATATTGTTTCTGTTTCAGAGAGGACTTGGTAAACATGAACAAACATCCCTTCCAAGGAAACAGAAGTGGAAGATCTGTTTGAGGTGTGTGACAAATGTATTTCAACCCCTAATGGGAACATAAAAGCCCAAATGAATCACTGGTCCTTTAGACAGATTTGAACTAAAGTTTGTGGACATTTTGTCCAAGGGCTCAAACTAAATCTAGTCTAATGCTTATATACGCTGAAACTATATGGGATGTAAATGTAAGCCTTTAGCCTTAGTTGCTTTGATCTAGTGATCTTCTATTGAACTATATTACTAGCTAAAGTAGGCATAGTCAACAACATTTAAATGCCCTTCTCTTCACTCTCCCACACCTCCAAGGGAACGGAACACCAATTGTGCAAATTAACAATCCAGGAAGAACTTTGGCAGCAACACACCTCTTCCTTGTTATCTTCCTAATAGTCATCATGGAAGGTACAGCAACCATGGGACCACTTTATTAATTCATAAACTCCAACAACAAATACAAAAAGACTCATTGCTCATTAAGCTTAATTGTCTGTATAATAAAAGAATAACATGAGGACTATACAAGTTGCAACATAGTGGCCTACTCATATATCGTCAAAGGGCTGTCTGAAACAGCCTTGGTAATAGTTTTATTGTAGTTGTATTCCAGATGGTTTCTGTTGCCTATCACAAAAGCAGGAGGAAAAAAAAAAAATCTGTAAATTTACTTCTCTGGATGTTCAACACTCAATTTTAGTTCCTCTAAGAGGTGCACACAATCCCAAAACATCTACCCAGCCTCCCAATACAGTTCATGAGCAGAGCAGGACATCTAATAGTAAAACACAGGGAAACTATCAAGTTGAGTGGTTAGTTGTCTAAATAAGGTAAGAGGGAACCACAAAGAGAGAGAGAGAGGAGGAATCCTAATGTCCATGAAACAAAAAGTATTCCAAACCAGGCACAACAGGAACTTAACAAGTGTCTTTTACTCAGGTGAGTCCCTTCATTAATAGTGTTTGCAAAACCTATGAGGGACACGTGCCATCTATCCAGCCTTAGAACGAGCAGTCTCAGGTTGTCTTGTATACCAGCCCTAATCTTCCATATACCTTCTGAAAATACATGCACGATAAAGCCTGTAGAGAAGATGGTCAAACAGCTTAATGGCACCTGTGTGATTTTGCATCTGCTCAGGTTCTTACAAGGACTCTGAATGCACCCACTGACAGATGGCCTTAATGGCCTCAACTGAGGGACTTACAGATTTCAGTGAAATTGAAAGTGTTCAATTGTATTTAAAATTACTTTTCTTCAAAGGTTGTGCATAGACAATGACCTATACCTTTGAGAAACTGCAAGGGCTCTATGCCATTTCCCACCATATGGTCTGTCCTGAAGAATCTGATTTGATTGCTGAGTTCAGAGTGATTGGATGTGGTTATGGTGCATGGATCTCTTCAAGTTGAAGAAGGGATTTTGTCAGGGGTGAGGTACTTCTACTTATACCCATGACACTATGTGACCACCATAAATTAAGTTATGCTCCCCAGAGGCCCTGGTTCCATGTAAGAATGGAAAACGTGTGAATGGTGTGAAGCCAGGATTGCTCTGATAACGTTCTTCATGATCCAGCACAGCTGACTGCTCTCTCAGTGTCAAATCAATTTCTGGGATCACCAAACTCTTGAACCAGCCCTTATTTTAGAGGCTTCTGTGTCCTCAAAAAATGCCAAAATTTTGACAAAATGGATCATCCATGCTTCTCTCAAGAACACCTGGATTTATTATATTTTATTATGGGCACTGAACTTAGGTAGGCTGAATCTATACCTCAGTGATGGGCATTACAGCTACAAGGTGTAATGATAGCTCAGAGCCAAACTCTCAGCTGAGGAAACAGTTTTATTGCACATGTGCAAGAATCAGTTTTGCTGAGGCTGTTTAGGAATTACCCCATTTTCTTCATGAAGACCTCATTTCTTCAGCTAATTCTAGTTTAGAGAAATTACTGAGTAGGGAAGCAATTAGTACTTAATGCTATCATTTTTCAACTGTTCCAAATCCAACAGTTGTGACTTCTCCAAACATTGAGAAAGAACATAAAGAAAAGTGATGCAGTGTGAATAGAAGATTGAATAGCTATAGTTATTATTACCATTATCATTATTATAGGTAAAAAAAAATAAAAGAGAGGGAGATACACATGTACTGTTAAGGTTTTTTTTAAAAAACTTGCTAAAATATACTTCAGGTATAATGCAGTGAGCTTTTCTGTTAGCAATTATTTTTGAATGACTTTTTTTTTCCACAAAAAGGAAAAAAAAATGTTAACATGGAGCATGTTTTTAACTAAACAAGAAATTAATTTCAGACAGTTGCATTTCTTGGTCTGTGACATGACAAGTGCATGTTGTTATAGTGCCACACATCAAATGAGTTCAGACAAGTAATGGAGTAACATGGAACCTGTAACTTCAGTAGAGTTGATCTTGCAACAAATTCAGTTTGAAGAATAATTTTTTATTTGGTGCATACATAATGTCTGGTTGCATATATAAAGCTTAAAATCCCAAACAATGCTAGGTAAAAACATGACCATTGTACAGGAGTTCAGGACTGCAAAGGACATATTGGCTTGGCAGAACCCCACTGGAAGGGTGATAGGGAGATCAGTCCCACCAATCTTAACAATATTTTGTTCTATTGTCTCTATTGTCACTGTCAAACAGTAAATTAGGATAAGGGACTACCAGGAAAGATGAGATAAAAATCTGAAAGTCGTATAATTTAAATTCTAGGTGGGATAAAGATCATGCGGAATGAGACTTGAAAACTTATCTTAGTGGCAAATGATACATATTTTCATGGAGGGACAGGTTTGTATGATCACATGTATCCTGTAGTGAATTCCCATGTTAGTAAGCACTGTAATACAAGGAGAAAAAAAAAATTAATTGCAGTAAGAACCTAAAAACCTCTAGATCTAGCTGAACATTTAAAAATATTCAGAAGGAGAAGCAAGGTGTTTAACAAGGAAATATCCACTTTCCTTTTAAGACTTCCTGGTTAAACGCGATTATTTCATATTCCCAAGTAGGAGGAATAGAATTGTTGATTTCGCCTTCTTGTTTTCTTATGTACAACTAAAAGGTTGACAGCTATAAAAGTAAGGGGAATATAGCTGAACCAAACTACTTTTGCCTGGAATCATTTATTAAAGAAAAGATTTATCACACACTTCCCCCCGATGTATGGTATTAGAGACCAATTTTTAAACTAATCTAATTAAAGTCAATTTTAGGATAGTGGTACTTCTCTAATTGTTTCTGAGATATACACATTAGCAACAGAGAGTGTTATGTTGTCATAGCAACGGGCTTATGGTAATGACTTCAGAAATAGAATTGAATTATGTCACAATGGTGGTTTGGGAACAGCTGCTTCTGTGCAAGTTTGGTTAGGAGGGACATAGACATGTGTTGGTTGCAGTGAAACTATGTGATGGTTTGTGGATCCCAGCTTTAGGTGCACCCCCCCTTCTGTAGGTTTTATGCTTGGCTAAGGTAAAAATGTTTTTATTATGTGTATTTCATTCTTATTGTTCTGCAGTTTGTGTAAAATCCTTTCACACACTGAGCTTGGTACTTCACTCAATGTTGTAACTTCATAGAGTGATGGATCAGATGCATGGGTGAGGACCTCTGAAGGTTCTTTTTTTCCTACACAGGATCAACAAATAAAGGTAGATGGAAGAGACCACTGTGATCCTTCCGTAATCCTCAAGTACTGAAGCATAAAGAGACGTAAAAGTACACCTGTCATATTAAAATTCTGGATAGCAACGTACTTCACAAAATGGGCTGGCCTGTTGAGTAGGGTGTCTCAGGATGTTGTGCACGAAGATGTACTCCATCTGCTCTCAGATTAGCACTTGCACTGAGCAAGATAGCCAACCTTACCTTTCTTTGTTTCTTTTCATTTTTTTCTGAGTTTTCCTGGTTCTCTATTATGAGTTCATGGTCTAGGAAAAGTGAACTCAGCACAAGATAAAAGGATTTCCTGTTCATAATTACATGCTATTAACTTGACAACTTTGATTTGACTTAGAAGGCAAATATCTGTCCAGATTGCAACACTTAAGTTCACAGCGTGACACAGCTTTCATAAAGGTGATTCAGGGTAGTTTATAGAAAGCAGGACATCAGATGGTAAAGTTAATCTCCAAAACAGCTCCCTTAGTGATAATGTAGGAAAGGCAAGTGAATGTAAGAGTCCATATACTGTAGAAGCCAGAAACTGTAAAGGAAACTTCATTCTGGCCGATACATCCCCATATCCAGGTGTTGAGCATGAACTGAGTATTTCTAAGTTTCTTGGGAAGAGGAAGAAAACCAAAGTGACAATGTAAAAAGAGATACGTAGGGTTAGGTATTTAAGAAAATAATAATGATGGTGAAATGTACATCTGAAGCATGTTTTAAACAGAAACAGAATCTTTTTAAAAACTAAAAACCAATAGCTCTGTGAACAGAGAAAATTAGAATTTTTTATTTCCTTTGGAGTTGTCTGGTGTTATCTAGGAAGACAGAACTTCCACATAAAATTTATCTGATGGTTCAAGTTTTCATAATGAGGTTCTTCCATGTGTATTCCCTAATGTTTAGTAAGGGCTGAGGTCATACTGCAGACAGCTGTACATTCTCTCTCAAGTACCTAGCTGTCTGTTTTCACAATATGTCTAGGAACAGAGTATCTCATATCTTTGAAAGGACTGTGTTTATGTTAAGGTTTGTTGAACTTGGTAGACAGGTTAAAAAATTATGGACAAGCAAAGGGGAGGGATAGATACAATATGGTCACTTACATTTTATTTCTGTAAGAAACCTCACAGGGAAAAAACCAAAACAAAACAAAGCATACAAACAGAAAACCAATAGCTTGCTGGAGACATCTGAGAAACAGTGAGAACATTTCCAAACAAAAGTATATCACAGGATTAACACTTTGAGGTTATTTTTAAGCAAATGGCATAAATTCAAGCTCATTTGCTTTCATAACAGAGAGCAACAGGCTGTTACAATAACATACAACATTTGATGACTTTGTAGCACAGATGTCAGGACTGCAGCTTGTGAACACCTACTATCACTGAGAGTTTAGTTTGAAGGGATGAGACAGTAATTTTTCCTTGGTTCATAG
>NW_009260286.1:2304165-2435714 GCF_000687185.1 Egretta garzetta
CACTCTTTCAGATCTGACAATGTTCAGATCCACACTGTTCATCCATCTATCCTGATGAGTCTGGTGTGAGAAGTTCTAGTGAAAGGGATCTCCTATTCATAACTTGACCTGGTATACAGCAACTTTCCTAGTAAACTGCTGGTGTTGGTGAGGAAGTAGCAGTTCTGACATGGGCATTAAAGCATTTGTAGATGATGGTACAGTAGGTTTTGGGAGGCTTTGGCATATCCAAAATACTGCTGCTCCCTGATTGTGACACAAGACCAACAGACTGTGGACAAAACAGAACAAACTAGAGGACATTTGTATGCCCCAGTGATTTTAATTATTTTATATCTTTTTTAATTGGTCATTGAAAGAAAATCTGAATCATTAAAACACCTGTCTCCAAATAGAATTTTATAGGAATGCTTATGGACATGCTCCATAATCTGGGTTTGAACCTGTTTAACCTTGCTTGGGTTGTAGGAGACCCAGGCTCAAATTTCTGTTTCCCGTGATAATGAGGTGTTCCTGGCTTTGTGAAATTGAAAGCAGTTCTCGCTATGATTCTTTTTTTTCATTAGCATTATCCAAAACCCCACATTATAGTTTATTTTTATCTCTGATCTCAAAAGCTTCACAGGACGAAACAGAACTGAGATGAGGAAGGAAATGCGGAATGATGATGAATATCTCCAATTACTGCACATAAATTTTGTGAAAGAGTCAGATGCGTTTCTGTAGCGTCGAGAGTTTGGTTTGAAACACTTGATAAATGCATCAAGTACAATCCATTTTTTCTCTGTTAGAACAATCACACTGTTTAGACCACTGATAAGGTATTTGTCTGTTGGCAGCTGTCAACATCTACAGCTAGTCAAATAAGCCCTGACAAAATAAAGTTACACAGAAACACGTAGTTCATTGAGCCCAACTGTCTCATTTCAAACATCAAGGGTTTAACAAGCTTTTACTGGCTGCAGAGCTGGGTTTGCAGGGAACCATTTCAATTCCTGGTAGATCTGCCATAGGGACAGGGATCTCACAAACTATGAAATACTCAAATCAGATTCATACAGCTGTTCAAGAGCCAAGTCCTCTGCAACTACCCAGTGGAAATGACAGTATCATCAGTTTAATGGCAGGGATTATTTGGGAAAGTGACAGAAACACCAATTGCCCTAAGCAGCTACAGTATCCAAGAGCTATCACTAGACACAGAGGGAGAGCAAATGCTTTTGATTCAACATGGACAGGAAAATAACTTTTAACATTCACTTAAAAATTCCTGTAAATTAAAAGCCCTACTTTTTAACAAGTTCTACACTTAAACTTGAACTTGTTCCATTCCCAGGCCTCCCTAACATATACTATGCCTGAGAAGAGCCACCCTCACAGACTGTTCATGCAGGAATATCCAACTGAGCCAAAGTTATCTAAGCTGCCTTCTATAATAGTGTTTTAAATAGATTGTATTTCCTTAGAGCTACACTCACCACTTCCTCATACTTCCTCCCTTTGAGCAGAAGTATATTGAGGATCACACAGTCCATCCTAATGACAGTTTACAAAGTGTGGTCTGTATAGAATTCAGGAGAATAACATTTGTGAATTCTATCATAGACCAGAGTTTTTATGACCACAGGAATAGTCCCAGAATCATTGTTGCTTATCTTCTTACCCTCCCTCTGTAAAACAGTAGCTATTGGGCTGGCTTCTACAAGTATTGAACTGTAGTACTGTTGCTGATGGCTCAGCTGCATGATCTAAAGAAGTATGAACACAAATTCAAAATTCGCCAGCTGTTAGAACTACCTGTTCTCAAAGGGCAGTGTGAAAATCCACCCTCTAACTATATTGGGTCCAAGAGTACACGTCTAGGGAGCATATGTAGAACTGGAAGTAGTGTTCCAGAAGTAAGAAATATAATACCTTTTCAATTTAATATAATATTAAGATAAAACAGGTTTGGGGGATCTCCAAATAAAATAATACTGTGACATACAATAAGACTAAAAAAATGTTAATCCTGTGAATATCTCAGTTATCCCAAAATAGGCCAGTTATAGACCAAAATTTGGATTGTTCCTGTCCCTGTAACAAAATGGCGTACATCAGAAAGTCATTAACTGGAGACACATGAGTAAAATACAGCCAACACCATTGCTGCCCAGCCTCTACAAAAAAGGTTCCAACAATGACAGTGTCCTCTTAATGCTAAAGATATCCTTATGGTCCTTTGGAGTTCATAACTGTAGATTTAAAAACACAAGAAACAACAATTGTAGATTTTTTTTTTTAATGTAAAACTTTGTGGTGCCTGTGGGGCTCACAGGGTTCGAGATAATGGCAGATTGGATTGGAATGTGCTAGATGGAATTTATAGCTGTTATTGCTGTTGCTGTTTAGCTATTAACTGTCAGGCTTCCGTGCTTGCTATGGGTCTTGCTTGCTTTTGTGTATATTAGAGTCTAGTGCTCATTAGTGGCTGCTTTTTGCTTTCACTGCTTGCTGTACTGCTGTACTGCTTATCATTTCACTGTGCTGTGCCTGGGAACATTTTGATAACCACCATGGCGATGTGCCTGGGCTGGCAGGTGGCCAGGGCATTGCTGCTGTTTCTGTGATGCTCTACTGGCCAGGGTGGAACTCCAGTGTGAACTCAAGTTGAAGGGACTGCGACCTGTGGATGAGTCCATGTAGGAAGGGCACCATGTGGCCATGGATAAGCCCATGCCAGAGCAGGTACATCTCAAAGCATCTGTGGCCATGGTTCTGTCTGTGCCACAGCAGGCATACCTCTGAAGGGATTGTGGCCCAAGGATAAGCCCATGCTGGAGAAGATACACCTTGAAGCAGAGTGGCTGTGCTTGAGGTCATGTTGGAACACCTCAGAGTGCATGTCCACGGATAAGCCCACAACAGAGCAAGTATGCCCCTACAGGGAATGCAGCCATGGGTAAAGCCATGTTGGAGCAGGTTTACTTCTGAAGGACTGTAGCTGGGGTAAGGTCACACTGGAGCAGGTCTATCTCTGAAGGCATTGTGTCCCATGAAGAAGGCCACACCAGAACAGGTGGACCTCAAAGTGACTGCAGCTGTGGATAAGTCTATGCCATGTCAGGTTTACCTCTGGAGAGACTGTGGCTCATAGGTAAGGTTCCCCTTGGAGCAGGTACACCCCTAAGGGACTGCAGGCTGTGGATAAGTCCAAACCGGAGCAAGGGCAAGGGGAGGAATTCATTGCAATGATAAACCTGATGATCTGATCCAAAGGGATCAGGGGTGGAGACTGTAATGGAAATAACTTTAAATTATTGTAGCCCGGGATTTGAGTTTTATGTTACGGGAACTGGAACCCCTTGTTGCTAGCCAGGCTAGGAGGAAGGGGAAGAGTTCATTGCAATGTTTAACCCTGCAAGCTGGCCCAAAGGGACCAGGGGTGGAGATTTTAATGGAAATACCTTTAAATTGTTATAACCCATGATTAGAGCTGCATTTTATAGGAACTACTATAGTAGGAATCACCTGAACTGGTGGAGGACAAGCCTTACAAGAAGCAGTGCAAGTGACCTGACCTGAGCTGGCTTTGGTGCCCAGTAACTCCACACAACACACCACCTCTCCTGTCGTGAGTGATCAGTGTAAGAGATGGAGCCCAAAGTCATGGACTAAATGAACTCAATGGACATTTTGTGGACATTTATGGATATTTTACAAGGGCAGTCCATGGACTAAGGGAATGATATCTGGGTAATATATCAAAGGATGGGAAGGCATGGGTGGGTAATGAGAATGTATTGGATAGTGTGAGACCTGAACATGAAGTAATTGGTTTGGAATAAAGGGTGGAGAATGTGCTGGCTTGGGCTGGGATAGTTAATTTTCTTCGTAGTAGCTAGTACAGGGATATGTTTTGGATTTGTACTGGGATGTTTTAGTCACAGAGTCAAGACCTTTTCTGCTTCTCACACTAACCCACCAGTGAGGAGGCTGGGGGTGCACAAGAAGTTGGGAGGGGGCACAGCTGGGACAGCTGACCCAGACTGACCGTACTATACCAGGCTATTCCATACTATATGATGTCATGATCAGCATATAAAGCTGTGTGAAAAAGAAGGAAAGGGACAACCTTTGGAGTGATGATGTTTGTGTTCCTAAGGAACTGTTAGACATGATGGACCCCTGCTTTACTGGGGATGGCTGAACCTCTGCTTGCTGATGGGAAGCAGTGAATGAATTCCTTATTTTGCTTTGTTTGCATGTGCGGCTCTTGCTTTGCCTATTAAACTGTCTTTATCTCAACTGATGAGTTTTCTCACTTTTACTCTTCTGATTCTCTCCCTCATCGCACCAGGGGGGAGTGAGTGAGTGGCTGTGTGGCACTTTGATGCTGGCTTCAGTTAAAACACAACAAAAACCAATGTTGTTTTTAAAAAATGTTTATTTCTCAGACACAAGTCAGTTCAAATGAAAATACACATTCACAAAAAAATTATGGAGTCAGGACATACTCATAAACCAGTAAAAATAAGTCTTCTTGTATAGTTTTTGTCGCATCTGTCTGTATCCATCTGTTGTCTCTCATTTTATTCTTATATTTTTCATAGAAGAGACAGGTTTGCTTCATTATTGATCCATACATATCCAGCACCGAGCACAATGGGGTTCCAGACAACAATCAAAATTTTGAAGCACTGTGGTTAGACAATTGCATCTATAATAATAAATGAAGAGGTATCATTTATGAAAATGAAGTGAACAAAGAATGCAAAAGAAAATTACATAATTGAAAAGCACCAGGGAAGGATGGATTTTACAACTATTGCTTAATGAGCATAACAAAGTTGCTCGGATTCCATCCACATAACATGCTAAGTAAAGGTAGAACTAGAAGAATGGCAGAAGGACCATGTACTTGAACTTTTTTCAGTTACACTGTAAGAAAAGATTGATAAATGTGATCAGGTTTGACAGAACTAAGAAAAGAAATTTCTTTATTTAAAAAATAAAGCCGTTTGCCTTTCTATTGTAAGAACATTGAAAATAATTTGAATCCTTCAAGAACAAAAAAGATAGGAGTAAAAATGAGCATCCAGCAGTGTGTATTTGCAGTAGGTTGTGAAAAGATTACTGCATAGTGTACTTATTCACGTAAATTATAAGATTATTTAGACATGTTTTGGTAAAATTAATGGAATCTTACACAGAGAAATATCTATCTGAAATATGAATTAAAATACTGGACAAGCTAGATATAGAGCTTATCAACAGCAAATCTTCAGTGACTCTTTGTCATCCTTCCTCTTCCTTAAATGTCCATTTCCATTGACTGAAAACCACATATATAGAAAGAAAGCCACTTAATCACTAAAGAAAGGAGACTTGCTTCACTTTTTTTTTTAAGCACCTGAAATTTTTATTCATTTGTTAAAAATTATTTAATCTGTGTTTAATTTTATAAGGTATTAAAAATAATTGCACAAGTATCCAGAAGATGTAAATGGATAATTAGATGATAACAGATAACCAGTTCCTGCACTTGAGTCACAACCTCATGCAATGCCACAGGCTTGGGGAAGAGTGGCTGGAAAGCTGCTCAGTGGAAAAGGACTGAATATGAGCTGAAGTGTGCCCAGGTGGCCAAGAAGGTCAACAGCATCATGACTTGTGTCAGGAAAAGTGTGGCCAGCAGGATGAGGGAAGTTATAATGACCCTGTACTTGGCACTGGTGAGGCCCCACTTTGAATACTGTGCTCAGTTTTGGGCCCCTCACTATAAGAAGGACAGTGAGGTACTGGAGCATGTCCAGAGGAGGGCAGCGAAGCTGGTGAGGGTTCTGGAGCACAAGTCTTATGAGGAGCGGCTGAGGGAACTAGGATTGTTTAGCCAGGAAAAGAGGAGGCTGTGGGGAGACCTTATCATTCTCTACAACTACCCGAAAGGAGGTTGTAGTGAGGTGGGTGTTGGTCTCTTCCCCCAGGTAACAGGCAATAGGATAAGGGGAAATGGCCTCAAGTTGCACCAGGGGAAGTTTAGATTAGATATTAGGAAAAATTTCTTCATTGAAAGGGTTGTCAAGCATTGGTACAGGCTTCCCAGGGAAGTGGTTGAGTCACCAGCCCAGGAGATATTGAAAAGATGGGTAAATGTGGTGCTTAGGGACATGGCTTATTGGTGGACTTGGCAGTGTTAGGTTAACGGTTGGACTTGATAATCTTGGAAGCCATTTCCAACCTAAACAATTCTATGATTCTATGTTTCTAACCGGAATATTGGTTATAAGCTTTTGGAATTCCTTGAAAAATTGTAATTTAAATAAAGAAATGGAGGAAGTATAAAATGAATAAGCTTGAAGTACAAACAGATATATCAGGAGACTCTTTTGGCTAAAAAGGGAATTCATGACTAAATCTCAGTGCAAAAAAAATGATGCATGAGGAGGTGGAAGTGAGGGTAGCCTGCAGAGGAGGAATACAGAAATACTGCCAGAGTGTGAGGGATGGTGTTAGGAAAGCCAAAGCCAAATTCATGTTGAATCTGACAAGGGACATCAAGGGCAAGTAGGAAAGCTTCTACTGCTATATTAATAGTAAAAGAAATAAACAAAATGTAGGGCAGTTGATTCAATGACGGTGGATGCAGTGAAAGCTGAGTACTTGATACCTTATTTTCTTTAGTCTTCACAAACATAGTGTCTCAGCCTTTTGTGTCTAGAAACAAGGTTCAAGGAAGAGTGGAACTATTAGTTCTGCAAGAAGATCAAGCCAGGGTTCTCCTGAGAAATAAAACCTCTCTGAAGTCTATGAAAATTGCAAGGATGAATCCAAGGTTGCAGGAAGAGCTGGCTGATGTCATTGCAAGGCTACTGTTTCTCAACTTGAAAGGTCCTCAAATAGAGAAAGACAAATGTTGCACAGGTTTTCAAAAAGGTCAAGAAAAACCTTCCAGAAAACTACAAGGCAGTCAAGCTCAATTCATTCCTGAGGAAAAACATGGAATATGTCCTCTTGGAAGCCATTTCTGGACATGCAAAGCAGAAGGTGACCAGGAAGAGCCAGCATGGATTCACCAAGGACAAAATATGTTTTACCTACCTGATTGCCTCCTGTGATAAAATGACGAGCCCCATGTATGAGAGGAAAGAAGTAACTGTTGTGCATCTTGATTTTAGCAAGACTGTTGACAAGGTCTCCTGCATGTCTTTAAGTTGGCATGTTATGACCTACTGAAATACTAGATGAAGCACTAGGTTAACTAGTAGATGAGTGAAATACTGCTTGAATAGTTGGGTTCAAAGGATAATAAGTAATGGTTCATACTCTGCCTGGAGGGTGGTTACAAGTAAAGTTAGTCAGGGGTCTATTCTGGGACTCATCCTCTTTAATATCTTTATCAGTGACCTAGAGAAGGAGGCAGAAGCAAACCTTTTCAGATTTTCAGGTGACATTTGAGTTGGACTGCCATTCAGAGATACAAAGAAAGGCTGGGGGAATGATTCAGGAATGAAATTCAACAAGGACAAATGCAAAGTCCTATACTGGGATAGAAATAATCCCTTGTGTTGATTCAGTCTGGGGACTGAGTGAATGAGGACAGCTCTGCAGGAAAGGACCTGGGGGTCCTACCTGACAGTAGTCTATACATGAGTCAAGAGTGCACTGTAGCAGTCATGAAGGCTAACAAGATACTGGGTTGTATCACAAAAACCATACCCAGTCATGGAAGTGATGATTCTTCTTTTCTTTGCACTTATTCAACTGTACCTGGAATATTACTTCCAGTTTTGGACTTCCCAATACAAGAAGGATACTGGTAAACAGAACCAAATTCAGATGGTAGCCCCAAAATGGTCATGGTTTGAGCACTTGCCCTGTGAGGAGAGGCTGGAGGATTTGGGCTTTTTCAGCATGAAGAAGAGGTTGTTTTTGTGGGGTCTAAATGCAGCCTTCCAGGACCTATAGCTGGCTTACCAAGAAAATGAAGCCAGTCTCTTAGGCACAGAGCGAGTTGAGGAGAGACAGTGTTCATGAATTGAAATGGAGAAGTTCTAACTGAATATAAAGAAATTAATTTTCACTATGAGAATAATTAAGCATTGGCACAGGCCACACAGAGAGGCTGTTAATTATCAGTTCTTGGATAAGAACCATGACAGGACAATGCCCTAAGCAACCCAGTCTGAATTCAGCATTGACCCTAAGCAGGAGTTTGGACTAGAGACCTCTGAAGGTCCCTTCCAACCTGAATGACTCCATGACACTTAAGTATTTGGGGATACTGAAGACACAGCTCTGTAGTACAAAGGCAATAAAAGTTAACAATATCGTGCTATATAAAATTCTTCTACAGCAAAATGTTCAAAGGGACATCTAAAAATTGGAAGAGCAAGAGAATGTTAGCACTGTACTAGGTAATAACAAGTTCATATATGAAAGACTTCAAGTTGAAAAGAAGAGTGAAAGAAAAGGTCTAAGAGCACTCTAGATGTTCTGGACAAGAAGCACATAATGGAAGTAAATTATATGGGAATAGAACATGAATTGAGAGGACCTTGAATACTATTCCAAAGAGTAAATCCTAGTAAGTGTAAGTCATTAGACTGACAGCAAAAGCAAATTCAAGGAAGAAAGGTGTAGCAAATGGGAGATGTTAAAAAAAAAAAAAATATGAAAAAAATGAAAAGGAAAGGTGTTACACATTACAACTTAGAGAAGTGTGGGTTGTTTGTGGTCTTTTCTTGTTTCGTTTTGTCTTGTCTTGTTTTTAAGTGGACAACTATTTTCTCATGAGACATTAAAGCAGTAGAGCGGATAGGCAAGGTTCAAGTCCAAAAGATAGGGTATATGGTCAGTCATATAAAAGTGCATGTAAGAAGCTGTCTGGAGAAAAGCCTGAATACAACACTACAAATTTAGGAGTGTTGTGTAAGGTGTAAAGACTACAGAAAGGAGAAAAATATAATTTTAGCCCAGATGAGGTCTTCCAAGAGAACAAGGCCATTAAAAGATTATGATATTTTTCAATGATAACTTTGAAATGTCTAAACAGGGCCATTATAAAAAAGAAGGGAAAAATGCTTTATCTTAAATTAGATTTTTTTTGTTTGTTGAGAATATTGAATTTAAAATACAAGATTAATAAATACAGTCAGTGTCCCGGTTTCGGCTGGGAGAGAGCTAATTTTCTTCCTGATAGCTGGTATAGTGCTGCACTTTGGATTTAGTATGAGAAGAATGTTGATAAGTCACTGATGATTTAGTTGTTTCTGAGCAGTTCTTATGCTAGTGAAGGACTTTTTAGCTTCCCATGTTCTGCCAGGGACACAAGAAGCTGGGAGGGGGCACAGCCAGGACAGCTGACCCCAATGGCCAAAGGGCTATTCCAGACCATATGATGTCATGCTCAGTATATGAACCACTGGACTTGGCCCGGGAGCAGTGATCACTGCTTGGGAATTGCCTGTGCATGGGTCAGCAATTGGTGAGCAGTTGCATCACTTGTTTTTCCTGGGTTTTGTTCCTCTCCCTCTCCCATTGTTTTCTTTTTCATTACAATTAATGAATTATTTTTTTAATTTCAGTTATTAAACTGGTCTTATCTCAACCCATGAGTTTTCTTACTTTTGCTCTTCAGATTCTCTCCCCCATCCCGCTGGGAAGGAGAGGGTGAGCGAGAGGCTGGGTGGTGCTTGGTTGCTGACTGGGACTAAACCACAGCAGTCAGTTATGCCAGGAATTTGAAAAACCCTTTGGAGTTGGAAGTGTATAAACATAGTATCAGTTCTTTGTGATGCTTTGGCACTACGTGCATGGGTCCTTTCCTCAATCAGCATTTCTGGGCAATTGAAAATACTGGAATAGTTAGTTAATTTTCCAAGTTCACTAATGCTTTGGTCTAAGTTAGTTACACATTAAGATTCTTTTTCTTCCGAAAATCTGTGTTGTGAGGATTATAACAGTACTCCTACTGCTTCTAATCACAGTAGTAACTAAGAAAAATCATACCCAGATGAAAGAGTGAAGGTAAGGACATCATAATATTAATATTTGTTGTTTACTAGGTTTTCTGATAGCACTGATAACAGCAGTAGATAGTGAAGGGAGGCTAAAGGGTTAACAAAAGGACCATTGTGAAGCCAACTGTAGATCCATCTTAAATTGCTAGCATTGTGTTTTAGATTAACTTACTAGTCATGAAGTAAACTATGGATAAGAAACTAACACTGTAGGGAATGTGGAAGAGGGGAGATTAGTAGCAAATGGCTCATCTTTGTTACAGGCCTTGGAAGGCATGTAGGAGAACAAAGCGTCTGGCACTTTGTGGATATGAGGATAGCCAAGGATGGGGAGCCGGTTGGTACCAGCTGTGTTGTTCTGACAGTGGAATAAGGGGGGTAGAAGCTGGGAC
Organism: Egretta garzetta; assembly: GCF_000687185.1. Classification (NCBI taxonomy): domain Eukaryota; kingdom Metazoa; phylum Chordata; class Aves; order Pelecaniformes; family Ardeidae; genus Egretta; species Egretta garzetta. The sequence goes on from NW_009260286.1 coordinate 2,314,559, forward strand.
AGGTTATGCCTATATATAGGTGCATTGGGAAACTTCATGTATATGTAACACTTTGCTACATATAAACAGGAGAAGCTGCCATGTTGCGGCGCGCATGACTTTGGTGGGACTACCCCCCGTGCTGCCGAGCTCTGAATAAACATACCTACTTTATAATCTTACAGATTGTGGAGTCTCTTTTCCGCACGTCAATAGTACATGAATATTTTTAAATTGGAAATATCCAGCTGCCAATTTTCGTATCTGCTAACCATGAGAATGTCACATCATGCTTCCTCTGTCAGTTCTGCTCACATACACCATCCCACTGAGTATCGTATCCACTCTATATACCCAGGGCTACACAGAAGTGGAATGATTTTGTCCAGTTTGGTGGAAGATTAAAATCACAGCCCTTATCAAAGCAGTAAAACATATCTCCAGATCTTTCCATTCCCTGTGGCTGCTGCCTCCCACTCCTATCTTCTGCAGGGAAACTGTCTCCCTCTAATTGCAGAACTAATAGTTAAAATTTGGAAACGTACTCCTGAATACCAATTGAGTCCTTAGCTGCTCAAGTCACAGCTTAGCTGCTGAAGTCAGTCTGACTTTTTCATAAAAAGTGGGATAGAGAATTGGCATAATAAGAAATGGAAAGAATATTTCCAGCCACAATTTAGTTCAAATGAAAACAAATACAGCAAAATGTTGCAGACTAAAAAAAAACCAACTTAGGTAATTAGGAATGAAGCAAGATATTCTGACCCCAAGAGAAGTTTATCCACGCAAACTCAGAATCAACAGAATGTTGCCACCCAGTTATAAAATATTTTTATTCTATTTATCCTCAAAATGTCACGATGCAGATTCTTTGGAAGGATGGAGCAGGAAGAATATGAGTAATGTGTAAGAAACACAACCTATCTTCCAATCTTTTCCTATATACTATTTCTGAAAATGTCACTACCATGCTGAGTCTACTAATAGGATCATTAGCTCATCAAATCAGGCTCAGAATCTAAAACTGAGAAATGAGACATGCTCACAAAATATCTCTGAAGAAATAGCTAATTAGGTGGAAGATGGCATGGTCTTGGCTCTGAAAAAGGTCAAACTAAAAGTAAGGCTTACAGGGTAGAATCTTAACAACCAAAACATACTTTTGAAATACCAGGACATAGGAATGCAATGGGCATTCACAGTCTGTAGCCTCTCACATGTAAAGTGGTGCATGGAGAACCAGATATGAGACACAACGGGATTTCTCTCCCTTGCCCAACCTATCATATAGCTCTCCTGGGGTGCTGTTTTCCATGTTGGAGGTACATGCCTAGCATACAACCAGCAACAACCACTGCCTCCAAGGCTCTTTCCCAATTCTATGATTTTGTGATACCTCTAGTTGTTGTCAAGTGTTAAGAATACAAACTAGAATTTCCAATTTGGGGTAGTTACCATGAAAATGGACATTACACAGTGGGCCTGGGGAAGTGCTTGCTATCCTCAGGGTTATTAATCTGGGCTACAGTTACACTTACACTATTCACCTTAGTAAATCCACAGCAGTTTCCAGTCACAAACTAGTTCAAATTTACTCTGTGTCTGTCTATCTATCTATACGTGTCTATATGCATAATACATTCAAGAGAATAATACAGCCATTCATAGAAACTTGAAAATATTAGGTAATGAGGAGTGAAATGAAATATTCCAAACATCAGTAATTATGTCAATGCATACAAGATGGCAATTTTAATACACATGAGATGGCATAGGAGATTCAAGGAGACCTATTTTTAACTGTGTCTATCTATCTATACGTGTCTATATGCATAATACATTCAAGAGAATAATACAGCCATTCATAGAAACTTGAAAATATTAGGTAATGAGGAGTGAAATGAAATATTCCAAACATCAGTAATTATGTCAATGCATACAAGATGGCAATTTTAATACACATGAGATGGCATAGGAGATTCAAGGAGACCTATTTTTACTCACTGTAAAATGGGGAGTTGGGGAGAGGAACACATCATAAGGAAGGACTACTTTTCTTTTTAAAGCAAAGATGCAAAGGGATTACAGGAGCACAGGAGTTTAATTGATTCCTCAAGGCTGACATGAGGGAACAGGAGAATGATGGTACCTGATCTTCTGCATTTGTAAGGAAGTCAAATGGGTGAAAAAGACAAAGACAGAAAGAAAAGTGATATCACTAATACCAGTTTCCATGGGACATTCAGATACAGGCTGGAGACCTCTGAGAGACTGAGACCAAAGCATGGACAGAAAGGTTTTTACGGGACATCTCCAAACTGCCAAAATTTAAGGAAGGCATCTTTAAAATAAATATTTTTCTCATTCATCTCTCAGCTTCATCAGACTTGAGCTTCGTATGGGCTGAGGAGGAATCATGGAAGTAAGTGTACTTGTAACCTACAAGTAAGGTTTACAGGATAGAAAGGGCGGACAACGAATTCTTAGAATTGTTAACTGAAGATGGAAAAAAGAAGTCTAAGCATCACATCTTTGAGATTCACTTCCCCGCAAGACAGCTAAAGAACCCAGGCTTAATTTAAACAAAATAGGACTCACAAACATCTGTAGAGAGTCTAGTACAACCCAACGCATTTCCTCAATTACATGAAGAAATGAGAAGAGAAATGAACACTGTGTGTATAAAAGGGCCAGAAACTGCCAGAAAACTTCCAATTCAATCTCACGCTGACATTAGCAAAAAGTGACAAACCCAAGTAGACAGTATAACAACCAGTTTATGATTACACCTCTGTTAGAGCAGCTGGCAACATAGCCACTGCAGTTAGTAGAGAAGCTGGAAAATGTCCAAGGATTGAAAGAGGCACAAGCACAATACTCACATGCTGTCACACAAGTGGAAAACCGTGGGTAAATATAAAAAAGAAGCTGCAAGGAAGTGGCAAGGCTTGCAAACAATTGACTTCTTTATCAGAGATAGGCATGAGTACCTGTGGTAGGTCAGCTGAATTCTCAAAACAAGTGGGACATCTATATAGATATAACCAATATCTGGCTACATAAATATGATTGAAGGTGATATGGTACGCTGGCAAAACAGTTTAGTAGTGATGTTTATAACTAAGTCATTATAATGCAATGCATTAGTGGGGACTAATAACTTTAAATATCTATAATATGGCATCTATTTCTGAATTAGTTGCATAGAGTCTCTTTATACTCACTGAACAAGAAGAGTACTTGTCAAATGCAAGTCATCTCATCCCAAAACAGACAATACAAAATGGCCTTCAAAGTATGCTGCAAATATATATTCCTTTCCTGAAAAGGGTCCTTTAAATATAGACCTTTGTAAACTGACCCAAACAGTATCAAAGCCTGAGGTAAAATTATTTAAGATTCCTAGAACATATTCAGTTGACTAAACACAGTAGCCTGGTGCCATGTGAGACTCTTCCGACAATACTGTTAGTAGACCCTAGACAGCTTTTCAGCTCACCCTAAAGAAGACATGTAGGTCTCAATTCAGTTGACCACACATAAACATCTATTATGGCTTGATGTACACTAAGTTACATGAAACATCTACAAATTGCTCACAGAAACAGCAGAGAATCTAGGGGAGTTCCATGTCCTTTTAGAGAGACCAGTGGGGGGCTGGACAGGGCTTGATAGAGCATCTCAGGTGGCAATAAATATCTATCTGTGGGTAACCAAAACAAACCCTTAAGGAAACCTGAAGTGTGCAGACCCGGAGCCCAACTAGTGTGGTATAACTATTATTATTATTACGCTCTGTGTCCAAAACAGGTTGGCACCATCCAAACTGCCTATTGTAAGTAGTCTCTGATCTATGCTGTTTCAAAACATGCCTGGGAATTTTTCAGGTGAGCACTGTCTGGAATAAGCTAAAACCAGACCGAGGACAATTTAATACTGTGGATGACTCACATCCAATACCTGAGCCCACACCTTCTCTCTGTTTAATTTGCGTGTATAGATGTAGTTAGCGGCAATCAGCTTTCTAAACTACAAGGACTACATCAACTATTTCTCTGTTAACTGTAACAGGAGCTTAGATGTTATTTCTCATGAAGGTAGACATATATATACCTTGTGAACAAACAGGCTTAAGTACCTTAATCTAAAGCTGAATTTGACTGCATAAATTGTTAGCTCCTCCTAGCACTGTTTCTAGGTGAATTATTAAAAAAAGAGAAAAATTTCCTCAACCTTGACAAGAAAATGGAGCACTGATGGTCATGACTGCATCTGCATCATGCAAAAAAAAAAAAAATCTGAACAAAGAAATTAATGGTTTGTAGAAAAAAAAAAAGTACAAAACTATTACCAGTTATTATCAGGTAGAATCTGGCAGAGTATGTGGCTTTGGGTGTCACTCAGCATTTGGTACGTCTTTTATCAGAAAAGGAAAGTCAATCCTAGAAGAAGTGAAGCTACTGCTTAGTATAATGGAAAAGAAAGGGTTCACAGTAATGTGGACATGCTAATATTTTTCGTTGCTGAGCAGTGAATTCAATACAAAAAAGAAAAAGCAGACACTTTTGAAGGAAAAACTGATTGCACTTAAATCCAGAGTACAAAAATTTTAGCTCAGATATACCAGCAAAAACATACTGCATGAGTCAAAAAGATGCTTACAGTAGCAATTGCCTTTTCTAAGTTTTCACTTAAGCAATTAACTTCAAAGGAGTATTAAGAGTTCAAAAAACAACTTCAGCTGTCCATTGAATCTGACAGAGATTATACCGAAATCCAATTCCCAGTCATAGCAAGTGCTGACTGTTTGAAAAGCCCACAGCATTGCCTTGTGACGTGGACCCTATAAAATGGTGTGACAATACAGAAGAAAAAGTGTTCTTGTACATGATTCTTTATTAGCTGGCATGTAACTGTTAGAAATGTTGATGATACAACATTGCAGATTAAAAGGTTTTGTAAAGCTGAAACATCTGGACTCTGTAGTCAATGCAGTGAATTCAATGCCAGATCACAATTAAAACTCATTGTAGGACTAGTATATGATAAAAAGCACAAACTTAACAGAAAGAATAGAGACCCTGGCAGAGTCATTTGTTCTAGAGGCAGAACACAAACCTGCTCCTGACAATTATATACCTATTCAGTTAGCCACAATGAAGACAACAAATCATTCTTTCTCAGAAAATCCAATTTTCCTTGATCACCAATTAAGATGAAAAATATTGAGTACATGATAGTAGTCTCATGCAGTCTGCAGTAACCTCCAAGTGGCCACACACTTCAGCAGCTCCAGACTGTACATTTACACTATCTTGAAATTATAGGGAAGAAGGAAATTTAGGGAAAAAATCTTATACATTATGCAAACTTCTAGAAAGATTTGATTTTATATCACCCCAGCCTAACAGTACCCTAAAGTACATATTCACGTTATCCATTCAATCCCTGTAAAAGTGAGACTCATCTTTCTTAACTTTAGGTGTCTGAAGGATGGTTTTAAAATTAAAGATAATTGTTCTAGCCTATATCTTGGAGAGATATAAAAATTTATAGTTGCTCATTCATTCCATGTATGTTAACCTCCTACTTTAAGATTGGACAGACTGAGTTCTCATGGCATTTAACTGTCTTTGTTCACTATAAAGAGAAGTGTGATGACCTCCGTAGACTACATGCCTATTTATAGGTGGCCAGAAGTTGAATTTCATCCCCACAGATGTTTGTAAAAGAAGATTCAAGACCTGAAACTGTATAATACATTTTCTTGTCTTTATTATGCAGACAGAACAAGAGCGCTGTTTTCTTGAAAGCTGCTGCTCTTGGTGGTGCTGCCATATGCTCTCCTAGAATGAGGTGGGTGACTGGAACACTTGCCCAGGAACTGGGAAATCTGAGCTTAGCCAGCCGTTCTCAGGATAGTGTCAAAACCAACAGTTGTTCCAGATAATTGAACCATTCCCCTCAGATGTTAAACATAGTCAAAACCTAAAGAATTCATGGGCCCAGAAGAATGAGCCATTTCTGATCTTTTAATGAAAAAGTAAGTTTTCTACAGTAAAAATGTATAACACAGGGTTGGAGGTGGGGACCAGAATCTTGTTTCTTTCTGCACTTGATTTCACTAGTTGATGGGCCACAAAAAGTAGAATTCTGCATTTGTGTTTTCCTTTTAAAAATGGCTCTAGACACTCCAATATAACATTTAGCTGAGCAGTGCTAATATCTCAGGGAATCTCACTTTACAACACAGCAGTGCTGAATGTCTCAAATTATAGTGGGATTATCACAGATCACAGAATGGCAAGTATGTTCAGGCTGGGTAACAACTTTTACATTTCCTTAGTTAATTGTAATTACTATAATATTTCAAAAATTTAGGAATTCTTAACAGTAGAAATCCAGAATGACAGTAATACAAAGGAAGCACTTTATTACTCATTTCATAGCCACAAATTCCTTTGCCTGGCAGAGCAAATGAGCAGCAGATGCTAAAGATATATGTTGGGCAAAGTGACAAGGAATCAGAGCTCAAAAGTGTCCTTCTATAATTCAATTCAAACCATGCAATTTACATATTCATTTCAATCTATATATGGTCATACCATCCACAAAGTGTTGGGGTATCTTATTCTATTTAAGGGATGTTAAAGTATCTTAACAAAACCTGTGGTGTGAAAACAGCCTAGCCTGCACATGTCATTTCAAGATAAACACATTCAAAGGAGGAAATCAACATGTCAGAAGAATTTATTAACTAAACAATTTAACAAAACCCAAGTATCTTCTTCAGTGTCAAAAGCAAATTACTTCTAGTCCCGTATCCAGACAACTAACCAAATTTCCATCCATCTCAGTCTCTCAGAAGAGCAGATTAGTGTGAGAGGACAGGCTCCTTGCGCTGGAACTCAGTCATCTATAGTAGATAAATACTGAAAGTATTTTAACCTGGTCCAACCAACACTTTCAAATAACAGGTGTTTTCGAGAAGGTAGCCTGGGACGGGAATCATTCTCATTAGACACTTCTCATGTGGCCACCCTGTTTTAGAGGCTAAGAGAGATTAGTCAAATTAATGTGCTGCAATTTGGCCGTTTGGCTTTAAGGCCAGAAAGCAAGTCTTGGCACTGTTTGGTAATTAAAATAAACATAGCCACAAGCCATAACACTTTCTATTTATACTCCCACTGTTTTCACCATTGCAAAAGCATCAGCATCTGTGGATATGATTTTTTTTTTATCAAAAGGCTGTTCACCTCATTAGTTCTAGATTATAGAACAGCTCCTTGTTAGAGAAATTGGTTTTGAAAGTTTTCAAGGGACTCAGATGAGTAAAAAGGCATGGCATGTGTCATCTCTTCTTGACATCAACTATCCAATTATTTCAGAAAGGAAAGAAATCTGTTATGAAGCATATATACACATTATAAATAGTGGGCTTGAATCTGATCTAACCCAGAATAGGATTTAATAGCAGTCTCTCTTAAGAGAGAGAGTCAAGCAATTGTACAAGTAGCAAGAGGTTAAGTGTGTATATATGTATCTGGGATAACTCAAAGCCAGTCTTAAAAGTGTTACATGGCTCCTCAGAGAGTTAACAACTCCATCAGTTCTGCCATTAGAAGATCCAAAGGCTTAAGAGGTGATAGAAGACTGTGCCTCATTATATGGCCTGAGAACATATAATAAATCTTCTTATGTATCGTTGACTGCAATGATAAAATGCCATCAAGTTGCCTTGATTTCCTGAGGCCCAAAAGAACAGTGCACTGGTATTTGTGTATCATGGGAAAATATTCTTGTGGGTATGCATGCAAGCAGATTTTCCTCACAACATGAATTTAAAGTTTACTGTTAAAGCAGTTTGTAAGTTTTAATTAGTCTTTTCTGAGACAAATCCATGCATGAACTTCTGCTTGTAAGAACTCCTTTTTTGATAACATACATTTCCCACCATACATACTAACGCCAAGAGAAAGAGAACAGGACACTAAGAAGCAAGTTCATGTGAGTACTGACTCTGAGACAAAACTATAGCTAAGACTAATGTTAGGTCACTGCAGACAAAATGAGTCCAACAAAAAAACCTATCATCTACTAAAGATTCACCTTGCCACAAGAAAAAAAAAAAGAAAAAACAGGAGTACATAAAGAACTGTAGTAACTGAAATAACATTAGGAAACCTTTTATAAGAACATTGAGCACTAGTTGAAATATTTTATTTGACTAGAAAGATTACTCTTAAGACTTAAGGGATCCTGTGAACTAAAGTCACAGAAGCATAGTACCACTCAGAGAACCCTGGTGGAATTCTCCCCTCTGCTGAAAAAAGTGGAAAGATTTATTCAGGAGTTCTGGAGATGCTAGCAATATTCTTGTACCCCTGATATGAAATTTTATTTTTTATAACTTAAAAAAAAAATAATCAGGTTTTGATCCACTGTAGTCCCCAAATCCATTTTGCAGTTATTTTAGTCAGTTCTCTCTCACCCTCTATTTGTACATTAGATTACTCTCACTTGAGAATGACATCTTTCACTTGTTCCTACCAAATGGTGTATTTTTTTCTGAGAGCCATCTCTTTACTGTATTAAGATCATTTTGGACTTTATTTGCATATCCAAACATACCAACAATTCCTTTCACCTCAGTTACTGGCAGATTTAAGACATCTACTCTTTATTCTAATGTTTACTCATAAAAATACTGATGAGTATCACACAACATAGATCTTGGCAGGGACTAGCTTTGTACGACCTTGTATTCTGAATATGAACTATTGAAATGTGCTCTTTATATACAGCTTTCAAACATCTCTGCACCTATGCTATACTAATATTATGCAGATGATGTTTCTGCAACAAACCTTTAAGAATGCTACAGGAGACAAAACAAACACAAACCTCTCAAAACCATAGATATGTGGCAATGGGATCATATGAAAGCAGGAGTATGTTTCTCCTCTTCCCATAAAATCTGCTACCGTTCTATAAAAAAGAAACTAGATTGGTCTGATACAAATCACACGGAATAAGTCCACACTGGTTCTTATTCACCATTTTGTTATATTCTAGGTACCTACAAATTTTCTGGTTATCCTTTAACACAATTGTTCAAGGAAATTAATAAAGCTGATCGACTGATCTGCATCTCCTTTGTTAAACATAGGCACTCTATTTGCTTTTTTCAAGCCCTAGTATCTAGCAGAACTCCATGAGCTTCCCAAAATAACTGCTCAGAGCTCTGAAATTTCACCACCCTCTTATTCATCTGACATAGCATTGCTGTCTCAGAGATGTAAACAAATAGTAAGCTCAAATCAAACTTTAGGCAGATGCACACTATGAATCCAGAACATTAAGTTCATGTAGAGAAAAGAAAGAGAAAAAAAGACCTTTTAATCAGATTCAGACATTTAGGTTATACATTGAAGAACATTTCAAGTATGTCACTCAGACAAGTAATACGTACATTTTGCAATTTTTAAGTTACAAGGACACTCAGAGGACTAATGGCTCCTGCTATTTTTGCATAATATAGTATGAAGGTCCAGGAGATGGTAGCACTGGATGTTTTATTAAATGGATTGAAGAAACTTTTAAACTAGATCAACAAGAAGTAAAGAGAGAAAGCCAAGAATATTTGGCCTAACAACAACAAAATCTGAAAACTGGAATAGAGAGGCAAAAGGTTCGATATACATTTGACTGTGGAGTTCCAAGAAAAAGGGTTTGAAAAGTGTATTTTTATATATACATACACACACACATAGATATATAGTTACATACACACTTCTTCATGGTTTTTAAATCACATAACTTACCCTCTAAATAACAAGAAAATATGTTCAAGTTCGTGAAGAAGAGAGATTAGAAAATCAGGCAAAGTCCTTCGTGTAGACTCATTTTTGTTTAGTATTTTGAAAAGAGTGAAAATCTTGTAAATACTTGGAAAGCTTGCAAATACTTATTGTTGTTACTAATTTTTTACCATTGTAAAATCTTAAATTCACAGTCAAAATCAGACCTCATTGTAGGAGGTGTTTTCTATCCACTCAGTGTTAGACAATATCTCTTTGAAGCAATCTAAAGTCTAAGCATATGAGACAGAAGAAGAATAGGAGGGGAAGTTGACACAGAAATGTAAAGTGACTCTCATCAGGTCACCTAGTAGATTGACAGTAATACTGGAAATTCAGTCCAAATTTCCTGAAACCTAATGCAATTAAGTTTTCCATTGTACCACACTGACTGTTTCCTGGTATGTAAGAAAAGTTCAAAACATATGGACTATGTGAATATTCACCCAGAATGTATTTAAGTAGATTTTAATGCCTATTTTTATTTGATATCCAGAGAGGTTTTGTGGTATTAAATTTTATTTGACAATTAGAAATAAATATCACAATCACCAGAAGAAGACAGTTCAAATTTAAACAATACAAGGAATGTAGTTGAAATGCGTTATATTATACATACTTGCCATAGTCTTGCTGAAATGCTTCAGGATAACTCAAAAGAATTCTTTAAGAACAAAGGTCAGTAAGCAAAGTAACACAGTTTTGAGGGTGCTACATAACACACTAAATCAATGGAAAAGAACTTGGGATAAAGAACCAGAAGAACTTTTATCCTTGAAAATTTCCTCATTGCACATCATAACGAAAATTCCAGTCCATCATTCATTAATATTCAAGCTAAGCAAAAAAATCATTAGAAATGCATTGAAGGTCTTAGGCCACACCTGGCTGCAAGTGAATGCTTAGGCAATTTATGAGCCTTATAATGGAATGAGCAAAGGAGAAAAAAATGGTTGTAACTTGGATTTGTTTTTCTGCTTCCATATATTAGAACTGTGAATTAAATGAATGTAGGTCTGAGTATTTCAAAAATTTCAACATCTACACAGCCCTCTGAGTATTCTGAGATGAAGTGAGCCATGAGAATAATCTCTTCTATGGAATCAGATATTTCTTTTGAAAAGAGCTATAAATATGTTACAAGTTGTTATGTGACTTTGTTGTGCACTTTGGGAAGTGATCTGTCAATAGCGCCTGCTTTCTCTTCCATTTGCCATGTTCTTTGAGTGGGACAGTAAAAGGATGTCTGTAACACTAGAGCAAGCATGTCTACATAAAAAGAAATATTTCATGTCTATTATAATCTCCTCTACTTTTTTCTTTTGTCTTTTCCCTCTTGCTTTTACTCTTCCCTTTTCTCTTTTTCATCTCATCCAGAAAATAAGGAGTTTCTCAGCTTCCTGAGAACAAGAGCAATATGCAGAAGGAAACTTATTTGATGGGATACAGCTTTTGAAAGAAGAAAAGACAATTTGGTGTCCTAAAGGAGACTTTTAAAAGATGAACAATCTTGGTTCAGATGAACAATCTAGGAACACAACAAGTAAGAGGGTCAATTCCAGAGTCGGTAAGATTTTTCTTATTATTTTCTACAGGAAGTTAGAAAAGTTGGCTGGTTAACAGAACCAGATGTCTTGGGCATAAATGCCATTAAGGCAGCTCATGCCTTAATATGCTTACTAATGGTCCTTGTACTCTCTCACCGCACTGCCAACTCCAAAAGCTCTGAAATAACGACGATTTTTCCAGTTTGCTTTACCTTTGGGGAAAGACTTTGGATTTGTTCCTAAAAGATAGTATGAAGCTTCATCTTCCCCTCATTATGAACGCACTCTGGCCACTGTGTGTGTCAGAATCTGAATGGGTGAATAAAAGTCTGGCTAATCATCCCAAAGGGAGAAGGCAAGAAGGGATTCACATTAGCACCATTCACTGTGGAATTTCCCTCTTCCTAAATTTGAGTGAATTCACCAACATTTCTCTCCTGGCCTACATTTATCCTTACCCTAAGCTTACCAATGACACATTCCCTGTACCCCCTTCAGGCACTTCCTCCTCCACATAACATATCCCTTCTATCAGCTCCAAATGATGACTAGTTTGTCACCACCCCTTCTTTTCTCATTTCTCAGTCCTGGGAGACAATGCCAAGAGTGACAACTACTTTTCTTTCACAGACTGAAGTATCAGGGGTTGAAAGGGAAGGGAGTTAGAAGACGATAACACCTTTATAGAAATAATGGTATATGCCAAAGATCACAGTGGGAAAACATTGATCTGGAAGCAGCTGGTTCGTAACTTCAGAAAATCTGAAAAAAACTTGGCAAAATTTAACTGCAGTTCCAGCAAGGAGTCTGGCAAAGCATGAGAACTCTGTCCTAAAGGCACTTCATCCAGGAAATGTTAAAGATTTACTTAATAAAATATTAGTTCGTTTTAGTTTAATACCTGCCTTTCAGTATTAAAAGAGAAAATTGAATTGATTTCAAACACGTAGGAGCACACACACACAAATGTGTGTACGTATGTGTATATGTACACACAAATAGATGTATATTTATCTGATGTACATGCCTCTAATGTTCATTCTCTAAATTGTTCCTAGTCTCAGTCATATTACTGATTAAAGTAAAAATAAACTTTAGGCCATAAGATCCCCAGGTGAATTAGCTATGAAGCTGGTTATGCACAATCTTTAATGCAAAATGTCTCTGCTTCAGGGAAGCTGAGATTCAAATGAATGATAAAATATTTTCAATAATATGAAAATTACACTAAAAACTTGGAAAGACCTTGAGAAACTAAAATAGTTAAATATTATCTGATTACAGGTAAAGGAAGAACATGCTGGATTCTATTTAGAGTTTTATGTGGGTGGTAGGAGTCCTGTTCTGTTCCTATTTGTTGAAACAACACATTTACCTCGCTATATAATTAGCGTTCTCCCTTCGGATACTGTGAGTAGGTTATTTGGATCAACTAAGCAAACCCTTTACAAATTGAAAGGGATTCTTTTGCTACTGTAACTACTGGGGAAAACACTCTGTAAGTAAATACTTTTGATCTTTAACTCTGCAAGCTTTTCTGCCAATCTAGAAGAATTTACTGTTCTAAGTAGCCTTCAGGAAGTGCTAACTTTCTGAAGGATGTTACTTTTATTCTCTTGTAAGGCAATATACTTCCTGGAAAAAATACGTGATCTGGGAAAAAAGGACCTACAGTAATTCCATAGTCGTGTTACAGTTTAACAGCAAAGTGAAATTCATGGCTATGAAATTAAGTTTTGAGGATTTTTAAACTCTTGTTTTGATATTATATGATAACAATTTCTAAGTTGAATATATTTAGGAATCAATATGTTTTGTTTTAAGCCTCAGATGACAAAATTGTCTGTCTGACTACAAAGAAGTATCACAGCTTACATATTTTAGAGCACTAGTTTGGGCCAAGCTGTAGAAGAATTTAAAAAGAAAACTGCATTTTCAGTCATAAAAATTCAGTGTTTTTTATGAATGTGGTAGAGATTGATGTCTAGAGAAAATAATTATCCTGTACTGGATGTCAGATAACAGCATAAATGTGGAAAAAGCAAGGCTCTAGCTTAAAGCCAGTGCCCATCTTCAGGTTTCCTGTAGATTAATGCTTTAGCTGGTTCTTTCTCAGCCTACTGCTCTGTTTCCCTAGAATATCTAAAGGTCTGATGTACACTTAAATAGATCTTTTTATCCAGGCTGTGGAAAATTATAAGAAATTTCATTTGCTATAAAACCAGAAATGCCAAACAGAGTCTCATCTGCGGCTTCAGACTGCCCATGAGATCACCTAGATCAGGTAAGTATAGATGCTTTACTGTAAATGTGACACACTTTGGCAACATCTTTGCTCTGACCACAGCATATACATTGACTCTTCAGGTCAAGCTAAACCAGTTCCTTTGGCCCCGGAACCTGCAGGCTGCCAGTTCAGTGCCTCTCGCATGCATCTGCACTGGGTGAAGGGGAAGATCTGCAATACACACTGATGCTGTACTCATTATAAATTTTAGGAAAGGGAGCAAGAAGCCAACCTGCATTTCAGATTCTTTAGTAACTATATATATATATATATACACACCATATCTATCTATCTGTTTATCTATCTGTCTGTCTGTCTTTATCATCTATAATGTTAAAGAGGTATCTTTTGTTCACTAACATTAATCCTCTGACTATTCCTAATGTGTGGCCTATAGCTTGATGCTATAATAACGTACGAGTACTTTTCAGCTCATCCTTGCTATTGTTACTGTATTTGAAAAATAATTGTGCATAAAATTACCCATTTTTACTCTTTTTTCATATATGCTTATGCTGTTATAAAATCCAATTAAAAATGGGTGAACTGAAAAGGAAAGAGAAACCAATTTCAATTAAATTTCTAAATTAGATATCTAATACTGATAGATTCACTTCCTTTCAAATATAACACTCAACAAAAGAAACAGTAAAAATGCAAATATTATTTCTCTTTATAATGAGATTTCATTGCACACTAGTTCTTTGCCTAACCCTGGAATTGCCATAGGCATTGCAGTTGCTTACTTGCTCTCCTTCTTTCCTTCTTGTTATTGCTTTCTTTATTAAGCAATACTAAGTGCTTTTGAATACTTAATGTTAAAACATTTAAGTTATTTACCTCATTAGATTTTAAGAGAATAAGGCATTTGTTTCATATGGTAATGATTTGCCATTTTACAGGGCTAATGTCCAAAGTTCTTAAAGCACTTTACATCAGTAAATTGTATATCTTTGCTATCTTTCTATCTTCATTAAACACTATTAATATAATTTGTGCATTAGGTGAACAAGAACAATGAAGCCAGCTGAAGCCGTATTGGACACAGAAAGGATATGCTTATGTTAGGAAGTAATTCAGAGTGATTCAAGGTTGTACTTTAGATATATTTACTCTGGTCCCCTGGACCAATCATCCCCACTGGATATGTCAAAGCTGTCTCAATGATCGGTCATTATTTCTCACCCTCTGGTCTCCATTAGGGGATAGCAAACATTAATCACCCACGTGGAGAGGAATTTCTCATTTAGTTGCTTCTGACAGAAGTCCGCTTCCTATGGACCAAAATCCCTTTGCTGACCAAACCAAAGCAGAGAAAATAGAGGCAGGTGAGATACCTCAAAACTGTGTTACTGCTCTGAAGCAAATCTGTAATATAGGTGTGGATGCAGCTGGAAGGCATGTCCAGGGCAGGGTAGAACTGAAATACACCTGTCTGAGGCTCAGACAAAGCAAGTGATTCCCAGTTTGTGGTTGTTGAATAGTAACACAGCAACTGGGAATGGGATTACAGGTTAAGATTACCATGAATCAGCCAGTGACATGAACTGCCAGAGCAACTGAAGTGGACTGAAGTTACAAGTTAGCACCTCTCCCCATTGCACATTTAAACTTCTGTTAAAAAAAAAAAACCAAAAACAAACAACACTTCTGCAGTAAAGTGTCTGGCTGATATTTGTATGAATCATCCACTGCCGCTTCTTTTCTCCTTGATCTTTTTTTTACTAGCCTGTCCTAGACTTGAACTCCTTTAAAGAGGATCTTTGTCTGTCCTTCTTGAAAGCAAAGCACTTAACACATATGGTGTGCTACCATAAAGAAAATAACAAAATACATGACATTTTGGATCTAGAGCCAGATATGGGTGTTGCCATTCATTACGTGGCCTGATTTATCACTGCAATCTTTGTATTACACAGTGCCATCAGTGGTTTTTCATATACAGAGGTGGCTGAGTAGTTTCAGAAAGGACTTTCATTAATAATTGAATCAAGATTGGTTTGCTGTATTGCATAAGGTCAGATGATTGATTAACGTATGGACAGCAGCTGAGTAGGGGAAACATTTTCAAAACTTCCAAATATTTTCTCTGTAAATAACTATAACTCCTTTGCTGCTCTCCAGTTATGGGAGTTTCTGTCGCCTACTTGGTAAGCAGAAGCAGTACAATGGTATTTAGATGATCCAGCTATACAATAAATGCCAGTTAGAGGTAGCAATCTATTTACAGTTAGTCCAGTGTCTGAAAATAATTTATCCAACTTTCTGATGAACTTGAGGAGGTGGAAGGCAACAAATGCTTGACAGAGGAAAAAGGAGATGCATTTCAACTATTGGGGGGGGAGGAAGAATTCAGTCAGCTCTTAACATATTATTTGCTATCTAATTTGTTTTTCAAAGAAGTAATGTTTATTTAACACGGTAGCATTTTACTACATGCAGTGCTAATGGAGGTTAAATAAAAGACACAAGGGCAGCAAAATCCCTCATTTACTTTTCACACAAGGACAAAACTGGTATGTGAGAGAAATGCAGATTAATTTCTCAATCCTCACAGCACTTTTTGACACCACTGGCTATGGGTTACTTCTTAAGTATTTGAAGATTTTAGTAGGGCTGACTGATTTAGATTTGGATAGGTTTAAATCATACTTGTCAGTGTGCTATTAATTTTTAACCACAGCCATTTTTTTCCCTAGACCTGTTAATATGCTAGGCAGTCCCGTAAAGCATAAAACTTTGACCCATGCTCTCCACCATTTGCATACAGCACTTTCTGTAGGTGCTTTATTCTGTAATCAAAATTCTAACTATCTCCTCAACAGCATACAGATGCATGAATCCACAGACCTAGATAAAAGGGCCTTCTAACTGGCCGTATGATTAGCAGACATACATTCTTTCATGTTAACTGGTCTTTTCCTGCTCAATTCAGATGAAACATAAATAACTTCAGCTGACTACTAAACTCTGGAATACGATTTTTCCTTGGAACCTACCAATTATTTCCACATCTTTTCTGGACCTTGAGATCTCTTTGGGAGCTACATTAGTCAGAGAAGTACAGTAAGGCAAGATCACCATTGCCTCAGTACAATGCAAAACTTTGTCTGAGGCCTTTCTGACAAACCGTTTGGGAATGAATGCAGCCCCATCTTTTCAGAATTTCAAAACAGATCACTACACAGCGCCAAACTGTCTCAAGTTTTCAGTCTGAGACAGCTTTGTAGAAATAATAGAAGCATTTTGTTACCATTGGTCTAACACTGAATTTATTTTCTAAAAGCTTGGTCAAATACATTTGCTGACTTCAAAACTGGCAGACTTTCAAAATCCCACAACTACATGATATTGTCTAGAAATACTAAACCTTTGGTCCTGAAGTTATGACTCAAGTTAACTAACCGGTTATATAAAGTCTGTTTAAGGCACCTGTTCTGAGCTCTGCAGAGGGTTGGTCAGTTTAAGAGCTCAGCTCCCTGTTGGAAGGAGAATTCTTTACTACTTGAGGTGACTTCTCTGCATGTTTGGTGGGTTAACACCAGGCGCCCACCAAGCCACGCTATCACTCTCCTGAACTGGAGAGCGGGAGAAAAATACAATGAAAAGCTCGTGGGTGGAGATAAGGACAAGGCGATTCACCAATTACCATCACAGGCAAAGTATTAGCCTTCCTGCTACCACTGCCCTCAGTCTTTCCTTTCTTCCCAGAGTTCCCTTTTCTGGCAAAGAAATACAGTCAGAACATCAGAGAGCTGTGAACAACTCAAGTCAATAATTTTTTTCAGTGTCAACAATAACGTAACCACCCAGACAGATGCTTGTTTAACTTTTTCTTTAAAAAAATCTCTTAACACAGATTCTGTATCATTCTCATGCAGTCTAATCTAATGCTTGACCATATTTGTTGTATATTAAATAGATTTTTTTCGTCTCCTGAACCTTTGAAAACAATTAATTATTTTCCTCTTTATAAAAATGAGATTTTTTTTAACTGAAGAACTGTCAATCCATTAATATTCTCTTTTCCAGATTAAACAAACTGTGTTTTCTAAATAACTTCTGATATTTTCCATACTCTCTAGGCAAATTTTCAATTAAAAAAAAGGAGGAACTGGATTCAAAAAGTGATTTTTCCCCTTATCTTACATAATTTCTTTTCCATTTGCTATCATTACTTCCTTCATTCTTTCTCTTTTTCTGTGACTTTTATTACTTTCTGCACCCCTATCCAAATCAGGCTTGAATGCTCCTCCATAGTTCAGATCGCACATATCTGAAACAAAATATATTTTAAAAAAAGGAAGAATTTCAAGTTGTCCTCATTGCTCTTCTAAGTACCAAACAAATACAAATAATTATTTAAATGGATAATAATTACAATTATTAGTACAAGTTATTACTTCCACCATGAAAACTCACTCCTAAATTTTAGGTACCACAATAATAAGGTTCCATATTAGTATCTTTATAATCAAAATTTAACATTTTGCCACCCAAATGTCTATTATTCATTATCAAAAGTTTTATCTTTCTTTACAAAAATCTCAGTGAATCTTTGATTTCTCTGCCACAAAGCTCCCTGTTGTTAAAATTAGAGCACCTTGCTTTCATGTCTATCTTTCATTTATTTATTTTTTTTTTAATTCGAAACTCTTTGGTGCAAGAACTCTCTCTTACTATGTTTGTAAAGTGCGCAGCAGAATGAGGCATTAGTCCCACTTGGGGGTTCTCATGTTGCCAGGCAAAATATTTTAGCTCTAAAAGCTCCAATAAAAATACTTCTCTTGCTACTTTCAGTAATAGCTATTTCAAGAAAAAAGAAAAGTAAAAATCCAACAAAAAGTAAAAGTAACTTGGTAACACATTCAGTCTTTCATCTCAACAGTCAAAAATCGAAAGACTTAATCTGATAGAAGACAAATGGTTTGGGGAAATAGTAAATGCATGTGAAATATGGTCTGAAAGCTCTCCTGTGAGAGGCTGGAGAGGACACAAAGCTCTTTAAGTGTGTGGGGGGAGCACTTTCTGTGCCATTAGTGCTTGATTAGATAGTATAACAGATAATGTAAGAGAAAATTAGACTCTGACAAGAAGCAATTGAACCCTGAGTTTTGATAGTCATCTGTTGGACACCTTATCACTTTTATCGTTAGGGCCTCTTAGAAGACACATAAGGACTTTGTTCCAGTGGATAATTATCATAAGTGCATAGTGAAATGTTATGCCTTTTTCCAAAGATGCATTGGTTAGCCCCAAGCACTGCTGTGGTGGTGTATTTTGGGGGGCTTGATTTTGTATGCTGTACAATATGGCAACTGTGGTCTTTGCTGGGCCATAGAAAAATACAAAGGCCATAAAATCAAGAGTTTGAAAAGCAGAATAACTTTCAAGTCTTGACCTGCTTGGTTGGTAGACTGTTTTAAAATTTCTAGCATAAGTTAGTCTTGTCTTCTACATGCAATCATTTCTTTAAGCTATATCAATGATACAAGTCAAGCATGGAGTGTTTAAAAGAAGAAAAGAGGATTCACCTCAGAGTTAAAAAAAAAAAAAAAAAAACCTAAAATTTTGAGATGAGACTAAACATAAAGAAGTTGCTGCAGAAAGCAGAAATTTACCACATTACTTAGAGAAGGTGAAAGCCACAGGCTTTGGTTGTAGTCTTGAGCTAACCTTCCACCCAGGTGTACACATTTGTATGTCAAACTGTAAACATTCTGCCTATGCCATCACTTCCAAATACCTCAGTTAGGTTGCAGGAGTCTCTTTCTCCAGTGATATATTCAGATACCAGGTTTTCTGAAACAAATGGATCAAAGACAATGCAAGTGTTAATCAGAATCTTATATGTGAGCAGTGCTTAGTTTTCATACTTTCAGGTTCAGACAGAGTCCAGAAGGTGTCTAAAGGCATAGCCCTATCTAAGATGTTAGCAGCATCTAGCCAAAACAGCTTGCAATGAAAGGTTTGCATTTCAGAAAATCAACTGACTTTATGATATTACCGTCATTTGGGAGATTTAAATGTCATTAATACCTCTGCATTAAATCTAAATCCTAGGAAAATTTCAGTTTCACTTAGTGAGTGTAAGGCTAAATTTAATCTCTATCTACACACAATTATTGTTATTCTCTATCATCATTAAAACAAAGGATAACTATAAAAATTGATGCAATAATGAATTGTTTCGAAATTACACATGTTCCAAGGACAAGGGTTTATCAGACTATTATGCTTTTCACCGTCAATAGAAAAATAGTTATACATACTGTAAATTAGCCACCTAGTAGTTTATTATTGTAAACAGTATTATCTTAGAAGTGATTCAGAATAATATTTTAGTGGTTGGGTCTTTTGGTGTTGGTTTTTTTTTTTTTTTTCATACTGTTTCTAAGTAACCAGAGACCCTTCGATTCCAGGAAAGTCAATTTGTTTTCTATCATGGGAGAAGGAGTGTACACAAAAATTTGGATGCAACTTGATGATGTCATAATTCACTCTGAAACTTGATCCATACAGATTTGCCCACAAATGCAAATTTGATTCATTCATCAAGTTTCAGGAAAGGCCCACAAAGTGGGTTCAGGTACGTAGACTTCCATTTCATATGTTGGTAAACTGAAGCACTTCTGACCAGAGTATGAGCAGTTTAGAAAGGTCATATTAGTGATCTGTGTAGAATAGAGGTGACACTCAAGTTATTTCTATCTGTTTTTTATTTTGTATTCTACCCAACATAGGTATTTAGTAAGACAATAGGTAAATTCATACAACAAAAAATAAATCACAATGTAATTTTGCAAGGTCAGAGTAACTGGGAAACTATTAGAGGTGAATTCATTGTTATTCATTTCACTTCAAAGTTAAATGTCAGTTCCCATGACCCAGTAAATGGAGTGTAATTACTGAAAGTATATAGATGATATAACTGAGAAAAATCTAACTCTTGTAGATGTTCTTGAGAAAGGTTTTTTTCATACATCTGGGTGATTAAAAAATTGAACTCCTGGACAGCAAGATCAGTCAAATTACTTCCCCATCTCCTGACAGAAAAAATACACTTTGAGGGGCCTTATTAAGTGATCTATCTCTATTGAGCTCATTAAGTTCTGGACAGCTAATAAGAATATAATAGAATCTTGGATGTCCTCTATAACATAATCTGACAAGTTGAAGCTCCACTCCAACTTCATTTGGATGGGCAAACAATGAACCATATGCTAGTTTCAAATTCAGCTTAGCCTCCTTCTTGTTTTAGTAGGACTCATGCATTAGTTAAGATAGCTTAAATAAAAATCAGGGTTACCAATTCAGCTTCATTCTGACCTCTCTTTTTTCCTTGTGAATGCTAATTGTCACAATTCATCTCACTTCCTACACTACAAAAGACAAGTATAGCCACTTCTTAAAAGGTGCTCGTAAACAACCACGCACAAAAATCCATTTTAGTACACAACAAGAAGCTGGTTTTGGTCTGACAAAACATGGCACTTAACTATGTATTCATAAACATCAACTAGCACCTGACATACTATGTATTTGTGTACTTACATTCATATCTTCCATTTACAAAGCCCCATTACATGTTACATTTAGATTTAATCTGATCATCTGCCCATTTTCTTCCCCTCTTTTGACTATGTGATGCTTTGACCTCTTGTTCCTTTCTTTTTCCTGTCGGATCAGAGATCAGTCCTGCTATATTTAATCCTTATTCTAATACCAATCTACTTGGTAATAATGCTCTCAGAAACCCAACATGTAAGTCACCAGCCAGTCCACCTAAGTGGCTAACACAGTTTTTCAAGCACAGCAGCCTTAATAGCCAGTGGCACTCAAGGAAGAGAAGCGAATAATGTTAGCACCCATTCACCTGTAACTCATTAGCTCAAATGATCATATGCTAATTCACAGCAGTAAAAGCTTCTCAGTCTGCAAGGCAAGTCTGAAGCAGACTTGAATCCTCACCTCCAAAAAGTGAGAGATAATTTCCCTGATCTAACAGCAAAACCTTCCTGCCTTTTCAGGAGGGAAGGAGCTCTCCTTGCTCCAAGCATCCGCTGTCCTGTGCATCTGATCTTTACTGACTCTGTTAAAACTGTGCTGCTTCTTCCCTTTTCTTAGCGCCTGGTACAAAGGCTGAAGTCTAGAAAGCTTTCCCAACTACTGGAATTCGAAGTTGGGTTTTCTTAATGCTCACCCTCCTTCCTATCCAAACAGCTCTTATGTGAGTGTAGTGCCACAGTGAGCTCAAATACAACACTGATGCAGAAAGAGGTGCAAGCAAGGCTACAGCCCTTGTGTCGCTGCAAGCCCTCCACTACTAATTCAGCCACTCTGCTGACCAGATGACCTGTATTGCTCATCAGATCATCTGAATATACCTTTCTGAGCTAACTTTTTGCACTGGTGATAAAACCTTAGGGTATCTAAAGGCACAAAAGTCTAGATTAGCCTACAGGGCGTGTGGAGAGAAACTATTTATAAAAGCAGTCCAAATAAACTGGTGTCTTGGTTTTGGGATAGAGTTAATTTTCTTCCTAGTAGCTGTCATAGTGCCATGTTTTCGATTTAGCATGAGAATAATGCTGATAACACCCTGATGGTTTAATTGTTGCTAAGCAGGGCTTACACCAGTCAAGGACTTTTCAGCTTCCCCTGCTCTGCCAGGGGCACAAGAAGCTGGGAGGGTGCACAGCCATGACAGCTGACCCAAACCAACCAAAGGGGTATTCCAGATCATATGATGTCATGCTCAGTATATAAAGCTGGGGGAAGAAGAAGGAAGTGGGGGACATCTGGAGTGATGGCGTTAGTCTTCCCAAGTAACTGTTACACGTGATGGAGCCCTGCTTTCCTGGAGATCATAGAATCATAGAATTGTTTAGGTTAGAAAAGACCTCCAAGATCATCAAGTCTGTTGTGGTTTAACCCGGCTGGCAACTAAGCACCACGCAGCCGCTCGCTCACTCCCGCCCCTCCCTCTGTGGGATGGGGGAGAGAATTGTAGAAAAGAAAAAAAAGTAAGACCCGTGGGTTGAGATAGAGACAGTTTAATAAGAGAGAAGAATAACAATAGTGATAATAATAAGATCACACAGCCCGAGCTGCGACCACTCTGCCCGCGACTGACTGACCAACTAACCCCCCCGAGCATGAAGTTATATGGTATGGAATAGCTCTTTAATCAGTTTGGGTTAGCTGTCCTAGCTGTGCTGTACTCCCTCCCAGCTTGTTATGCACCTGGCTGAGCAGGAGAAGCTCAAAAAGTCCTTGAGTAGTCTTAGCACTACTTGGCAACAACAAAAAACATCATTGAGTTATCAACATTCTTGTAGTACTAAATCCAAAACACAGCACTATGCTAGCTTCTATGAAGAAAATTAACTCTATCCCAGCCGAAACCAGGACAAAGTCCAACCATTAACCTAACCCTGCCATCCCACCACTAAACTATGTCCCTAAGCACCTCATCTACCCATCTTTTAAATACCTCCAAGGATGGGGACTCCACCACTTCCCTGGGAAGCCTGTGCCAATGCTTGACAACCCTTTCGATGAAGAAATTTTTCCTAATGTCCAACCTAAACATGCCCTGGTGCAACTTGAGGCCATTTCCTCTCATCCTATTGTCCATTGCCTGGGAGAAGAGATCAACACCTGCCTCACTACAACCTCCTTTCAGGCAGTTGTAGATAGCCATAAGGTGTTCCCGCAGTATCCTTTTTTCCCGGCTAAACAACCCCAGTTCCTCAGCCACTCCTCATAAGACTTGTGCTCCAGACCCCTCACCAGTTTTGTTGCTCTCCTCTGGACATGTTCCAGCACCTCACTGTCTTTCTTGTAGTGAGGGGCCCAAAACTGAACACAGTATTCAAAGTGGGGTCTCACCAGTGCCAAGTACAGGGGTATGATAACTTCCCTCGCCCTCCTGGCCACCCTATTCCTGATACTTGTAGTTGCCATTGGTCATCTTGTCTACCTGAGCACACTGCTGGATCATGAGATGGCTGAACACCTGCTTGCTGATGGGAAGTAGTGAATGAATTCCTTGTCTTGCTTTGCTTGCACATGTGGCTCTTGCTTTCCCTATTATACTGCCTTTATCTCAGTTTTCTCATGAGTTTTCTCACTTTAACCTTCTGATTCTCTCCCCCATCCCACAGGGAAGAGTGAGCGAGTGCCTGTGTGGGGCTTAGTTGCTGGCTGGGGTTAAACCACAACTAGTCATTCAGAGGAAGAAAACTGTCATCAGAGGTCATCCAAGCCCCTGGTAATGTCAAAAACTGGTACAATAGTGAACTGAAAGATTCTATACATGGGAGAAAGTGTTTACAGCTGAAAGTATTGAAATTCTTTTGACTATAATAAGGTGAGACTGTTTTCCTGCCTTGGACTATGTTTGTGAGTTACTGGGACTAAATCAAGCTGGAAGAAGCAACTTCTATTATCATTGCTGCTGTTCTTGTCTCCCAGATTTCTGGGATCTTCCACAACACTTCTCTGACTTTCTCAGGCAGGTCACGAAATGCATCATGACTGGAACAGGACAGAGGAAGGGAACTGAACGCTGCAGCACCTCCATTGCCTGTGCTAAATATTGAATGTCACCTGTTACCTAAGACTCCCCCTTTTCCACACTTTTCCTTCAGCCATGCGTTTCTACTTACTTATCCCTTCAGCTAATATTCTTTGTTTTCTTAAAATCAAATTAACCTTTTCCAGTGCTGCTAACCTGTGACCAAAGCAGAAGGAAGCACCTGTTTGTACAGCCTAGCAACCCAGCAAATGTGTCAGACCTTGGGGCGCATGATCTGCTTCCCCCACAAGAAAGTCAGAAGCAAAAATCAGCCCCAGAGACAGAACCTGCCTTTTATGTCTCTACTCTTCTTTTCTATCCTTGTTTATGTTCACTTATTTTGTTTTATCTAACAGGAGATACAATCAGACTTCAGCTGCAAGATCTCAAGTTGCCTTAAACTCTTTTTCTTTTCTCCCTTCAAAGAGAAAAGAAAACAATAACAGAAAAGACAACAAATGTGACCTTTGAATACTTTTAAACGTATGTGTTCGTTCCAGGGGTAACACGAGTTGCTTGTTTTCAGGCTTGAACAGCCAAACTAGTCTCTCTCTGAGTGAGTGTATATGCTCTAAGACCGTACTCAAACACCCTCAGCAGTGTTGTCCACTCTTGTTCAATCCCTCAATTGCACATTGAGGATGCTTTGTGGATTGATTTATATTTCACTGTTGGAGCTTGCTGAGATGCACCCCCAGGATCCTAGTCTTATCTTGGCTTCTGCAGCAAACCTTGGTTCATGTCTAGATCACACATGTGGGTTTTCTTTCTGCGGAAATCAGATTACACACAAGTCTGATATGAAGACTGATGTGAGCGTGTGAGTGTAGCTAAGACATAAGCATGGGCACAAGCTGACTTGAAGTGCCTGAAGTAACTCATCAAGAGTAGCAAGATAGCCTTCTCATTAAAAAAAAAAAGTGAGCCACAAATAGAGTGAAAGCCTGAGATACGCCCCAGATTTTTCATTGTCTGTGTGGTGTTCCATTTCATTGATACCTCTGTAACAAATCTGCTGCAAAATGACTCTCTACCGCTGAATGTTCATGAGGAGAATCACTGACTTAAACCAGCTTATCTTTCTTTTTTTCCAGGTTTTTTTATATGCATTCTACATTGTCCTTCAGAAGGTGAAAAATGTAGTGCACTCCTCTCCTGGTTAACTTTCCAGCTCAAGAGTTGTATGAATTACTTCTTATTTTGTTTGTTTTGTTGGTTTTTTTGCTCTCAACATTCATTTTGCTCTCATTATGGGGAAAAAAATGTTTCTCTAAATAGCTGCTGTTTCAAAAACTATCACATGAATCCCTCAGTTCTAACTGTTCATGCATACATATAGTGATACAGATACATAATTTGTCATACAATGCCTCCTCCTCCTAAGAGAGTGTGCTGTACCCAGTGAGGTGTGACTGGACATCATAAGCAACTCCATATGATTTTACATGATGTACCACCCTAGTTCTGCTGCCTGCAGTACAAACCACACAAGATTTAGGTGGCAAAAAAAACCCCACAAAGACACAACCTGACAGAAATAAAGTGGTTTTATTACTTTGTCACTACCTGAACTTAAGGGCATGGTTTTCTGAGTAATCAAAATGCACCTTTTCCTCTACTTGAAATGAAACAATGAAATGAATCATGCAGTGGTTTGTTTTATATGAAATAGTCTCCCATGATCTCCTGGGAATGTCAGTAAACCATAACAGGCACTGGGATTTTTCACTGTCTACTTGGACTTCTGAGAATGCAGAGCCTTACATCTGCTGTACCCATAGCCCTAGAGTTACTTGATCCTTGGTGCTGTGGATGCACAGAATAGCTAGCAGCATTCCTCTAAATCTCAGTCAGGAAAAAAAAAAAAAAAAAAAAAAGGGGAAAAAAAAAAAAGGAAGGGGGAAAAAAAAAAAAAGAAAAAGAATAGTTCTTGCCTTACTCTGTCTTTCCTTACCTCCAGAAGATAACAGCTTTCAAAACCTTTATCTTACAAGAGGAAAGACAATAAATGTCTGCTTTTGAAATAAGAGCTGCTATATCTTATGCAAGTTTGAGGAACATGTGCAGATTTGCAGGTTTATACAGTATATATAGCAGGGCCATGTTTTCGAGATCACCACTGTGTAAACAAGAAAAAAAAATGGACCAGATTTTCAAAATAATTTAACCTCATCACCATGATATTATTGGCACATATTATGCTGAACTACAGGCTATGACATCTGATTTGCACCCTGAATTTCTACTGCAATATATTAATAAATTTAAAAACAAAGGAAAATTCAAACGTAATTATAAAATTATTTCAGAGGAAACATGCTGTCTGGCTGAAACTTTAGAGTTTATTAATTGCATTATATGAAAGCAATAGCCTGCATGTTGCTAATATTTTAAAATCTTAGTGTTGTTGCAGAGATCTATATCATGTGAATTAAAACCCTTGTGCATTATAAAATTAAGCTGGTATTGTCAAAGAAGGTACCTGACCTAGGTAGCTGCTACCTATAGAATCTTCTGACAATTCCAGATTAAATGCCTGCTTGTTATTAATTGTATTTCAAGCCACATCATAATTTTGGTTCGTATAGCTACCCCCAGTAATCATATGGATCTCTGTCTTTTTAACAGTCGTGAAGTCTAATAGTCTTATTACTTATTTATGAATATTTACATTTTAATTCAACACATTTGGGGGGAATTCAGTTTGAGACGACAACTCATACATCTAGGTATCTTAATCAAAAACTAAATTCCACCCTTGAGGTCTAATGCAACCTCATCATCTCCAGTCAGGAGCTGTTCAACAGTTCATACGACTCAGAAATAATACATTACAAGATCAAAAGGTGAACACTATGTTAGAACTGTCTTCCAAATGGAACTTCTTTGCGTGCAAAATTCAGACTTTAAATGTGTCTTCATTTCTAAAGGGGAACAAAAGTCAAAATCTAAGGTTTCCCTGCAAGGCACAATGTTCCAAAAAACTTTGTTTCAACTGCTCTGAAGCATTACATTTTGATAAGGTAGAAATCTGCCGTCTGATAAAGTTGGAAAAATTGCTTCATCTTTTTTACTTTTACTATCTATTAAACCATAATGTAAAATAAATGTCAAAATAAAATGTTTTGACCTTATCAAAATGTTTCATTTTGGTAATTTTCCCATCAAGGTTTTAAATGAAATTGGTACATTCTTGAAAAACATTTAGGTGTTGTTAAATTGGCATTTTATTCTGGCAACCTTTTACACTGAAAAAATCTTGACTAGTTCCCATCAACAGACACTGCCAAATATGGCATTTTTCTCCCGTAGATCTATAAGTCTATTTGTTCTGTTTCAAGCTCTCTTTGTGAGGTAGATTTGTCTTCACTGAATCAGTTGAACTGAAATTACCTTTTCTAAACTATGAGTGTGGAGAGGTGAACTGTGGCTTGAGCTGCCTATGGTTTCCTTGTAGCTCCCAAACTGGGGCTATTTCAGGTGATCAGTGATGTGACATTGTCGTGCTAGGTGATTTTGGGTCCCTAGTTTTGGATAGAAAGAAGCTGGTAGGAGCTGTAGCTCATAGCCAGCTGTCTATCTAGGCCAAGCCTCCCTGTGATGGGCTGGAGAGGCATTGCTACCTCTCTCCTTCCCTTGAGCTCTCTGAGCATATGCAGATATGGCTGTTGGCTGTTATGGCTCTTGACCACACGGACATCTCCACATGATGCACCTGCTGTGCATCTCCTAGTGTGACCACTGTTGGCCTATGGTCATTTCAAGTTGTTTTACTGTTCTACCTCCCCGAAGGACAGCAAAAGCATAAATGCTGAAACAATCAAATCGTTTATTAAGATTTATTTAATGGACTCATAAAATACAATACATAAGTTACATTTGTTGGTTATGAAGAAGGTATAGTCAAAGCACCCAGAACTGAAATTCCTCCAAGTGAATCTGTGACCTGGGAAATTAGAATTTCATCATAACAGCCTGTTAATTTTATTTCATCATCTCCTGTGGGGCCCAGAAACAAAAGCCAAAAAGTTGCATAATGGGAAAAGCATACAAATCATGGCCAAGTACAGAAAATAGTGGCATCAAATAAAACTATTGGCAATGACTGATGCATCCCTCAGTGTTGGTAGGAAGCTAAAAATCTGTCACCAGCTAACATTTACTATATAAGACACTTTTACTATACTCCTGTTCAATTTAACTTCTTCACTGCATTTCCTATCTTGATTAAAAGACTATCTTCCATCTTCACAAATGTTTCAGCTGGAAAGTTAAAACTTCTGTTCCTGGAAAGACAGGATTTAGAGTTACATTAACTTGTCTGTAAGTAGGAGCAGCAGTGAAAAAGGCAAAGAAAGGAATGATAGAAAAAAAAAGACCTGAAGAAAACTCTTAAATAACTTGTGTAGTGTTCTGCATCATGTAGAACATTCAGGAGCTTTATTTTAAGCAATGCTGGGTTTTTTTTTTTTTTCATTGTGTGCAGAAGGCATTCCAATCATACACTTTTATTCTACCCGAATGTCTTACAGCAAACAGTATATTAAAGGACAGAAATAATTCCAGTTTAAGTGAAATGCTAAATACTAAAACCAATTCCTTATTCCCTTAAAATCTCTTGTTTCACTGTAATATGACAAAAATGTATTTGGGTTTCGGGACTGGCAGAGGAGATGAGGGTGGATGACAATCAATTTTATTCATAAATGTACATTAGAGACAAATGGTGCATAATTTAGATTCTCTCCTGGCTTGTTGAATCTGCGGGCAGCCATGCTTTCTGTTGCATTAACATTTTGATTGAATGAGCAGGGTCAAACCCATCACTTTTCTCATCTAGGGAGGGAAAACTTCTGAAGCCAATCATCAATCAATGTATGTAATCAGCCTTTTTGAAGTACCTTGGGCTTTACACATAACTGGCTTTCTGTCGTAATAAAATCTAAATATCAACATCTTTTTCATTCAATAGTCCTACCACATATACAATAAAGTGTTAAAAGGCCAATGAGGACCTGAAATGTGTTTTACTATTAACAAGATTATTGCAATGGATTTATTCCAAAGGTTGCAACATTTCAACTCCATGACCTTTGGTATGTTAATTAATTTGCATATATACATTATTGTAAGGTCTTGCTACTTTATTCACTTTCTTGAAATTAATGGCTTTTAAAATAAATCCAATAAAGTCAAAGAAAATGTCACTAATATCAACCAAGTATGCCTTTCAATATAATTTAATAGTCACTGACACTCTATAAGCAATAAAAGCACCATGCAACTGTCTTTTAACAAGATACTGGTTTTCAACAATGTACTAAAGCCATCCAAAATTATGTTGGTGGCAAGTATCAGAGCAGTAAAGGTGGTTAGTAATTACACAGCAACTTTCATTTGTAGTGCTTCACCAAGGATATCCAATTGTACACATGGGAAATGAAGACACTAAAGGTTAAACAACTTGCCTGGGTTTACATAGTGAATCAATGGCTGAGCCATTTCCAGAGGGAGAAGCTCAATCATCTCTGAATTCTCATCCCCTCAGTCTTACCACCCTCTGTGTGTGACACTTTTAGGATACCTGTTCTACAGACTGGAAGTTGACTGGGACAGGATCTAGTTCACGGGTAGGATTACTTCTGCCAAATATATCAGGATCAAATTTGTAATAAGTACAGTGTCATTAGTCCCCTTATTTTCTGAAGAGTACTAGTGAGGTTTACACACTTTAAACAATCATATTATCATTATCAGGTTGTATCTGTTGTTAATATAGATATCAGCCTAACACAGTTTTACCTCTACACAAATGTGTGTCCAACCAATAGTGAAAGGAACATCAATTTCAGTACACCTAGGTGACCACTGTACGCCTAATTTCAAATGGCAGTTTTCTTGACTATTAGGATACCTTCATTGGACCAAATCACTGCTTCTTCTGTTAACTTAAACATCAAATAACACCTCACAGTTACAGAAACCATAACTTATGAACTTATAAGACACACATATAAAAAATATGTCCAAGGGTAGCATATTCACTTTCAGAGACTAGTGTAAGATCTAAATATCATGGAGCAGTAAGTTTGTGGAGCATATAACAGCCCAAGCCAATAATTTTAAGGTCTTTGAAGCTCGTATGGCATTACCTCTTCTCTTTGAACTTGCTGTGGAAAATGGTTCTAAAAAACTCAGGTAAGGTGCTATTCTTGCCACAAATAACCAGATTGCTGAATGGTATGTCACTAGATGTCTCTCTCACTGTAATTGAAAATCAGAGAATTTGCTTGCGGTAATTCCTGAATCTCTTGGACTTGTTCCAGGTCCAAGGTCAGAAAGTAGATGCTTACCCTGTGGATCTTGGACCCACATCTAAACATCTACCATTCATAGTTCAGAGAAGTATCATGAACATTTCAATTAAAAAAAACTTAAACATTTTATAATCAACACTAAATGTAAGATCCTACCCTATCAACCTTGTCAGGTGAATATCTATATCTCTGGAAAGTTGACAGAGCCATTACTTGGCTATTCAAGACAGTAATCAGATTTTCTGAGCATCAATCAGCAATCATGAAGTCAGGAACATTTTATCATGAAGTCAGGAATACAGAGGGTTTTCATAAGCTAATCAGCAGGCATCAAATAGACAATCAATCTAATTAGTGGCTCACATTTGCGTGGCAATCACAGCTGCCAAACCTATACGACAAATTTCATTAGTAATGAAATCTGAGAACTATGATTTGTGAAACCTATCATCAGACTGGAATTGTGGTTATTTTAAAAAGAGAGTCGTTATCGTAGTTTGGGACATTTGAGGAATTTAAGTTGCATGGTGAGGTTCACCTTGTGGCTTCTCTTTTGTTTTCAGGGTAAATCAGCATCCAGGGTCACAATTTTCAAAGAGTTTATCTCTCAGTGTGGACCATAGCTTCAAACGAAGCTAGCCTTCAACATTTAGGCACTTCTTTTGTTTCCAAAATGTAGCTGAAGTTTTGCAGCTCCTGATTTCCTGCAGAATTCTTTGAAAAATACTAGACCAAAGCTAGTTATACCCAGAGTACTGCTAGTGCAGTAAATATTTCCAGAGCTGAAAATTTAAGGCACACATACGTGCATATTCATGCATAAATTAACCAACTACAAAAGAAAAAATAACCAACTAAATCAAAAGGAGAAAATGTTCCTGACATGCAATATGCCACTTATTATGAAGAAGAAGAGATAGTAAATCCACCAAGGAAATGATTTTTTTTCTTGAGAAAGCAGTGTCTTTTGTCCATTAAGCACAGATATTTGCTGGGTTACTTTCCTTGGCTATATACCATATCCCAGCCTTCAACACATTGTAAAATTAAAGGTGTTGCTGCTTTTGCTTTGGAGGGGATTTACACAAGGTCTTATTCAACCCTGTTTCTATTATGTACCTGTGTGTTGCCATTCTAGGCTCTACTCTCAACAGCTAGTATGTGCCAATGCCTCTGATCAAGCAGTTGGAAATATTGTCTCTTATGTCCCTGTAGTCTAAGAAACTGAAAGAAACACCTGGATTTTCAAATCAGTAATGCCCTAGATGTTGCAGCTGTGGAATCTAAAAAGTGATAGTCACCTCAAGGAGGACTCTATTATGATGCTATTTATGTATTTAGGGTCTACTAGCCCTGTATGATATACTATGACCTTACAGTCATATTCATACTTAATTATAGAGCCTATTTTAACAGTGGTACATCTTTTGGCATTATACTCACAGGATAATGGAAGTACTTGACTATATGGGAAAGAGAGAGATGTATTTAGGCTATTCTGTAAAATGTAGTTGAAGCATACTTATGAATCAGCTTTGAATATTGGATCACGACCTTATTTGAAATGTTCACTGATTTTGACTGGAACAGTCCCAGAATTCTTGACACAACTAATCCAGCTGCTGCTGACTACCACCAGGATTAACACTGTAATGAGCACAATGCTCACCATCATCTTAAGATAAAGCTTTCTATACTTTAGTTTAATCACATATCTATTGCTAAAATTATAATCGTAGTGCAAAAAGTCAGATTTCTATGTTAACAATATCTAAAAACTAAAATCAGCCCTATGTTTAAATCAAATTTAAATGGATGGACAGTTCCAGGAGGCTCCAAGGATTTGAGTTTATCCAAGCTTTCCTAGGAAAATTCAAGATAAATCTTCAATCATTATCTTCCATGTTTTCTCAACTTGCAGTTTAATCTTTTGTGGCATGAGGTTGCAATCCCGATTTTAACACCATTTCCTTACAAAAGCACAATGTTAAAAAAATAGCAGAAATACAAAATATTAAGTAAAAGTTGCTGTAGGAGGGAATATATAAGCAGCTTGGACTCTTTCAAACTAGGAATCACAGTGTGAATTGGACTAAATGCCAAGAATAAAGTAACAGCTTAAAATGAACAGTTGAAATTAACAGGTGTTATAGCATATGCTAGATTTAACTGCCAAGTATTTCACACCTTCATTAAAACCTTTCATGTCAAATTTAAGGCAATGTTAAAATAAAAAGGAAAAGCATAGCTTAAAAATGAATAGCTAATTGTTAAGTTTCAAAATCGGGATATATGGCAGCAGAGAAAGTCTCAGTTCATTTTGTGTAGGAATATATTTTAACTGGGAAGACACTCAACCAGAGTGTTTCACAGTTGATTTTAATTCACAGAACTTTGTGTTTAACCTTTAGAAAGTAATGTAACCTACAAAGCATTTCAGTAGGGGAGTTAATGGAACAATAGTGCATTACTGTTTCATGGGGGTATGATAAAGGAAAACAGACCAAGAGAAGTGATGCGCACAGCCTGAATGTTGAAAGACCTTGAGACCAGAAATCTGGTAGTCATTTTGCTAATAAGCAATTTCTACTCAATTTGCAAGGTCTCAGGACTTGTCAGGATAAAGTTGTGTTAACTTTTTGCTGTAACTGTTTTTTCTCCTGACGAAGCGTCTATGGCTAATTTGTTTTGTTTTGTTTTTCTCATTGTTGTATGGTACAATTATATTTTCATACAGATATGAGTAAGATGTAGTTATCCTGTGCAGAATGAGGTATTTCTGACCCTAACAATGTCATATCGAGAAATACAGACCTGGTATGATAGTACAGGCTTTGAGTAGTGGAGACACAGGATACGGTGTAGACGATGAACAGCATGGGGTTATAAGGCTTGGCACAAGTTTGACAATAGAAATCCCACTGCTATAAAAAACTCCCCAATGGCCAATTAAAGAAATGCTGACCTGGAGCTGGACTACATTGGTCTTAGGAGGAAAAAATAGAAAAAAGAAAAATACTGCAAAGGATAGATAAAGGCCGCCATATATAATGAGTTCAGTTGTAACATGGAGTTGCAGACCAATGAAGAAAAAGCAAGGTGTGCAAGAGTGTTAGCAGACCTGTAAAAAAAACCCCAAGTGGATCCTAGTCACAGAGCTGAGGACCCAGTGGGAAGGGTGAGCATAACTCCGGGAAAATGGGTAGAAACTGAGAAGTGTGAGTATAACAATATAAACTTTATTATTGTTATTGAGACTTTTTCAGCATAGAAATGTTCTTTCTTTTTATATAAAAATTAGATCTGAATTAAGATTAATTCTTGGATGAGGCCATTAAGACTTCTTTTATACAAACAATGAATTCTTGGCTTTTTGAATAAAGAGAGTTTCCTCTTTGCCCACACATAAGATTTTGAGCATAACAGACTCCATGGCAGAACGTAGACAGCATCAACTCTCAGAGACTTATACTGTTTTCTCATCTATAGCAAGATCTGTTTGAAAATTCCACATGAATTTTGTACCTGGTGAAATCATCACCAATGAATTTTTAAGGAAACATTTCCTGTACAGAAATGTTTTTCCCCAAGTTGTTTTTTGTTTGTTTGTTTTCAGAAAACGATTTTGTTAAAAGTGTCTAAATCAATGGGCAGTGCATGCCTACATTATTTATGTCCTTTTATCTGCAGCTTGAACCACAGTTAAAACATGTTACAGACTGATACCTTGGGTCACTGAGCATGGATTTGTTTTTATCCTGAGAGGGAAATGTAAACTTTGTATTATAACATACAAACATGGGGGTTCTTTTTATCTTCCCCCCCCCCCCCACTATGTATTTGCACTCCAGTAGCATGTGGAATATCAAAGCTGTATTGTTATTGGTATTGTACAAATACATAACAAAAACACACCCCCCAAAATTATAATATTAATTAAAGAGAAAGGATTTGGCTATTCAATGCAAATGAGATAGGCATACAGGAGAAGTGAGACTTTCATTAATATGGAACCAAGTATCACCAGCACACATTGGTTGATTAACCAGTCCAAGTATTTTAGAATTTCAGAACTATCACAGCCTTTAAAATTTTAAAGTAATAAATAAATATTTGAAGAATGATTCCCATGCCAGAAAGCTTTAAAGGTAATTGGAATATTAGAATGTAGCACAAAACTAAAGAAAACCTTACTGTTCATTGTGCTGCTTCCTTTCTGGCTTATGCAGCTATGCCAAATCAGGAATACAATATCAAGCATCTTCCAAAAATAGTTAATTCAGGGAGTTTTTATTCCCATTTTGGAAGCTACTCTAGAACTCAATTCCTCTGGTAGCTTTATGAATGCATTATGATAATGCAATTCTAAAATATTTATTTTAGCTAACAGCTATTTCCTTTAGGTGAACACAAACTGTGCTGAAGAGTGCTGTAAAGAAGAGACTAGGAAAGGAATCAGAAAAAAATATGTTAGTCATTTTGGATTTTGAAAGAAATCAAAGTAATTTTTTATTGTACATGGATATTTCTAAAATACATTGTCCTTAGCCAATGATGAAATGTGAGGGGAATGTTTAGATATGTAGCCAAGCGTGAATGCCTATGTCTGCTGCTAATAGAGTAGCTTATTACTTTTCAACTTTTGATGAAATCATAACATTGTAAGTTTTAAGAGGTGATTTAGCAAATTTTTTCCACTTCCCCCATTTTTCTCTTTGACTGCTCTTTTAAAATAAGTTATGAAGCATTTTTTTCTGGGTGGGGTTTGCCCTCCTTTTTTCCTTCCATTCCCTGATTTCCTAAAACTGTAGAACTGGACACCAATTATGATCAGTGGAGCATGGCGACATCTGACTAAAATCCAGTAACAATACAGATACAGAGGTAGGGGTATTTCTTGAGTTGGATGGTTGGATGCATACTTTTTGTTGAAAAATTACGATCTTCCAAGGTCAAAAATGCTTTCTATTTCATTTTTCCTGTTTTCAGTGGAAGTGGGAAACAAAAAGTAGTGATTTTCCAGTTCATTGTTTTTCCTCAGCTCCACTGCTTTTCTTCTCTTTTTTCAACTTGTAAATGGAGAAAAAAAAAAGAAAAGGGACAAAAATGGAAGTAACAAAACAATTTATAACAATTATTAAAAATAAAATGTGCATACTTTTCGTATTAAAATATATATAAAATTTTACATCTTTTCCATTCCCATTTTTGCTTCAGATGCTTTTACAACGTACATTGTTCAAGTAGTCTAGTTATCTACTATGCTAAAAAAAAAGACAAGAACTGGCTCAAAGTGTCACCAATGATAGAGATTTTTAAAAATTTTCATTCAGTGTTCTGATCCTGAACCACTGACTGAAAGTCTTTGCTACATTGTGGTTGCATAGTAACCTGAATAAGTAAAATTATTTGTCTCTGCCTACTTGGCAGCAGACAAGGTATACATCACATCAACCGCCCTAATAAATAGTACTCAACTGTTACAACACAGCCAAAGTGCCGGAGAGGCCCATCCATAGGGAGGGCTCTTCATGGTCAGGTTTACAAGCATTTATGTCTTTGGAGATTTGAAATATCATTGCTCATATATCACATGTGACTAAACAATAAACTTAATTCCACCATTATACCTATATCTTTCTCATTGTCATCACTAAATTTACAATGAAATTATTAATGGAGGAAAGACTGTCATCTCCATGTTATCCTATTGGTTTCTTTGAAAAGATCCAAGCCATGGAGACGTACAACCCTGACAAGTTTGATAGACTCCAAAATGGGAGTCTACATGGATGAAGATTTCTGTGTGTATGTATAAAAATACAGACTGGAGCCTTCTGCTAAATCTGAGCAATCTGGTTTATGACACTTTTAAACAGAAGTTGGACAGAAGAGCTGACCACAATAAAACAGAACTTCAATACTTAACTGTCAATCTAAATTCACCATATAGAACCTATCATTTAATGCATATTTCTAAGAGCAATTATACCAGAGCACAGGCAATCCACATTTTCTAAAAAATAGAGTGTAGTTCCATATTTTAATTATATTACATTTGTAAATGATTTTGCATGTGACTTTTGCTAAAAAAGAAAGATCCTTATGAAAAGTAATTACAAAAAAATCAAGTTCATATATTCTTGCACCATACTTTGACCTGTAATAATCCTGGACAATCATAAAATATATTGCCTTCTGATTGGAAAACGTACTAGACAAGCATCCTCTGTGTTACAAAAATGAGTAACAGGCTACTCACAGCTGGGTATTTTGACGCTGCCAAATTTTTTTTAGGATAATTAGATTCTAGTTAGATACTGGAAGCATCGCAATTTTTTAACCCAGCTTTTGTGTATAAATTATATATTTTCTAAAATATCAGCATTTTCTATTTTGAGTTTGGATGAGTAACCTGTGTTTAGCACAGTAGGCAGTCCGTGTACTGTTAAGAGCCAAAACATGCTTAGTTCACATTCTTCTCCTTCACCATAAGGACCCTTAGCATCTCTGAAGGGACCAACACATCACAGACCAACAATGTAAGATTGCTCCTTTTGTAGTGCCTGAAAAGGTTTCTCTTTTTTTTCTGAGTGAACCTTCTGAGTGGTCCCTGAGTTCCCCTAGGTTGGGGATCCATGAAATGAGGTCTTTATGTGGAACTGCCATTTTGCTTAACTGAAGATCCCAGAAAGGAACTTCCTGTTAAGTGAAAGAGGGGCCCCAAAGCCCCCACAATTGTGATATATTTGATTGGCTTCCTTTTTAATACATAGTAGAGGAAAATAGTCAACTGTCCATGAGAAGTGGATGTTTTAGTATTTAAACTTTAGCCTGGAGAGATTTGCATTCTGAAAGGGCCATTCTTGCAATTTGTAGAACTTTGAAGAGGGAAATTAATTATTTGCTCCACCCATATTTATCTTCCATAAAGGTGAACAGCCTCCATTCCATTACTTTAGGCTTGCTGTGCTAAATAGTTGTCCATCCACTATAAGGAGGCTGAGCAAGTTGCTGCTCCCATATGTTGCGGATGGAGTGAGTGAGAAGGAAAAATACACTTTACTGATATAAACCAGTGAGTTAACAAGGTTCAGTGATAAATGTGACAGTAGTTTAACAAAATCATATTACAAGGTACACTTGATTATTTACTGCAAAGAGGACAGGGTCAGACAAAACTGTCAGGGAGACCATCCCATTGAGTCATGAGGTTCAGAAAGGACTCCATTGCTTTCTAAACTCCTTCTCAGAGAGGAGTCTAGGTGCGGCTGGATCCAGTCCTGGTCCCAGATTTGGTCAACGATTTATGTCTAAAGGATTATATATGTGCAATGTCACTTAGCTGAGGTTTCACAGTTTAGCATGTTATTAGCCACTTACCAAGGATCTGTTGTGGCAAGGAGTCTCTCAACCTCAAAGAGGAACCTTGAGAGACATCCCTACTGAAAGGGAAATCCTGGCGTGCAGCCCACTTCCATGCAGGAGAGCTCAAAGGGCTCTTGGGCTATTCACTATTAATCAGGGTAAAATGATTGGCTCACAGTCATATTTGCATATCGACCACAGATTTCAGTTTCTTCACTGAGATTAGGTGGGTGCATTGCACAATAGCCCTTGGATATTGTGTTGTTATCGGTCTCCTGACTCCACTTTGAGCCAGATGCAGCCACCATGACCAGACACATCCATCACAACTGCTACTGACGGTTATCGCCTGAGCAGGGTTATGGAAGATAAAGGTCAGGAGGAGGGAGTGGGGGAACCACACCATCACACCATGACAGCTCAGACAGCCCGCTCCCAGCTGCTCTCTGGTGTGGGTGCAAAGCTCACACTTATCCACGTGCATTGCATACTGCCATCAGGAATTACCATGGCCTGACAGAGGTGAAGAGGCTACAACAAACAATCCAGAAACTCATGAAAACTCATCTTGAATTGTGAGGTCTCACAGTCCTAAGGTACATATATGCAGGGGTGGGGATGGAGTGGGCAGAAGAAAAAATGCAAAGAGAAGTACCAGGGCACTCCCAGCTTAAAAGCAAACATTAAGACCCCATTTAAAGCATATTTTCCATTCTCTGACTTTCCGGGACATAACTTATTCAACTCAGATGGAAAGGTCACATGCTGGATACCTGTTCACTTTGCTTATTTTAAATATGCTAAAATCAGTCAAAATTGTTAGTATAAACACACACGTTCTGCTTGCTAATATGCCCTCTCAGGAACTGAGATGACAGCAAGGGAAGCAATCCTAGAAAGACTAGCATCCTTGGACACAGGTACCTGCTTCCAAATTCCCAAGTATTGCTATAAGCAGTTGAGATGGCAGTTCATGTGCCTTGAATCCTTTACAGCTCCTGCCTACAGAAGTGCAGCTTGACTCAGAAATAGTCCTGTGAGTATGGAAAGAAATGAGTTCATCTTCACATCTTGTGCTTTAAGCTTTGTCTAGGGGCTTATAGCAATTTCTCTGCCGTAGATTACATGGCTGGGTACCTCTGGGATCCCTTCCCAATTTAAAAAGGCCAAGGGAGCAGTGTATAAAAAATGAACTCTTCCTGGCATCTGGTTCAAGACATTGCTTAGTCACATGTTCCTCCATCTTTCTCTCCAATACAAAATAAGAGAAATACACAGTTCAGTAGAGTCTGTGAGCATCCTTGCTACCAGCTGGAATTTTATTAATTTCCTACAGTGAAGAATTGATGGGTGGTTTTTCCTGCCCACCAGCTCTGTGAGAAAGTGCCCTAGAAATACACTCACTTCTATAACTGGACTATGATTTTATTACAATTACTCTTCATTCGCTTTCTGTTTTTCATGTATGATACATCAGCACTGCCTCTTGTCTCCACTGATCATGTAATTAGTGCCCAGTAATTGGTATTTTCAAATTCAAACATTTTGGTGAAAAGATATCACTCCAGCTGTGGAAGGCCTTGAGCTGAAGATCATCACCAGGTGGGATGCCAGATGTGGGAAATTTCAAAGGTGTTGCATACATGCATATATGTATGTGTGTAAATCATATCCTAAGATTATTTTCAGTATTCAGTTTTGGCCATTGCTGGAGACAGGGTACTATACTATAAACACCTATATTGGACTGGGTTTACTCAGTAAATCAGTTTTTATGCACTTGTAAGAAAAAAAAAAAAGGTCAAAATATCAAATTACTGCTTTTCAGCTCTTGCTTTTGACTTATGTAATACCTATTTATGCTGCTGGCCCTCGTGAAAAGGAAAATGTAGTGACTTCTACGAGAAAGACATCCTGGTAAAAAGGGCTTTAGAACTGAAAACTTCTTCAAAGATGAGTCACAGTTGTGTAGGTTTCTATTTCCCTTCAAAAAAAATGGAAGATGGAGAATAGAAATGTTATTATACTCTACACTTAGACGAAAAGCAGGGCTGGTTTTTTTCCCCCTTGTTTCTCCAGCAGCTTCTGTGTATAAATTATACATTTTCTTAAATATCTGCATTTTCTGTTTCAGGTTTGAGCTGATAACCTGTGTTTTTGCACAGTAGGCAAACTTCATGCTGTCACAAGCAGTGGTGATACAGCCTCACATTTCACTTCCCTTCATCCTAAGGAGCCCTTTGCTATTATGCCATTAGAGATAATGCAAAGCTTCGAATTGAAACACCATAGACACCAGTGATGCATGACAACCTTTCTAGGCAATGAGCTGCCACTGTACAATGGGACCTGCTCAGCCACACCAGCCCTTGTTGAGAGGAGATAATAACTTCTGTAGAGAACAGTGTCAAGCTGTAACACCTTCCCCTGCTAAGGAGCTGAAGACGCCATGTGCTTCTCCTCTGAGAAGATGGAAATGCACATGTGTCAAGATTGCAAAAATTACGCATATGCACTAAATACCCTTTGAAACAGTCCTTGTTGCAGTCCAACCCCCAAACCACCTTGGAAGGGGGGTGGGGAATGGGATTGCATATATTCCGTGAATGGCTTGCATTTGGATGACCAGGGCCTGGAGGCAAATGTGCTGTCATGACTTTCTCATTGCAGAGCTCAGAATTGACGTATGCTCTGTGGGACTGGGTGCACAGATACATGGCCAGCTAAGTCTTACAGCAAATGATCACTATTAAAATCTTTTAAATCTTTTATGAAAGATACAGAAGACAAGCAGAGTGTTTGTTATGTAAAGTATTCAAGGAGACTTTCAGTTTAACAGCATCCATTATTTCCCTTTCTTTAAGCTGCAGAGCATTTTTATGAGGAAAATTCCCTGGTTGACAGTGTCTTTTTATACAGTATTAAGATGATATTAACTCCCCCTTTGGGAGAGAAAAAGAAAATAAAAAGTAGCTGAAATGGGCTGGAGCTGTATTTGTTGTCTCTTTTATTGGAATCTGGGCCTGCTCCCTCGAAAATAAAACAGGACAAGCACATACACAAAAGCAGTGGGAAAAATAGCCAAAAGAGAAAAAAAAAAAGCTTCTGTTTGTACTATTGGCTCTGATTTGTAACCTTGCTGATGGAGAAAGACAAGCAGAGTGTATAGTCTTATCAGCCACTCCAAGACCTGGCAAGCTTGAACCAATGTCAAGCTCTTTAAGAGGTTACTATTAACTGCCTTTCTGGTCACAGGGTTAACAAAAAAAGAAGAAAAAAAAAAAAGAAAAGAAAAAAAACCATAAAAATAAGCAAACAACCAAGCTAAGCCAGATTCTATTTAAACAGAAAGAGGGGGAGGGCAGAGGGGCACAAAGGCAAAAATGAGGAAGGGCAAAGCTGAGAGTTGTACCAGGGGCACAAGTCCCATGTTGTAACCAGCTGGTGGTGGAAATGCTGTTGTTGCACTCTTCCTCTGTGTCTCTCTTGTCCTCTCAGCCCATCTCTGCTTCTCTGATTTCTCAGGATCAGAAGCACAGAAATATAAAAGTGTCACCACAAATTCTGAACTCCCAAAATATGGTAAGCCTAGCAGCTGAAATGAATAATGTTATTCCTTTCTGTTTTGTTGTCCTCCCAGCAGTACTCTCAAACTATCATTTACAAGTATGGTGACTGGCATAATATGCCATCTTCTCATCTTTTTATTCATCTGTTAAAGTTAATTTTTGACACGATACTGTTGTTCCATTGCTTACTCATCTTTTTTCTTCTACTTCACCAGAAAATCAGGATCGTCTTCCAAGGTATCAGGAGGCCTCCTTGTTGGGACTGATTTCATTATTTACATGTAAGATTTATTTACTTTCAGAAACGATGTTTTATAACAAGTTTTGCTGGTCTTTTGCTGTCTTGATTGATGGAGACCACAGATCTCTTTGCCGCAGCCTGAGTGAAATAGCAATGTTGTCCATGCAGTCCTGCTACAATGAACCTAAGATCAACTGCCCAGCTGAGGCAAACTGTGGAGTATTTTACGTAACCTCTGAAGCACCCTTGCAGTCCTGTGGGGGCAGAGAAACTTCCAGAGCACTTCACATTTATTTCACTTACAAGAAGCACTCAAACAAAATAAGACATCTGTACTTGATCCACACCTGTATTAATTGTGCAAGGTCTGCCAGGACTTGCCTATGAGCCATTTGTGTTGACTCCCGTGTTTGTTCTTTCACATCTTGAGCACGTCGGGCATGCTGGTCCCAGAAGGAAAGGAGGGGGCAGAATATTCTGGGATGGCAGCTGAGCATGGCCTGCAGGCCTTTGTGAATCTCAGTCCATCTCTGAGGGCCCAATGTCATGTGTTTACATTTGAGAACAGGAAGTTATTTTACACTAAATACCAGCAAAGTATTTTTGTATGTTACAGCAAGTCTGTTTTCTTGACTTACTGCCCATATCTTTGTTATTACACCCTCCTATTCTTCCCCTGCTCCCACCACAATCCATTTGAGTCCAATCCCTAAAGGAGAAAGATCATTTTCTGCTAATTCTGGGGCAGGGTGAGGGTGTTGCTGAGGTAGGAAGCCCCACACAACAAGAGTACAAGTCTAAGACGTGTTGGTAAGATCTGTCTCCAGGTTCAGGTAAGCTAGAAAAA
The DNA here is from genome assembly GCF_000687185.1 of Egretta garzetta. Classification (NCBI taxonomy): domain Eukaryota; kingdom Metazoa; phylum Chordata; class Aves; order Pelecaniformes; family Ardeidae; genus Egretta; species Egretta garzetta. Next base: position 2,357,156 of record NW_009260286.1, read on the forward strand.
AGCCAAGAGATAAAGAAAAGCACTGCCAGTATGCTTTGCATTGGCCTTGAGAATGACCAAGTGAGTGGGGTAGCTATCTGCTTCACCTTCTGCTGGGCACCTGTCTTTCCTTTGCCTATGACAAGTGGCATGACTTAACATGGTGATGGGGAGAACAAGAGGTGGGGAGAGAGCAACAGTGTCTACACAGGGGATGAAAAAGTGGCTCTGCCTCTCCTGATTCATGTCATCCTTCAGCAGAGCTGAGTTGAATTTGTATCCCTGGAGAATGTATTTCTGAGGAAAGGAATGCATGGAGGACAGCCACAAAACCCATGGGGCTCTAGACCCTGTTCTGTATGTAACCAGTTTTATACTACATCAGGCATGTAAATCTCAGAGAGGAGGTTAGACAGTCCTGTGTATAACATCACATCACTAGTTCCAGCTAAGTTAATATATAGGATTTATTCACTGTTCTTCTGAGGTGCCACTGCCTACTGACTTCAGAGATAGGCTTAGGCAGCTCAGATGCCTTGTTGGGAACTGCTTAGCTGATTTCTAGGGAAGTTAGTGTCTAACGGGTAGAGCAGATCTCATTCTTCTTCTAAGCAGATCTTCAAAGAGCCATCAATTAGTCTCCACCATTCTCAGGGACATTATGTCCTTCACACAGTAAATATTTTCTGTGAAAATGCAATCCTACTATACTCAAAACCAAACCTGTCAGAAGATTCAGGTGGTTGTATATGTCTTCCTTTACCTCTAATATGGAAAAAAGCAAACTCTATTTCAGCCATTATGTTTAAAAAAATACATTTCTGCCCTTGTACCAACCAGTGAATAATTGTTTATGTTTTCCAGTCAAGTGCTTCAGTACTGAATCTTTATCCTAGCTTTTAAAGATTTAGATTTAGAGCAAGTCTTATATTTCATCACTTTGTAGTGTACTGTCTCATTTAGGTATTTCTGATAAGTAAGACTTTTAATATCTTTACCTTTCTTGCTGTCCCTTATTCAAAAGAGAATAATCATGATTTAAAACGAGACTGTCACATAAAAATAGCCTGCTTTTGTTAGGATATTTGGCAGTTGGTTTCTCTCTTTCATAGACCCACTTCACAATAAAACAAGAGAAATTAAGTGAGAGCAGGAAAGCAGTTCCAGGAGCGGGTCTGGATCATGTGGTATAAAACTGGGCACTGCATGACTTTACCCCAGCATCTACTTTAGAAGACAGAGGGAGTCAGTAAAAGGGAATGGTCGAATACATTTGTATATTTCTAGGGGTAAAAGAGAAACCAAACAGAAATGTTAATCATGGAGTAACTTTTTAAAAATTTCTGGTTTACTTTGGGTGTCAGACTGAAAATCAGTTGTAGTTGGTAGTTGTAGAAAGAAAGGAGTCAAAATAAACATGAAGGTGTCACATGAGGAAGGGGCAGTCAGTGGAGAGAATGAAGACCTATGTGAGACCTCAGAACGTATGAACTGTGACCGTTCCTCTCTCATGTCTAAGGGCTGCAGTTTTGGGTTGGCTACCTCCTGTCATTCCTGTTTCTAAAACCACACAGTCAGGAGACTCAGCATTCAGCTGGTGCTTTTAGTTTCTACTTTTTTTTTAAATACAAATCTAGAAATGATGTGTTTTTTAAAAAGGCAAAACGAAATAAAAGTTAGCAACATGACTTGTTCCTCTGCATATTTCAATATTTACTTTTTTGTTCTTTAGTTGACATCCCTACTTTACTAAATTTGAGGGGTTTTTTTCAGGAAAAGATCATACAGTCAAGCTCCTGACTTATTTAGAGTAATTCAGAAAGCTTTCTTAACAAATCTTCAGCTGCTGGGGCTTTAACATGCTTCAAGAACCTTTCTTCAATCTATGCAGGTTTGCTGAACTGAAATTACTTACCATGATCCAAATCCTGTTGAAGTCAATGGAAGTCACTCCAATTACTTCAGTGGAGCTGGATCCAGTCCATAAGGCACTGACCACTTGAAGTTTTTTTGAAAATGTTGAATGTCTCCTTATGTACAGTCAGTAATGAGGAACAGGCTGTAATGGGGCTGAGGGAGTATATAGTATATGTATACAGCACTTAATTAAACACATCATTCTATACTGTGATAAAGCATTTCCCACACTAAGTGTTGTTCACATTACTCATAGAAGATTTAGGTTTTTGAAATCCCCCACAAAAATGTCCCAGCTGTTCTTTAGACTATATCTTACAGTACTTGTCACTGTGTGTAGGAAGGGTAATTAACCTAAAGAACATTATATTTCACTGCCAAATGCTAAATGTCAGTATTATAAATTTCTTAATATAAACAACACATTTTTAAACAGTAGGAGAGATAGAGATGGAGTATTCTTTGAAAAGGTATTTCTCTAAGGGACTGGATGGCCCAGGCAATTGTTACAAGATACCTTAAAGTCACCTTTTCAAATTCTATAGCGTCTAACAAATCAGTAGTATCCAGCTGTGATGGGAGGTACTCGAGGACTTAATGTGGTAGATCTGACTGCACACAGAAGTAGTCCTGTCTTTTCTTAGTCACACACTATTATTCATAAAGAGCCTAACTCCTTTGTGAAATCGACGTTCTTGAAATGGCTGAAATATGGAACTTCTGTCCAGTGAGACATTAGAAATTTTTTTAACAAATGTATCCCAAGTTATGTTGAAAAAAGAGTATTACATAGTTTTCTGTAGTTTGGGGGTTTTGTGTGCTATTGGTTTTTTGTTTTGTTTTGTTTTGTTTTGTTTTTTTATTTAAAAAATAAACAGGCTTCATTGGTTTTGTTCTCTAAAATCACCCTTGAACTTATGCTTTTCAGGTATTCCCAATCTCTCTCTTGTTCCAAAAATGTTAACTGAATTTTCACAAATTGTGAGAGGTTTTGGCAAGTTAAATAAAGTTGAGTATTTCAAAGTCAGGGAACACTCTGGCTATAGGAAATCCACACCTTAAACAGAGGTACTTCGGACTCCAGGCAACCCTACTGCAGAGGCAGGAGAATAACTCAGGAACCTCTGCTCCAGCGAAGACTCTTGGGGCTTGAAAGCTCCTGACTCTGCAGAAGGCTGGTGGGAAGCTCTGGACTGTTTGAGTCCATTGTTGTCAAGCTTGGTGAACTTCTCCCAGACCTGTGGATTATGAAGTCCAGTGTTCAAAGGAGCTAAACTGGGTCATTCAGACTTTGGCAAATCATTACTCTGAAAACGAAAATAATTAGAAATGCTTTTCAATGAGAAAGTGTCCAGCCAACTCTGATACATTTACCTTTTCCTATTATGTGGTCTTTGTTATTTCTATAGGATTAAGCAACAAACTTGATTCTTGGTAGTCTAAAGTAATTCTGTGGCCACCAAAAGTGACCTTTGCACTTTAGGCAGACCTTGCTTTATTTTCCAATAACAAACCTTATCAGAATTCTGTGATGAGAGTGTAGATAGTTTTTCTGAACAGATCTTTCATTCTGATTGAGCAATTCTGACTGCTTGCCCAGTTTCTCGGAGCGCTTTACCTAGAGGGCAAAGAACTCAGAGAAGAAAAAGAAGACCAAGAAGTGAAGGAAAAAATAAAAGAAAGTAAGATGAGCATGGAAGAATAAGCAAGGTTCTGAAGTAATTGGATCTGACTGTAACGGTAGGGGCATCTGTACAGAAGGCATTTCAGACTCATTCTGGAAATCTCTGATGGAAGATTAGTATTCTTTCCCAAGTCTGATACTTTAATTAAATCCTCTGCCTTCTTATTTTGAACATTTCAAGCCAAAAAAGAACAACAAAAAACCCACCCACTAAGAATTGATTGTGCCCCACTGCACTCAATGTACATTTTGCCAGTGGCTCTTACAGGAATAGTTCTGGGCTTATGATTGCTTGCTTTACGAACTCTGTAGTTCCGTGCAATTTTTGCGAAGCAGTCTTAAGCCACAAGACGTCACATTTCCCTTCAATAGCAACATAGCACAAAAAGCAACAAACCTGACTTGGCAGTGGTCTCCTTAAAAGGAGGGGACGGTCAAAGGCTTGGGTCTATATTTCACATTTCTTTCTTTATTTTACTTCTTTTATTAAAATTCTCACTGAGGTCAGGATTTTGAAAATTAGAATACTGACTACTGACAACACATGCAATTCTCACTGTGAATTTCCCATGGAAAAAGGTGCAGGTGCATTGTTTTGTACTTATTTATCTGGAGAAAAAGCTTTCCTCAGCATTGTGGCAACTATTTACAAGATGAAAATTACTAAGTAGTTTATCTTATTTTTCCAACTGCCAGTTTTCTTCACTGGCTTTTTCTTCTTTCAGAAAGTAAGTGCCCAATATGGCTTTCAGTTCTGTTCTTAAGACCAAGTATGGAAGAAACCACTAAAAATCCTCTCTCCAAGTTTGAAAAATGTATGAAATTGTTGACACAATCTTACCACGAGTTTCTTGCCACTGTTAATTTTCACATGAAAGATGCCCTAAAACACATTTCATGATGGTACTACTGTAAGCAAATAACTTGCAGCATTATTAACTGATTTACAAAGATTTTAAACAGATATTCCTGAAACTAGAAATTTTGATTATAGAGATAATAAAGCAGAGTACACCATAATGAAAAGATAGAGCCTTCCATTTTTATTAGTTGCAAAATATTGACAGGTAAAACTGTGCATTTAGAATTAATTTTAAAATACAAAAGTATATAAAAAAAGAGTAATGAACTTGAACTCATTCATTTAAATGTTAGTTGAATATCTGTGAAAAGGATCTTTAATTTTGAATAATACGTTCTGAGTAAATTTTGCTCATTGAAAGCTAAGCAATTTCTACACAGTGATAAAACCTTCTGGTCCTACCTACAGTGTTACGCTGCAAAGGTTCCCATTGGCAAACCTTCTTCCCTAAATGCTCGTTATTTACTCACTAATAATATGGGACCAAACACTTACAATAAAGCAAAACCTGATTTTTTGCAAAAGCCAGTCTTTGTAAAAGACTTCAGGAAAAATAAGGAAAGACTTAACTTTGATTCGGGAAAGTGCTGTGCTCCTCTGGGAAATTTGAGGATGACAGGTGTGTGTGTAAGTGCATAAATACCCACATATTTGATGTTCACATGTATTTTCTGCTGATCCTATCAAAATGTAGCTCCTGGTTGATGAAGGAACATCAAAGTTTGTATAGCCACAAAGAAGGTACGTTCTCTATAATTAATGACCGTTATCTTCAAAATTTCTTTCTTGTTTAAGAAAATGATAACATTATATTTCAGGACAGAATCAGTTCCTTGTTATTAATAGCATATCATTTTATCAACTGCCTAAAAATGACTGACTGGATCACACATTTCTGATCCCATTAATGATCAGTGGTTATCTCTGGAAATCACTCAGGAGTTTGCTCACAGAGGATTTACATTTCATTCTCATGGTTTATGAGAAGACTTGGATGCCCACAGTGTATATATCACAGACATCACCAAGAAGCAGCATGCAGCTACCAATATGATATATTGTCCTTTAAGGAAGTAAACAAGAGATTTTGAAAGGTATGCTGTGGAAATAAGTCTATCCATCTTCCATAAACTTTTGATGAGACTTTGAGCCCATAATTGTAGTTCTGATTTTTTTTCTTAAATAATCCCTTACAAAATATGACAATGGGGTATTTCTTTTCTTCAGGTTAGAAAAGTTAGGTAGTCCTCAGTACCTGTGTAATTTCATTCCTGTATATGAAACTTCCAGAATTTTTCATATGCCTAAGTTACCATAATAATGAACTAAAAGCAAAGAGAGTGGGTATTAATACATTCCCATCCTTAGAGTGACCCATTTATCAAAAGAGTTATCCCAGGCACACAGGTCACTGTGAAATCCCTTCCCATTTTATTTCCTCTACATATTAAAATTTCTTTTCATCATAAGTAGACTTAATAAGAACAAAGTTATGCATCTACTTAAATGCTTTGCAAGACTGAGGACCTCTTCACTCCCTATTTAACCTGAAAGTAATTCAGGCAAATCTGAAACACTTGGAAAAAGAAAAGCTGGAATCAACAGAGTTCTTTGCTTTCACACTGTACAAATTTATGCTGGAACATGGGCACTGACATTTCATTCTTAGCTGTTGTCACACAATACTGCATAGCAGATCAAATGTAGCAATTAAAAATGTTTTGAAACTGCAACTCCTACTCCATAAATTACCGCAGTCTTTTGTTACAGAACCACCAAGTCAACTTCCTGTTTGTGCTCAAAGTATTTACAGCTTCAGCCGATGTCCTGCAGTGTCTTTTCCAAAGGTCACACCACAGTTTTCGATTCACACATTTGATTAAAAATATAAGAATCACAGTGTCCTGGGAAATGATCTGCAGTAAAAATAGATCAAACTACCTGCTGTTTCCAGAATAAACCAGGTTACTGCCTCTTTTCCCCATTCAGTTAGCATTACAAAAAGAGGAGGTTATACGCATGTCTGTGGAAATCATACTGCTAAACTGGGGAATTATACGTGAGGTATTTGGTTTATGATTTTTTAAAATTTTTTTTTTAGAGCACAGCTTCTGTAACTGATAAAAATATGCTTAGTTTAAAATATGGTTAAGGAAAACCAAGAGACAGAAAAGTAAAAGTCCTTAGATTTTATAAGGACTAAGCTCTTCTCTCATTCTTCTTCAACTGCTGCAACACACTTTTGCACAATTGCCTTCAGACCATATTGTTATAACTTTCTTTACACTGATGAGCATCCTCTGTGAAGTTCTATTTGCATTTAATGAAGTTACTATGGAAGAGGCTATGCAGAGGGAGTCTGTATGTCGTCTTTTCTTTCTTTCAAGATCACGTCCCTCAATATGTGTGGTAGGATAATTAAATGTCTACTCCTATTATCAATAATTCTAATACTTTCGTGTCCAACAACCAGAAATTTTGAAACAGCATTTGCAGCATATGGTACAAAATCCTGGCCCAAAGTGAGTGAAGTACAGGAAGAAATGCCATGGTGAAATACATCTCTGTCAAATTACAAATTCCTTTGAGAATTCCTTTTGAATTCAGGATCTTCATTTTATGTCATGAGCTCAATTCATCTGATCTAAAGCAAGATTATGATATTGTCCAGAAAAGATATTCACATCAAACAAATTAAAATCCATGCCTTTGCTGTTTTTTGAGCTTTCCTCCTGTATTGTCTAAGGAGAAATTAAAGCAGCATCTCCTAAAGAGGAGATATCCAAATGGGAGAGCGAGCGTGAGAGGTGAGGGTGAGTTTTCATGGCCCAAAGGGGATATGGGGAAAGCTTCTTTGGAGCCTCTGCTTTCTGGAGGAAGATTTGGATAGACTGAGAACTGGAAAATCCTGACTAGACTTTATCCATACCCTGTAGTTACACAAAGAAAAACAGGGAATGTGTTATTGAGACAATTTATAACAGACTGGTGAGCATTTTGAATGGGAATGGGCCAAGTTTTAAGAGCAGATCTAACACATGTTCTCTCAAATGTAAATTGGATTAAAAACTGTTCCATTTTACTTACTCTACTGTGAAATGACATTCTGGTTTATTAGCAATGCAGGTCCTGACTAAAATTTAGTATGATTTTTATCTTAAGAGTGACTCTGTGGGGAACTTTACATTTCTTTGATGATTTTCATTATAGCTTTAGCTATATTTAAACTGAATTTTCATGTGCATAGAACATCACATTCTTCTTTTAAGCACAAAGTAAAACTGTCAGAAGAGATTGAAATAGCTCTTTGTGAGCCCTCTCTGAGACTACTTGCTTGGACCATTGGAGAATAAAGGAGATCCATGTATGGATAAACAAACAATAGCTTTGAACTAGTCAACCCTGCTTTCAGAAACAATACTGGCCAATCTCTGCTTCCAGTGATAATCTGATCCCCCCACTTACATGTATCAATCCTTCTATGGGATCCACTGGTGCAGAGCTCCACAAAATCTCCTTCACCAGGCCTCATTTTGTCTGGGTTGGAGCTGAAACACAGTTTCATAATGAATATTATTAAGCTGATAGACTAGACATTAACACAATCATTTACATGGGTATTTGGTGAAGCAAATGTAGTGATTTACTCTAATGGCTCCATTACTGTGCTGAATATTGGCAAAGTATGCACTGTCCCTTTCGGGATCTTTGCCTCAGAAGAAAAATAACTCCAAGTATTGATATTCTAGTTTAAATAACTGTTCTTGTAAGTTATTCTCCTAAAAAATACTTTTTTTTCATCCCTATTAAATATATTTTCCTTGGTCAACATAAAATCTCAAACTGCAATATTGGAAAAAGAAGCCTTGCAAGCCTCTACTTTTATATTCTCACAACTTAAAAATAGCCACAGCAATCTTTTTTGCCACTATATTTTCTGAAACTATACTGTATAACAACACTACATCGTTTTGATAGCTCACAATTGCAAGTCTGCTTTCCTGATCCAATTTCAGTTTGATATTTCTGCAATAGATCATATCACAAAAGCGTAGCAGTCAGAGCAAAGATTTAGCATAATTCCTATATTTAGGGTTCTGTCAACAGATGTTGAAAATACAAAGAAACTATTTTGAAAATAGAAGTCACGGTAAACGGACATTTGTCTATCAAGCCTGAAAGCCAGGCTGGCTACCTGGCTTGCTGGCAATTGCATACATTATTATCCTTGAACTGTAGCTGTAAATGCACTAGCATACAGTGATGCTGCCCAGAGAAATAAATCAGCCTGAAAGTAACTCACTTCTTTGTTTCAAATTACCATTAATAACATTTTGCTTTTACAAGATTAATGCACCTTAGCAGACAAAGATACGGTGAAACCAATTGTCTTGTCTGTGCTCCAGCTTTCAGTCATGTTGCTGTCTTTCTCAGCATCACTTATGTATGTATATATTTCTAAGCAAATTTAGAGCTAGAATGTACAGTACAGAAGACAGGGCACATACAGATGAAGCAGCAATAGCAAAGTAGCTTCCTAATACTTTCCTTCTAAGATAAAGGGAAAACTTTGTGAGTAAGAGAATGTTTCTCTCCCCACTGAAAACTAAATATAATGGGATTATTTTTTTTCCTGAGAAAGAACAGAAAAATACCAAATTGTATGGAGAATATCATCCCAAAACTTCATGGATTCAGTGGTTCTTTAATGAATAGCAAGTGAGTTTTCTGACAGTTCTGGGTTTTGGGGTCCCAGTACTTGCCACTGTGCAGTCCTAGGGCATACAGGCTTGTTACAGAGCAGTCAGGGCCCTGCCACTGGGAAAGTCTCTTTAATCAAGTAAAACTCCATATGTACCATCACATTCACTCTTAAGAGGAATCATAGAAACAGGCGTTTTCTTGACCAGTTTCCTGCCTTAATGCCACTGTAACTTTTATGAGCATTTTCCCACCATCTTCAACTCTGTCTGCTCACATTCTTGAAGTACAAAATCCTATTTAAATGAGCACACCTCTGCCTGAGGTCTAGGTCAGCATGTCCAGCAGTAAGGGGCTGTCTGCACCTTCATAGAGCACTGCCTGGCTCTGAAGCTCACAGCCCTAAAGCTGGAATTCATGGAGTCTTATGGGTTTTCAGCTCTACTGAATCATTTCAAGACTTCCAGACTGCTTTTTGTGAAACCAAGGCTTTAGGGCAAAATTCTTTGATCAAGCTGCCATGGTAGGATTCAGCTAAGCAAGAATAGAGCAAGGATTCAGTTCAGGGCTAAGGACACCTAAATGAAGGTGTCTGGAGGCACACTTGGGGCCTCCTCTCCCCTTGTGGTTTATGGAGAACTACTCAATAGATTTCAGCCTGCCGGCCACTAGGGGCAGAGCTCAGTTGCATAGAATCAGGCACCCAGTGCTGTTTGGGATGACCTGTGGTGTCTGAGACATCGTTATGCAGTTGAAAGATATAACACAGGACCTGCATAAGATAAATCAGCTGCTGCAAGATGGAACATAGCAGCCCAGACTGCAACAGGCACCGTTATGTGAGCACCTGGACTCATATCTACTTTAGGTTAAACTGAACTTGCCTCCAAACTCCAGTGGCTATATTGATTAGGCTTCTACTGACTACAGTTGAAGCTTTGGGCACTTGCATGCCTGTATTCACCTACTGATAAACACCTGTGTTTCAGTGTTGACCTATGCATCTGCACATAGATTCTTAAATTTACATGTCTAAATTTGTGAGCTGATTCCATTGCTGTATCTAAACTAATGACCTGAAGCTCTCTTTAAGATAAGTCAAGGGAGAGATGCACTTCTAAAGTGAAATTCATCCTTAGTGTGATAATTCAGAGCTTAGATGGGCCTACTTTTCTCCATTGACATCTTGGGATCTTTGGTTAAATCCAGGGGTAGGAATTTACATGGGAGACTTATGGGGGGAGGGATTCCATTCTCAAAACACAGACAGATTTGTTATTTTATGCCCTGTGGCTTTTCTCCCTTATCTCCAGCTGTTGGCCCAGAAGAGCAACAGCCTTCTGTAGGCTCTGTGCCAAATCTGGAAACCACATGTGAAGGACAAAACAGTTTCACTTTTTTACCCTGAAATGCTGTTTTAAAATTTTTTACCTGAATAGGAGACTGACTGGTCATAATCTTTTTTAGAGAAAATGTTGTTTCTCTTTAGTAGGTGCATAAATGGCTTTTTGTTACACTAGGTGCCATCTCCTGCATTTGGTTTACAAACAACTCTTTTTTCAATGAGATGTAAAAGTCTCCACCCCTCTCTTCAGTGGCTATTCAGCATTTCCCAGTGAGGAATGTATCTTGCACTGAGCCTTAAATTCAGTAAGTTGGTCTATACATTAAAAATGTGTATTATATGAATATCTAAACAGTCTAGCTGTTCAGTGGAATTTATGTATATGTTTCTGTTTCTTCACTGAGACCAGACACATTAAACCACTCTAGAATGACAATCCATTTGGAGTGATTTTTAACCTCTTCAGAAACCACAGCATACTATGGCAACAGAAGTAGTTTTGACATACTTGACTTTCATACACTGGAGAAAGGGTCACCTTTTGGCTTGTCCTGAAGGATAACACAGGGCCAAGCTCTTTGTCTTCCCTTGCTGTAGAGTTTGCTCATTGTCCAGTCATGCTCACAGATTTACCTCCAGAAAGATTCAAAAATGAAGTTAGAACAGGGGCTTGCAAGAGCTTTGTTTCTAAAACCCAGTATGGATCTAGACTTACGCTCTCATCTCAGTATTTCATTAATAAAATGCAAATAAAAATGCTTCTCTGCCTGCCTTCATTTAGATTTATCACTAACTCTCTTACTAATGCATTTCTGGAATCCAGATCTCATTCACCCCCTGAGGTCTGCAGTTGCATTTGCAACCATATCATTGGTTATGAATTTGTTAACCTCAAGACATATCAGGGAGACACCAGAGAATAATGCAGAGAGCTGGCACTGAGTGGGAGTACTGTGCCTAAAGCACCCAGATGTGGAGCAGCTGTGTTGTTCAGCAAATCACCAGAACTCACCTGGGATGTTCTATGACTCATAAATTTCATTTCCTTCCCTGGGCTATTCAGACTGTTGACACCACAACCATTTCAGCATATTCCCTGCACACGTAGATTTTTGTCCCTTGAAACCTCTCAGTGAAGCAGATTATTTCAAAGCTCTTGCTGCTGTCTGTTGAAACGCTGATCTTCTATTTGCCTTCAGAACCTCATTGGCCTCCTCGCCTATGTATCTTGTCACTTCTCCTTGTCAAAATGAGCACCACTGCAGCTGCAGATGGACAGCAGATAGTAAAAGCTCTAAGGCTAAGTGGGCAAGTGAGAATGAACATGAAAGGACATTTAACTCAGCTTGACGTTGTAGGTGACATTTCTAATTTCCAAAAGCCTTTCAGCCCTTACAAAATGCAGAATGACAAAGTTTCTATGAAAGACTGGCAGACCCATTTGCATTGCTATAAATGCTAACAAATTACATCTGTGATGAAGGTCAGAGAAAGGCTGGGTAATATTTGTCAGAGAGGAAAGAACTGAAATAAAACAGAAAGATTTTCTTCTACTGGGAACAAATCTCCAGGGGTTCATCATCTCACTGGATTACATAGTTAGAGTCCTCCTCGTTTATGGTCTCCTTAATTCCAAAAATTTTCATTTAATGTGTGTGAGAGTGTTATCTACTGAGTTTAGGACTGTATCCTGGAAAATGTGAGCTGTGGGTTTGTATCAACTCAGGCTGAGGTGAGCCTCAAATGTGTGTTCTCTTGTCTGAATAAAGTTACCCTGATCTGTGTGGAAAAGACAGGCTCTGTGCTGTTCAGGTTTGGTATCTTGGGAATTTCAGTGGAGCCTCCCTGTCCTCATCTCCTGACTACTGATGGCTTTTAAGTGTCAGCTAAATGCCTAGCTGTTATTTGGTGTATTTCTGGTGACTGTGCTTAGGCTGCTGGGAGAAATTAATGTCCTAAAATGGAGGTGTTGCTAGGTTTTCAGCTTTTGAGGTTAGGCAGACCTAGATTATAGCTTATCTGGACATCTAAATCCATTCTAGTTGGCACAACAGATAGTTTTCCCAGAAAGTAATGGTAGGATTAGAGAATTTGTAATATGTTGTGGGAAGTTACATGGAGAATATTTACCTTTTGGAGCTGTGTAAAATCTAATTAAATATCAAAAGATATAGCCTCCTATTTTTTAAATTATACTTTTCCCCAATACCTTCTCTATCTTGCCCAAATTTGCATCTTTTTATTTTTAAGTATTTCAAGGAAAATATATCCCTCCAATCCAAATGTCTATATGAACATGAATTTTCACATTCTTTCAACATGAAAGACTTATCTATAAAATGTGATCATTTTCACTCAGCAAGGCAGATAGACTCGATGTTTCTTCCACCTTCTTGGGATACAGCGACTAATTTTACTTGAAAGTATGTGTACTTACTCCACTCAGATAAGCTTATATTGATGTCTGTAATAAAATACCCAAAAACTTGAATTGCTACCAGCTTTGCATTTCATTAGAAATGCTTTGTATGCCTCTGATAAGTATTTGCCAGTTTGTATTTTACCCAGACTTTTAGAGTCAATGCCTCTGATATCTCCAAAAAAATGACTGTTGGTCTTTATTAATAATGGGTCTCCAGGCACCAGGTTTACATTTTATGTAAGAGTTTCATGCTTCCAACAATATCATGCACTACAGAACAGTGCTGTGTTGCTGATTTAGTGCCTGCTTCCCCCCTAACCGCAGCAGCGGTGAGCTGCTTTGCAGATCTGCTACATACAGGTGTGATGCAGAGCTCCTTGTAAATACAGTTCTCATTGACCTCACCTTTTATAATAACATTTACGACTTTTATAACACATAAAGCCCCCCCCCCAGACAAGACTGTCACTAGTTAGGCATCTCATCAAGAATTCTTTGTGCACTACCAGTAACCGTGCTCAGTTGCCTTAGAGCCTGGCAATACCCCTAGCAAGAGGCACCTTTCCTCTAAACAATTTATGATGCCATTTGGATGAGATGGAGAATCAGAGGCCCAAGTAGTTCCCATGATTACCAGATCTGGGTACAAAACCAAAACAATCTGTATTTCAAGCTAGCTCCTCAGTCACTGTCATACATGACACTTGCATGACTCTTTTATTGAAATAATACTTTATACATTACATAAGTAATGGCATTCTCCTCTGAGTCAGGTGTTGCACAAATATGTGCAGTATCGAAAAGTTTAGGAGTTTAAGGTGTTTTGGGGTCAAGCTCTTAGTTGATATAGAATGAATTCTGTTTCCCTTACTAAACATGACATGATTGTGAAAACATATGCCTTGGCTATGCCCGTAGCATCAATTTTCTTGGTAACATGCTTTGGTAGTAATACCACAAAGGTAGGTGCTCTTGTGTGTGAATGTAAAATTAAAAGCATCACAATAGTGATTCTGCTCATGATCTGATGTCTTCAGACCCTTACAGATTATTTCACACATCTCAGCTCTGGATATATACAACAGTTACAGGAGGAGCAGCTTAATCTGAAATAGCTCAAACTTGCTATTTTGAAAAAAAATGGAAAAAAAATAATGATTTCAAGTAATTTTCTAACAGCGAAATTCTGTTGGTTTGGTTTTCATTTTTTTGTAGAAAATGTAAGTTTTAGGTGAGGATAGTGAAGTTCTTTTCCATAGTCTTATCAGTTTTTGAAAAGTTACTTTGACTTAGACCTAGAATGTTTTAAGAATCTGTTTAAAATGAGAATAAGAAAAAAAAAATCAGATATACAGCTTCTCATAATAATGACACTGTTTTTTAACTAATGCTGCCTTACAATTTAACTGCTTTGTGTGAGAAATAAAGAATCTTTTACATCCATATCATTCAAATGAATGTTATTGCAGCTAGCAATAACAGAATTTCTAACAACAGAATAACAGTTGTTGAGTGCACGTAAAATTTCAGCTGATAGATACAGATTGAAAAACAGTAAAAGCTTCAAGCAAAACCCGTCATTATTTATTTGAAAGATGTGTAGTCAGATTTATTGAGCTGATTAGAGTAATAGATAATCTAAGACTTGGCAAGGCACCCCCAAATTTTCAAAGATTTACGTGTGGATTTAGCTCTTTGCAGCTGATAGGAGTCACACAGACTAAATTACATGCATTGCTCTGAAACTGTAAGGAAACGGCCATTGAAGGGGAAATGGCTCAGAGAACGCCGCATAAGGTGACGTGTTGTTTGCATACTATTATATGGAATTGCAGGCTCTGCAGTAACTCTTAATGGGGGAAATTTATCACTGCAGAGAAGACCTGTCAAAGCATAGATGAGGACTGACAGACTGTTTGACAGGGAGGAAAGAAGTGACCAACCAAAACCTGTTCCACAAATGGAGGACAATATGGAAGAACAGCACAGGGATATTTGTGGCAATATGGGAATCAGGAAATATGGGCATCAGGAAAGATGTCACTGAACAGGAATCACTGTAATGGTGTGGGGACAGTGGGATCAATGCACCTAGAATATGCAGAAGGACTGGTCAGAATGAGGACATAAGGACTGCATTTTATACAATCCAGCAAAAGCACCTGAGAGGTACAGACCTGACAGGTCTGAGGTAATGGAGGTGAGATTTGCCCCTCTAAAAGTAAACCAATACTTCAATCATTTGTTGTTATGTTCTCACCTGCAAGACAATGCCTTCTCCAACCCCCCCAGCCTGATCCCGGGGCTCATCATCTAGCTACAGGTATTATATCAGTGTGGTGACTTAACCCCATCCAGCAGCTAAGCACCACACAACCGTTCCTTTGCTCCCCAACCCAGTGGCACTGGGCAGAGAACAGGAAAAGCAAAAGCAGTAACACTCGTGGGATGAGATCAAAATAGTTTAATAAGTGAAGCAATGAGGGAGAAAAAAGTGATGCAAAAGCAATTGTTCACCACCTGCCACAAGTAGACCGATACCCATCCAATCTCTGAGCAATGGCTACCTCTCCCAAAACTCCCCTCCATTTTGATTGCTGAGCATGACATTACATGGGACAGAATACCCCTTTGATCAACCTTCCTGGCTGTGTTCCCTCCTAGCTTCTTGTGCACCCCAGCCTACTTGCTGGGGAGACAAGAGCAGGAAAAAGAGAAAGCCTCAATGCTGAGCAAGCATTGCTCAGCGATAGCCAAAACACTGGTGTGTTATCAACACTGTTTTAGTCACAGATCCAAAGCACAGAGCTATATGGGCTGCTATGAAGAAAATTAACTCCATCCCAGACAGACACAGTACAGTCAGGTATATAGTTACAGACAGTACCCTCTAGCTGGCTTTTGCCAGATGCATTGCTCCTGCTAAACAAGAAAGTGCAGCTCCAAGCTACACCTGACATGACCGGCCTTCTTCTGCCATCACCCCATCGCACAACGCTGCACTCAGTTCTGCACTCAGTTCTGCTTTAGAGAAGTCAGTGGAGAGGTTGTGCTACTTAAAACTCAACTTGATATGAGCTTTTGCCCAGTATTGGTCCAGAGAGGAACTAGGAACAACCAGGAATGAGGACGGAAAGAAAAGAAAAATGTCCAACTTTAACACCCGTATGAAACTTGAGACAAAGAAAGCATGATGGTGTTCTGAGCCAGAGGCAAAAAAGGGAGTAAAAAGAGCTTTCAATTTAATTTGGACAATGTTAAGTTTCAGGTAATGGGAAGAGAGTTAAGAGGAGATGTGAAAGTCATAGGCTTAGACAAATATGTAAAACACATACTGCGTGTGAACAGAGAGCAGGACCAGGAGCTGGAAAATAAATTCGTGAGACTGTATCAAAAAGATGGCAACAAAATGGTGTGACCTGGTGAGATTACAAAAAGCAGAAGTGTAAAGAGAGTTATATAGTCTTTTCCCTTTTTTCAAACAGGGTTTCTGACTTGATATACTGTCTGCAAGAGTGCCATCTGGTGATCCGCAATGACATTACAGAAATGACCTTCCCAAACAGGCTACAGCAAGAGCTAGAATACAGATGTTTCGGTAGCTCAACCCTCTGCTGGTTTCATTAGACCAAGGCACTATTATATGCATTGTACTGAGAAAATAAAAATCATTAGAACTCACAGGGGAAAAGGCTGGAACAAACATACTCAACATTTGAATAAAATACAAGCAAATCTTTAGCAAACCTTGCACAGAAGGTAGGCATGCAAAATCCTGTTTATGCTATAAGCATGGAAAGGTGCTTTACATAAAAAGGAGAGTTTGAGAGAGTATTTATATATTTTTTTTAACACTCTAGTTAAATCTTCACTCTAGAGTATATAAAACATTAGGTAGTAAGCAGTAAAGGCAGATTCAGTAAGGCTAGCACTTTGTCTTTAGAATTCTTTCTAAATTTACTTTATTGTTGTTCAGTTTATCTTCTAACCTCTATAACTAAAATTTGCTGGCACTTCCCCCTCTGAATGCCTAGAAAAATTCTCACAGCCAAAGTAATTAGCTTTGTTGTTTTCATCTTATATAAAGATTGAGAAAAAAATATGAATTTGAATTAGTGTCAATGATTTCTTCATTATCACAAGGGAGGTCCCTGTTTCTATCAGTTTGGTGTTTCTGTGACTTAGAGGACTTGCTTTATGTAAAAAAGAAAATGCTTCATGCAGAAAACTGAAACAGAATTAATATGATAAGGATCTCCAGAAATGGTGTTGAGAGGAAAATTCTCATAAGAATTATGTAAGTGAAAACAGTGTTTATCTCCACTGACTAGAAAGTACTGGCTCCATGTCTATACCAAAGTGAAAAGCTAGGTTAGGGTTGGAACCAACTCATAAAATACCACCCTAAATAAGATGTACTTCAGTTTAAACTCTCCCCTGCTGCAGGAACATCATCTCTGAGCACAGACAATGTTAATCCTTCTAACCAGAAGGTTTGAGGTCTCATTGGTGATTACGATGCTACTTGCAAGGGAATGGAGACACAGTGAGGTAAAGTGACTTGCCAAATATCACACAGTAAGTCCTTACAAGAGCTCATAAAGAGTCCACCTAAGCCTACAGGTCTGAGCCTGGCCTTAGACATTAGACCATGCTGTCTTTCCACAGAGACCTTTGACATCCCAAAGCAGAGCCTGAATCTGGGTCAGGAACCGCAAAGAGTTGAAAAATAATTTCTGTAAACAACACTAATTGTCAACTTAATCAGTCACATTTATCTTCATTTAGATGTAAGTGAAGATTAAGTCTCTCCAGGGGGTAGGAAATAGCTGAAATAAACACAAAGCATTGTCTTTTGAGACACTAACCACAAGCAGTTGCTCATTAAACTTAGCTATATTGGAGAAGGCTGGGAAGTAGTAAATGATGTACCTAGATCGAAAAAAGAATAGATTTTGGCAATAGCAGTCAGAATAGATTTTCCTCAGTACCTGGTAAAATAGCTGAAATACTAATTAAAGACAGAGTAACCAAACTGCACACATGAACAGCAGCTAGCAGGGAGTAAGCAACACAGTTTGGAGAAAAGCAAGTCTTACCCTATATATCCTATAATTCTTTCATTGCATTAACAAAAGAGTCAGTGAAGAAGAGACAGTTAAAATAGTTTATTGGAACCTCCTGGAAGCCTTTGATACAGTCTCTTACATTAGGCTGTTAAAAAGACAAAAATCAAAGGATCACTTCAGCTCCCTAAAATAAACAGTACCTCCAGCAAAAATCTTATTCAGTTTCTATTGTCCTTCATTGCTGACTAATTTTTTCACTTCTGTTAATAAAAATAGTCCCTGTTTCCTACTTATTTAGGTTCCAGAATCCATTTTGCAGTAACAAAAACAGACTGTAGGCTCACAATTTTGCGTACAGTTACTGGGTTGGCACACACCTTTGGATATTTGGGCATAGAAGTTCAATACATGAAAATCTTTGAGTGCAGTGATACATGGTGAGAACAGTAAATTTGTTCTTTTTCAGTTGAATTTACAACAAAGCATGGCTTGAAGACAAGAATGGCAGGGGGAATAAAACCTACAAACTTTAAGTACAAGTGAAGAGATATCAACACTCAAGTGATGAGATATCAACACTATCTGTGGAAAAACATGTATGCCATCAATGAAAAACTCTTTTTTACACCTCAGAAACACTGTTAGGGATTCTCATTTTTGCCTCTGTGAGATCTCGATTGTCTGTTTCACAACTTAGTGCTCACACACCTGAGTTATTGGAATGGACTAGTATACAGTTGTATAATTTCAGAGAGAAAATCCATAGTCTAAGCAAGTGATCTGAGTGTTGATGTAAGTTTTCTGAGAAACTTTGTTAGGTAAAAGCCTCTGTCATTCAAGTTATGCCTTAATTTTGCAATAAAGGCCTAATATACAAGAACTGGACAAATCTGGAAATAAACTTTAACTCTGTTTAAAGAACGCTTTATCTAATTTGAAAGATCAAATTACTCTGACAGGAAAAAAGGATAAAAAAATGAAGGCTGATGACAAGAGGATGGTTCATCAGGTAGCTTTATACACAAGCTGGTGTTTGCCCCTTATTGGAAAGACTGTTTGTGTTTCCTAAATAGATGCAAGTGAGTTAGAACGAAAATCTTATTGTTAATACAACTAAAAAGGCCTAAAGGTAAGACAGGAGCAAGAACCCTGAATCACCCACACAGGTATTATAAATATACACTCACAGTTATTATAAATATACACTCTACCTTTCTTCTTTTATGGATGTATACAAATATACATAGTATCATAGAATCATAGAATGTTTTGGGTTGGAAGGGACCCCTAGAGGTCATCTAGCCCAACCCCCCTGCAGTGAACAGGGACACCACTAACTAGATCAGGTTGCTCAGAGCCCCATCCAACCTCGTCTTGTACATGGTCTACATGTACTTGTAGGGCAGCTGGGCACAGTTGTCTTGCAAGTCCAGATGCAGTTAACCACACTGACAACACAACCACATGGCCCTGTCTGTATGAAGTGCTCAAATGGACGCCCTTTTTATTCCTGAAATTATGTACACATCTCTCTGGAGATCAAGCCCTGGATCTCCTTCTCTCTCACGTGAAACCAGTTTTATAGAAGAATGAGAACTGCTTCAAAATGAACGAAAGGGAATCCTGATGCTGATAGTGGTACTGAATAATGGCCATGGTTAGCACTATATATTTTTCTTTTCTCTCTGCTCAAATCCTCAAAATGATGATAAGCCAAAAGCTCCCCTGAGAGCCATTCACAAGGATTTTATTCCTGTATTGTTATCACACTGTCCCTCAATCCCAGCAAGCCAAACCTACCATCGCCCCAAAGTTAATTGGATCTCATTGTGCCTGTTCTCCATCAAGAGTGAGGTTCACGTATTGTTCTCATATGAAGTGTTTAAAGATGGGTTCTCAGAGTGTCTATTTGTATGAAACATGTATTTTCAGTGTATAAAAGGCTATGTACCAAGGTTTGAACTATGCCCTATGACTCCTCATAGAGTCCTTCACTCACAATAGGTAAATGATTTCTTAGTAGTTGAATATTAACTCCCTACTTAAAATTTGCATTCACATTCAGTAAAGACTTTCATTTCCTGGCCGTGAAATGAATCTTTTTTGTCTTGTTAAAGACACATCAGCACTTCTAAAGCCAGAATGGAGGAGCCATTAACCCTTTGGAGAAGTGTTAAAATTGATATTTTGATTAAGGTATTGAGTTAAGGTTTAGGAAATTCTTTGTGGGCAACTGAAATCTGTTTAAACAGGTGGGCCTGTTCTAAGAAAAGGGATCTGAGAAAAAATAAAAGCTATTTCTGAAACGGTGTTCCTTTTTGGTAGAAAATACATATGGGTAGTTTTTTTCCCCAAGGATTAGAGCCTGGATATGAGAACTACCAATTGCAAACCACCCTTACCTTCCCTACTCCTAACCTGGGATTTCACTGTCACTCTTTCACATCTGCACCCTCCTTCATGACATACTCTCTGCAAAGCTAGATGAGAGCAAGACCACGTATTCCAGCCATTTCATTAAAAAAAATTAATAATCATTGTTTATCCTTAGCTTTTCCTACATTTATATTAAATTATTTGGTTTACGTAGTGTTTTTCAACACACAGGAAAGAATGCCCCCTATGATGTTGTATTCCAAATTATTATCACTTCCAGATAGCTAAGAGCACAGTTTCATAAACAAGCATTGCCTGAGATGTTAAACCACTGAGTCAGGAAGAGGCAACAGCTACTGTGATAAGTTTATTCTCACAGATCAAAGTTAAAACAACAAACAGTAACCAGCTTAATGCCTGTGTCTGTTTAATATCATAGTTAACATGAAAAGCTGTTAGATTTTGTTTTACATCAATTGTGTATATATATATATACACACATATATGTAAATTTTCACAAACTATTTTCATGAAAACCGTCATTTAATTTCCCCGTGGAAAACACTCCAATAAGTGCAAAATAAGTATGTATGGTCTAGGAAAAGGCAAATTCAGCTGCTCTCTGAGAGGAACAGTACTGAGCTATAAATCTTTCTGGAGAGAGAAATGCAAAGAATTCTTATTCATTTACGCTTCCTCTGTGTATTCTAGTCTTCCTCCCTGAGTTAGGCAAGAAAAAGAAGATAGGTTTGACTGCCAGATGTGAATTAAAGGAGGTTGTAGTCTGAACTGATATAGGGGGCCCAGAAAATGGGATGTGCTCTAAATTTCTGAGACCCGGAAAATTATATTAGGGGAATTAGTTCCAATTCACTCTGATTTTTGAGTCTTTGGGATGAACAGAAACCATCCTTTCAGGTTTTCTCCATAAGGACTGGAAGCTTGCACATACATACTGACATCTTCTTTTAATAGATACATGCACATAGACTTTACTGGCTCATACACAAACACTTCACAAAATGATTAAATCTTTATGTTAACATCACACCCAGAGATTAAATCCTGAGCTTCCCTAAACTGCTGCTTCAGAAAAATCTCATATTCTTTCTTGTAATTTCTATAACTATTTTTATTATTTGGAACCATGTCTAGGCTCTACCACAGCTAGATGTTGTGCATTGTAAAATTAATAGTCAAAGATGCTCCTTGCTTGAAGAGCTTATAACAGATAAATGACACTTAAAAATTAGGTGAGAAATAAAAAGTTTTGTCTCTGTCCTACAAAAAAAAAACCCAGAAGCAGAAAGATATTAAATTACTTCTGCGTAGGAAATATATGACTGGGCCAGAACAGAAGCTATGCTGGGCGCTGAGGATTTAGTAACAAAAGCACAAGACCATCCTGAATTTCAGAACTTATTAAAAAAAAAAAAATTGGTCCTCCTGACCAAATCTTGCTTTCAAATCTGTCAAGGTTCAACCACTGAAAGTGTAAAATACCAGGAAACTTCTTTTTTTTTAATTCAAGAAGAAACTCTTAATGGCTTTCTTATAGATTAAATTTATGATGCAATTTCCACCTTAGTTTATGACATTTTATCTAAGAAAATCTCTCAAGATTTCTCTTAGCTTTGCTTTACATCTTCTTTTTATCAGCACGTTAATGCGATGTCTTTTTGTCCAGATATTCTTTAAATCTTCTTCTGCTCCCGTAATTTCTGTAACTCTCAGTATGAAATTCAGAGGGCTAAATCCAGTGAAGCAAACAGTAACAGCAAAAGCAAACTTGTATTCATGTCAGCATGTAATGGATAGTGAGATAAGATGGAATTCTGAGACTATATGAAAGGAATAAGAAATTCAAAAGTAAATCCACGAATGAGCTGAATAATATGCTTGTAATTAGACCATTGCCCGAGAAAAAAAAAAAAAAAATTAAAGATCAATGTCAAAGCCCAGCTACCTTACCCCTGAGAACAAGCAGGTAATGTATCTATAGCCATGCTTGCATTTATGTATCTGTACTACTTATGTATCTCATTCAATTTGACTAGGCCATGCTGTGGGCTCCAGAGACTACACCACATTCACTCTCTCCCTGAAAGCAGTTATGTATATTATTGTAATACAAAGCTGTTTGGGCAGCTTTTTAGAATCCTATTGTGTTTTGTATTTTGAGCCAGAATGACATTTAATATTAGCAACAAAATGTATCAGCTACATCACAGTGATTTATTTTTAAAAGATTCAGCTTCTAGGACATCAGAACAGGAGCTAATTACTGATTATAAATTTTTCAGACTCAACCATACCACAAGCTTCTCACACTCACAATAACCTCAGTTCTCATGAAGTTCCATATTATTTTTTCAGACTTACAGCTATGAACAGGACACATAATGACAAATAAAGATACTCATCCCAAAAGTGCATTTGATACTGGTCTAAAGCAACATTAATGCAAGGAAACCATAGGAGTAATAGCAGTAGCACCACAGGTCTGGCCTGTACCCATCACCAAACCGAGCTCAAGGAATGCAGTGTCAGTGGAGCCCAAAGGCGGTACCTTCACGTGATGAGCGTCATATTGAGATGCCGTGTGCTCTTTCCCACAGCTTTAGCACAGGGCTGCAATTGTGGAGGTAGATAATCCTATACTTGTGTAGCCTTATGCATGTGTGTGATCACACAGGAGTCACCATTGCTATTCTTGTGCTCAGAGCACATTTGGGAATTGGTTAGACTTGCCAAGTCTCCAGAGTTAATTACAGGCAGTGTGAGTCATCTCACCCACACTGTCTGTGCCTGGATATGAGCTAGTCATCCTAAATCCCTTTTGTATTTAAATGAGGACAAACGGGCACTGTTAGGGTGTGATCCAGACAGTCTGTTGGAGAAGTCTACCTGTGGTCAGAGGAACTGGTTGCAGATGAGCAGAATTTAGGATGTGAGGAGATCTCAGTTTCTGGGTTCAGCCCACATTATCACTAGAAAAAAACAGCTTTGGTCTGAAGTCATCCATTCCTTTTTCAACCTGAATTCTTGCAAGCCAGAAATGGGAATCAAAACCCCTTCTTAATCAAAAATCTAGAGATTCCTCAGAGCCATAACAGCAATGTCCCTCCCTCCATTTCTCATGGGAGATGCAAAATCCCCTTGTACCATTCATCTTTTTCCCTTTTCAAGCCAAGATATATCCTTATGCTATTTCTTGCACATCCCCATGCAATTCTTTGCACAAGCAGCCTCAGACCCTCCCTTTCACACATGTCCCAGGACTTTTTTCTTTTTAAAAGTCCTTCTGGTGGTCTCTTCTTCTCTCAGAAAAACCTGCCCTGGACATGCTGGGCATGCACACCTGGAACAAATGTCGAGTGCTGGGACTGAGTGCAGGCAAAAAGGTGTGCAGCCTGGCAGGCTGGCAGCAGGCACTCCCAGAGCACACGTTTGCCTGCAGAAAGTGCAGAAGTGTTTGTGAGAGAGCAAGGTGCTGCTGCCACCAGTGATGAGCATTTGCAGGGAGGGTCTGGTGCAATGAAAATAAGGATTTGAAATGGCAGGTTTGAATCTCTGGGAGGTGGAGGCAGAGTATTGGCTTCACATTTCCAAAAAAAAAGGTGAATAAAAGTCCCTGGTTCCTCTTTCCATGGGGGGGATGTTGGTGGCAGGATCCCCCCGAAGGTCTCGCTGCTGGCTTACATAAGGGAGTAATTTTCACTGGAAACTAATCTTTACTGTGTCAGAGTCTCAGTGTCAATTTTATCTGTGTTTCTTGCTGTCACTGCTATTTCCCTCAGTAGCAGTGCCACTAGCCTTGCTATTAGCCACTGCTGGGCTTTACCGCAGAAGAGCCCAATGTCTTTTTGCAAAAAAGTTACAGAAAGGGGCAGCGTTAATAACAGCAAAATGATGTTAAAGGCATTGCTGCTGAAGGGTAAAAGAGGTGAACTGGGCAAAGCTATGTTGACCTGACCCAGGCAGTATCCCAATAGTAGGCTTAGAGTTCACTAATTTACATTCACATCCTCACCTGAGCTTTGCAACTGGAGCCCATTTCCAAAGACCTGTCTAAATGGGGGCAATCAGGAAAATGAACCTGACTTAACTAAAAGTGTGACTTGAAAGTGGATTAGCTAACGTGCATTTGTGAACACTCCTAGGAAGAATAAAAGTGGACTTGTTTCTGTTTATTTGATTTCACTTTTGGCAGGGAACTAATTAAAACTAATATTTTTTATTCTAAAAAAAGATATGTTAGCTGTTGAATTTAATGCAGCTTAATGGAATAGTTTTTAAAGATGAGTCATATTAATGTTAGGGTTATTCCTTGTAAATGAGATCTATTTTAAAAACTCTTACCAGAAATTCAAACTTCCCAAAAATTTCCTTGGGTCCTTCTTCTGCAGCAACCACAGTTGATGCCTTGTGTAAAGTTCTCTTGAAGGCCAGAGGTAGTGGGAACCCTTTTTTCTTAAATGCTATCTGTAACAAATGGAGGCTGGGGAAATTAAGTAATTTGATGGAAAAAAGAATGAAAGGCAGATATGGCAGCTGAATTCTGTTCCATAATAATGTTCTCTGAACCCCAGGAAATTAGGATACATAATTCTTGCTGTAGCTTGGGGTCAGCCTTGCTTGCTGTGGACATACCTGTAGACACAAACCTCTACCAACATAAAGACCACAAGGAACTGTGGTTACACATTTGTTTGCTGTGGAATCTCTTTTAACACTTGTAAAGATAATCCCAAAGGAAATAAAGTCCAAACAAAGGCATCCATCCCTTTAACAACTAGAAATGTTCTTGTCTTGAAAGTGATGGGATCTCTATTCTTTTGTTTATTCTACCTCTAGTTTGTTTAATACACATTTTTACCTTTTTGTACCTGAGTTTCTCCCTATATGTGGTGGTGTACATGCTCCTATCTTACCAAGCCATTATAACAGGAGGGCTCTGAATGGCAGGTGTTGTTTAATAAGCTACAGTTGCAGTAGTTACAATGCAGTAATTTTTGATAATAAATAATTTGAATATACAAGAACAGTCATATGCATCAAAATACTCCATATTTTGTGATAGAAAGATATTATCAACAAATTTTTTTAAAAAAGAAAATATCAAAGCAGCTGCACAGTAAAAGATGAAAAATACTCACCCACCTCAGTATAACTCAGAATAATAACAATTTTGTAAGACACGTTCATCTTTAATCTCTTTCAGGAGTTTCTGCCAGGCTGCAGAAAGCAGGAGTCTATTGTTTTCCTTTCCCCTCCCCCCCCCCTTTTTTTTCCTTCCTATTTAAAAATCTTTTGGCTTCATCATAATCAACACAATATATGTGCAATCATGAAAAATAGCCTGCAGCTCTGCTAGATGAAGCATATCAGCTTGTTCTCCAATTTTAGAAAATTCTATTTTATGGCTATCAAAATTGCAATGAAGAAGCAGACTTGCAAAGAGAAGCTGTCTGAGAAACATGCATAAGTCTATCTTGAAGAAAAGACTAAATGATGACAAAACAAGGTCCTTATCAAATCATTCAAAAAAAAAAAGTAATAAAAAGGTATGAATCACCAGGGAAGCACTCAGATTATATTGTTATGTCTGTTGCTTGTGAAAGTAAATTGGCAAGTGGAGAAAGAAACATAATCTCTGATATACAAGCAAATCTGGAGCCCTTTCATGATGTAGAAGTTGATCCTTGTCCCTGCAAAACCAAAATATAAGTAAATATAACAACGAAGTCCTGACCTTCCCTCTCCTTGTTGCAGTCCTCTGATTTGTAAATTTCCTGCTCTAGTATCATTCTGTGAAATTTTGCATTAATGATGCAAAGAAATATTTGCCTTGGTAATAAAGAGGTTTCAGATTCTCCACCTCTGTTTTCAATGCCTCGTTATCCTTATTTATAGTATGTAACGCCTGTAACTTGACAAGACTCAGTAACGCTTTACATTTTACAAAGCACCCTGCTTGTCCTCTACACATGTTTAGTACTGTCAAATCATTAAAGCTCTCCCAAGGGTATCCCTCCTTGCCAGATTTGAGACCTTATTAAGATTTACAGGAGGAGTCTGAGATTGGTGAACAGCAGTAGAAGCATATTTCCCAGCTGAATTTGCACCAGACAGCTAGCTCCCAGTCTTAGAAGTTAGTCTTATTTTGCTGAAATTGCTGTTTCTTAGGGCTCATAAAT
The DNA here is from genome assembly GCF_000687185.1 of Egretta garzetta. Classification (NCBI taxonomy): domain Eukaryota; kingdom Metazoa; phylum Chordata; class Aves; order Pelecaniformes; family Ardeidae; genus Egretta; species Egretta garzetta. The sequence goes on from NW_009260286.1 coordinate 2,383,711, forward strand.
AACAGTGACAAAAGATGAGCTGAGAATAACAAGAAAAACTAGAGCATAATCTAGAAAGGAATCAAACTGAAAAGTGTACTGGCCTCATTCAAACCTCGCTGAAGTCAAAAGGATGTATAGGTTGAGTTCAGCAAGCTCTGCACCCACCCACCTATAGGAGCAGAATGTATGGAACTCACAGGTGTTGAAAAGTGTTTCAGCCTTCATTCCCATTCCTTATCCCCTCCTGCCATGTGGATCTCAAAACCAGCAACAGCCCCCAACCCTCCACAAATGTAGACTTCTATAATCTCCCCTCTTCCAGAGAATTACTCATGCAGAACTCAAGATACAGTAGGAAAAGTCATCCAGGTAATAATGACTATAGAAAAAGGTGCCAAGGGAAAAAAAAATTAGACAGCCACCTCCCCCTGCAACACCACATAGTTATTCTTTCTTGATGTCCTTAAAGAAACAAATATGTAAGGCTGAAAGCAACTAAGATTGTTTGTAGAAATCATAGTGGGAAATGATTAGATAGGACAGTGATGGAACTGACAGACCTGGGAGAAGATGTAGCTCTCCGTCCTAAAAGAAGGGGTGGGACAGAGCAACAGTGATAGGTAAGGTCACATATTTTAGAGTTGATGCCCATGGTAAAACGGGATGTAACTGTTTAATGTCAGCATATGAGAACATGGAAAGGAGGAATTGGAAGTGAATCCTAGCACATGCACCTGGGGCGGGGGGGAAGTGGGGTTGGTGTTATAATTTTGAACTATAATTCTAACCTTCATTGCGCTTACACCTTCTTCCACCTTGGTATCTACATGCGTGCATGCAGACAATGAGACGCTGACTCCTGCTCCCTGATTACAGTTTTACAAACAAATATTGATCAAGTATTTAGTAGTTTACTCTAGATCATATTTCTCCAGCTTGCATGTACAACTGGCATGTCAAAATAAAAAAAAAGTCTAAATAACGATGTTGAAACAGAAGATGTTTGCTTATTCTCCTATGCTCAATATAGAAAGGGCTGAAGCTGTGGGGAAAATATGGAGAGAAATTTATGGCAGGTAGATGTATCACCAGAAGGAGAAATGAAAGTCTCACTGTGAAATCAAAGCAGCACAAAGAAACTGACCTTTCAAGTCAGTGTTTGATGATTTCAAGATACACTGGAAGTTCATTTCACTCTGCTGCAAGATTTTAGTCTGGATTGTTTCATCTCATAGTGAACCTGACTGCAACATCCTTTCTTAATATATTTATTTTAATGGTAAAAATTCCTCTCCTTTATTCCCAGATACCATGCATCTCTTTAATTCCCTTGCTTTTCCATTAAAAAACAAAAGCCCTGAACCTCAGCAGGTGGTAGAGAAAGCCACTAGGGCAGCAGCTGATTAAAGTCCATTGGAAAGCATCTGTTCCTCTACCTGCCCCTCTAAGGGCTCAACCTTGGGCTCTGCCACTTAGCCAGCTATTTATTTTTTTATGATGTTAAATTCGTGCTTAGAGGGCCTTACTATCAGTCCCTCTTTTACCTCCCCCCCCACACTCCCCAGAACCATGAGGAAATCTGCTGCCCCTTCACCTTCAGTCCCTTTCTTGCAAGTGTCAGCTTTGTCAATCACAGAGAGATGATCCAGCTCATGAAAATGTGTCACAACAACCAGAGTTTCTGCTCTGACCTTCAGCTCTGCCCTCTGCTGTGACAAACAAGTTTCATTTGCCACTCAGAGAAATCTGTTTATTTCCAGCAAAATATAACTTCTTTCTTCCTAGCAGAAAGAAAAAAAAATTCTCTCCAGCTGAGGAAATGAAATAATTTCCTGATTTTACTTCACTTTTTGTTCAGGTCTAGGTACAACTTCTTTATATACCAGAAAAATCTATATGAAACATTAAAATTGGAGCAGGAAATCGATCCTTCAATTAGTTTTCCTCTCTTGTTTGCTGGGGGTGGGAGTTTTCATACAGAGAATGTACAGTGTGGAGTTGGTTACAACCAGTAACAAAGAAATGGATTTTCAAATAAGAAAGGTACTGTCGTTTCCTTGATACACTTGTGCAGGATCTTGTTATTTGCCATCCATGAGCACTCAAATGATATCTGCGTATTTTGCAAATATCCTGCAACTGAAGAATTAGCACTGTAGGATGAAAGTTTTGAAGTGTACAAATGATTCAACAGCTGAAGGGCTAGACCCACCCCGGAAATGGGCATGGGCTCCAAAACAGAGTTTGAGTGGACTACAGGCATTTGAGAACCTACCTGAAGATTTAAACACTTTGAAACAAAACTACCTCTCATCTGACTTTAACCTGAAATTTTCCCTTGAAGCAATCAGTTCCACTCTGCACATATCCTATGCTGAACACCTTGGAGCTTTTATGCCAACATAAATTGTTGTAAAATACAGAAACAAGGGACAACACTATCTTAATGGGAATGGGAAAATGTAGATAGATAAGCCAAGACTTCCTTTCTCTTTTATTAGTGTCTCTTTATTACTGAGCTCTCAGCCTCCAAAACTGTCCTGTGCACTGTGTTTCTATGTCAGTTTTAATAACTTCAGAGCATAATTCTGTATTCTCCATATGGAAAGTATATTTCCTAGTCACTCTTCTATACCCCTCCTTTATGGCACTCTTACTGAATTACATAGTGAAAATTGAGTAGTTCAGATATAACCACTGCATGTCGTGATTGCATAATCCATGATCATGCCATAAAACTGTTTTCTGAATAACAGCATATAGCTTTCGTTTTAACTTCCCTGGATAAAACATGCTTTAAAGAAATGTATAAATATCCACTGAGCACCCACAGACTTCTGTTTCATTGCTTCTGAATCCCAGCACCTAATCTTGCTTGTATGTCATGTACTATATTACAAGGAAATGAAATGCAATTCAGTAAATTATCCACTTCGAGATGTGGCCATTTCAGTAGACAAAAGAAGGGTCCTTTATCTTCTATTTGTTTTAAATCCCACTAGGATGCTGGCTTTATACTTAGTCTTAGCTTGGGCTTTGCTGTGAATCTTCAAGAAGGCTCCTCAAGTAGAGTTATAATGAGCAGAGCTGTCTTGAACAAAAGTAATCTCTGACTCTTAACACAAACACTATTTATTGCACATCTAGTGGCAGCAGCACTGTATCTAATTCCTGGCAGCTGAGACTTTGTAACTAATGGTAGCGAACCTAACATTTTACTCTTGCTTTTAACAATTATCTAATCAGAACACTCCAGAAAAGGGATTATTGTTAAACCAGGGAACAACAGCCTTCAATGTGTGAACAGCTGGAACCCAACCGAGTCATGCTACAGCACATCACCTTGGAGTTTAGGCTACTTATCAGAATATTAACACAGAGGATTTCTTTTTAATCTGTTTATTTTAAGACTCCAGAATTATTAGCAATTGTTTGATCTGCCAGTTAATACTAGTCAGTGTGAGAGACACTGGGAGCAGAGTGTTCCATATGGGTGCACCATAGCCCCTTGTCTTTGGCCCCTAACTCACAGTGTACATAGATCAGTATTCTTCTGCTGGCAATTGCTGATGCCAGGCACCTAATCCTGTGCTTAAGTGATTCTACTAGTTCTGATCTGATGTTCAAAAGTGCAGAAATTTCCTTTTGAATCCATCCACCCCCTCTTGAAACCAGCCTACCTTTAACAGAGATGACCAAACAAAAGAGCCAGCATGTATTTTATGCACCCAAATTTGGAAACTGTTTAGTTTTCCAGAAGAAGGGGTACCCATTGCATTCTGCATAGATCCCATTCCAGATAAACAAATCCTGGCCAGTGCTTAGTTCTTGTAGTACCTTGCTAAGAAATTCCACAATAATAAAAATGATTGGTATTCAGATCCTCTGAGAATCAAGCCCTTAATTAGTTAAATAATTATATCCTAATGCATAACCACACACATGTTTTGAAGAAAAAAACCAAACTACACTGACTTTAAAAATATTGCTATCTACCTTCCCCCATGCATTTGACCTTGAAATTTTAAAGGCTTTTCTTTTTCCTGGCTTTACTCACCTGATGTATTTCAGAGCAGCAATATTACTGAAGTCAATAGAAGCATTGATATGGGTAAATGCTACTCAAGATGAGTAAGACTTGCAGTATCAAGCCCTAAAATTGTTTGCTTACTAACAGCCTATGGACAAAAAGATAATGGTGTACGTTGGAAGGTGAACTAGGTTTGATATGAGAACTATATATGCTTCCTCTGATGAAAATGTTATTCTAATCTACTTGTAGAATAGAAATTGCTGGCAGCAAGAAGTTTTTGGTGGCTAAATTCCTGTTTGCTGCATTTTAAAGAGTCCACGGTTTGAAGAACAGGGAAAATGTTTCTTTAGGTAAGTATGATATGTTCTCAGAAAACAGCAGCTCAAAATTAAATATTCTTGCAAAGTTCACACCCGTAGTGTATTAATAATTAGTGCTATATAACTATTTAACCCCTAGGAGAGAAAAGTAATTTCTGCTTTTAAGCATTAGCCAACTCTATCCTAAACGAGACATTTCTGACTAAGCCTAAACAAAAGGATTATATTGTATACATTAAACAAGGAATATTTAAACATATATCTGATTCTTCACTAGGAATACTGCTGCAAGTGGACTAGAAAATTAAGCTTTTCATATTTGCTTCCCAGTGGAAGCTATGTAAAACAGAATAATAAATGATTGTCACTTCATTTCAGAACATAAAATTAATCTTAGAAAACAGAAAAGTCATGAACAATATTGCAGCAGTATTTCATGGTTCACTGGTTATTATCACTTGCCAACATTAAGGTCACAAAAGAACATTTCTCATTTGTTGCCTAGAGTATCTGTGACTATATTCCTATTGTCAAACCTAACCTTTCAGAGAACCACAGAGGGGAAAAAAAGAGAGGGAAAAAAAACTATTTAGAAGTGTGTTTTCTTTTGCTGCAGTGTGTGTAAAAAATAATATTAAAATTAGAAGCCACAAGCTTCTGGAGATAGGGCAGGTCACAAACTTTAAATATTTAGTCCCTGCTGAGAGTAAAGCATTAACAAATAAATTAGCAGCAACACCAGATGGATTCCCCAGAGTCCAAAACCACAACTGCCCAGGCCATCACTGGTAGCCAAGCCTTCACATAATTTAAACTTTTGTTAAAACAGGCAATGTAGAGAATAAATTACTTTGGGGGGTAACACACAACCAATTATTTCTTGGTCAGGGATTTGAAAATAATCGTGGTTATTGGTGTACACAGATAATAAATATCATCCTTATGGTTCATCCAGAACACAAATTCAAGAAAATTGTTTCAAAGAAGGGTTGTCTATCCATCCGTTTTATGGAATTCTGTCCTTCTATGCCACTTGGGTGAATGACTTAAATAAATTCCTTTGGTCAGTCTTACACCTAAGAGAAAAGTAGCCACTTCATTCACTCATGACATTTATCACTAATTGGTCATTTTAGGGTTTGGGAACGATACTCAGCACAGTAAAGAGCCTGTAAGAATTATTGCTTTATTCCTGCTTGTATTTATTCTGGAAAGACACTTTCAGCCTCTGTAGAAGGTTCTCAAATGAAAACATGTGATTAATGGCAACAGGATGCACCCACTGTTGCAAAGCTTAGGAACTACATGGGTTACGAAATGCAATAGACAAAAAGTCCAAGTCTGTGCTAGTAAAATTAAACTTTCTCCAGATCGTTCACCTGTCAAAAAATAGCCTGAGTCGATATTATCAAACGCTCCTCTCCTTCAAAAAAAAAGTTTGCACCCAGACAACTGTTTGAGAATGGTCCTCAGCTCATGCTAACTCTCAAAATAAACCCACAGATTATTTGATAGCGTGCTAGGTGGCACAGACTTCCAGCATGCCAGAAACCCTTCCACCTATACAACAGCATGCACAACGGAACTGCAGTGTCTGGGAAGGCTCACTAGCACGCTTTCCTTTACTAACACAGTTGTAGCCAGAGTCCTCCAGACTTCCAGAGGGGTCAATTTCACTGAAGAAAATCAAATACAAACCAAAACCAATCCACCCTGTCTCCCAACAGAAACTGCATCAAATGGAGAACTAGTGAACAAATCATTCATGTTCTGTATATTTAAGAAGTAATTCTTTGAATATTAAAAGATCAGATTTTAGTTTATGATACTGGAACATAAAGTATTTGGTAGACTCAAGTATCTATTTCCCCACTGACCTGCAGGTGATTTATGATCATTTCCATTAAAACCAATGGAAATTGCCCAAGTAAACTCCCCAGCACATTATATCAAGGGCTGACTCCTACATCATCTGAGTTTGTTACTAATCCAAATACCTACTGTGAATAGACCAGTCCACAGCTTATACTACAGCTTGAGGAGTGGAAAAAAATAGCCACATAATATAAATAGACTCCCTACTTTGATTTATTTTTTTTAAATAAGATACAATGTTCTCCAAAGACACATCCTGACTGAGACTCAGTACTGAAGGGGTAGGGGAAAATAAAAAATTAGGCTTGTTCCTATTAGCTTTTTTTTTATTGTGGGGTCATGAACTCTTTCCTCCTGACTAGCCTCCCTCTAAAATAAAGTGACTGGCTTAGATATAAAGTGTTTGTGTTTTGACAGCTTTCCTGCTCTACTTTTTCAACCTGAGCATAATGGGCAAACAGCGATGAGTTGGCAAAGTGTTTCCAATTAAGCATATAGGGAGCTTCTTTGCCAGTCTCTAGCGAGCAGTCCTGCCTGGAACCCCCAAGTGTTCTCCTTGGCCAGAAATTGATTTTGAAAGCTAATTAATTCTTGCATTAAGCCAAATATTGGAACATCTTTTTTCGATATATTATTGGTGATGCAGAGCAAGTATTCAGGAAGGCCACATTATCAGCAATGATAGCTTTTTCACTTTTTACATTATGGTTTTTATATTGAGGGATCCCCAAGCACTTTATAATTATTAACCTAAGGCATCAAATGCCACCATCTCTGGGATGAAGCATGATGGCTGGAAGAACACCAAAGATGCATATCTCACTGTCTTCCACACTCTTCACGTTATCTATTTTAAGCAACATTCAGTTTTGGGAAATGCAAATAAATGAATAAATGCATTTATAGTGCATTATAAATAAAAATCTCTTACGCCCAAGTGAATGAAGCATTACTTGTAGGATGACATCCTTCTCTAGCTACCTGGAAGTCTTTGCAGTTGAGCAGAAGAGGAATAAACATTTTCCCATATTCAGCAGAGAAAGCATATCAATTCGTTGCTGACCCAGAATCTGGCTAGGAATGTTTTTTTCCTGAACACACCATTAAAAAAAATTGGAAGAATGATTGATCTTTTTAATAAATAAAGCAAAGGTCAGAGTATCTTCTTTCACTGTCATATTTCAAATGTATCTGTGCATAAGACTGGCTCTGCTATGAACCCTAAGCTGAGGACTTGTTTACTGATAGGTCTGTTAAGGTTCACGAGATTTTCCACAAACTTGGACTGAGATCTGAGTCACTTCCAGGTGCCAGAGACGGATACAGACAGCATTTTGAGCAAACCAGATGAAATACAAGAGGTTTCGTTTCATCTCTGCACAAAATCAGCATCAGTTAGGGTTTGCTTTGATATTTTGGGTTTCTTTCAGCTGAAGAAACAATGTCAATGTCTTATCTCTTCCAAACTGAAAGGGAAAAAATGTCCTTAAGTGCAAAACCACAAAATTTCACATAAAACTGGTTGAAATTATTTAAATCCATCCACAGTGAGAGATGATTAATTGATAAATGATCAATTACTGAGAACTCAGTAAGTGCCAAAGAATTCAATGCCAAACATTTAGGGGTATTAAGAGCTTGCTCTGGTTTTGGCTCATATTATACCAGCAATGGTCGGGAATGATTTTTCCTCTCCAACTGGATCTAGCCAGAAGGTAGATCTGTTTCTTCCATGCACCAATTACACATTCATTCATATTTTTACAAAGAATCCTGTAAATAATGCACATTTCCTGACAAGAAAATATTGACAGAAAGGTTTCTATAAAGAATCCAAAGAAGAAAACTGAAAAATTGGAGGTAATAATGCAAAATATTTTCTGAAGTAAGACAGGTAGGTAAGCCCTGGAAGGGTGATAACTATTACTATCAGATCTCCTCTTTTTGTAGGCCATCCCCTACAGGATGCTGAAATTCACATGGACACCAACCCTACTCACTGAGTATATTTTATTAAAACATTTATAAAAAGCCTCCCCATGGACCACGTAGGATTAATAAATAAGTCTCAAGCTACTAAAAAAATCAAAGGCAGTCTGTTCAACTGACCAGAAAGCAGGCTTAAAGAAAGAAGGGGATTTTGCCCCACAGATAAGATATTCCTCCTTTCTCTCTACACAAGTTAAGGGAGTTATAATTCAACAAGTTCACATTAAATTATTAATATTGGCTTGTAGTAGCAATTGCTAAAGCAGATGGAAAAAAAAAATGCTAAGAAATCCGTTAACAGCTTGAAGCATTGTCTCCCACTGTGGTTTTATAACCCTTAATCCACAACCTGCCAATATGTAGAAGCCATGTGTTCTCCCACCAAAGACCCATATAATCACCAATCTCTTGGCACTACCTTTGCTGGGGTGACTGTTGTGGCAGGCTGGGAATCCCCAAGTGAAGCCCTGAGATCTGCTAAACTGTTAGCAAATCATTTGGAGATGATTTTCTTTCCCAGTGATTTTCAGGGATGCCGACAGGTCCTGTTTGGGCAGTGGTCCACACAGCCCATGCCCATGTCTTTACCTGCGGGAGTCACAGGATTAGGGCAGCAGCCTAAGCTCTCCCATGGCCCTGCCCAGCTCAGAGAGCCTGAGCCCTCCTGAGAGCACAGGCTCTAAACTGGTGGAAGTAGGACCCCACTCTCCTCCTAGTAAGGTGAGACTTGGTTTTGAGTGGGTAGAATGTTTTGAAAAGTAATGCAGTTTTATTATAATGTGGTTGAAACTGCCTGTTTGGCAAGACAAGGAGAGACGTATTTCTCCAGCCAGTCAATACTAATGCAATACACACTGCCTTTGCTATGGTTTTGTATGGGGTTTGGGTTCTGCACCTTGACCCAGCGATGATATGAAGGAAGGTTTTAACATTTGTTCAATTGTTTTACCCCATGCTCCTCTTCCGACTCATCCCCCCTTCTGCAACATTGGCACCACTTGAGCAGCAAAAGGAGGGAGTTAGTGAATGAGGTCTGACTTGGAATCAGTGAATATTTCACTCCCTTCATCTGTTGCCTACTGAGAGGACAGGACTGTATCATATCCTCCTGTTGAATAAAATCCTAGTCCTCAAGACCCTCACTACAAGGAGGGTTGTGTGGCATATGACTGGGAGTTCTCTTTTCCGTTGTCCTACCTGTAACAAAAGTTGTTCTGCTATAGCCTAGTTTATATATATATATAATAAAATATAAAAATAGTATTTTAATATATGCATATATATAAAAATACAATTTTTTCCTATATATGTACACATAACCAATAAACATATATATATATACACACCCACTTTTCCCCTCAGAAATGTTTGACAGATAGAAATGAGATGCTGATTGGGTAGATCAGTTCTCCAATAGTGTGAAATGAACATTTGATTTCTTATAACCTTGGGTGCTGTCTCTTGCTCACATGCTCACATGCCCAGGATCAAACATTTCCAGATTTAGCATCAGTAAGGAATTTTCCTTAGGTAAAGTTGGTTGGGACTCAGCAGTATAGGATACATCTAGATATACTTTATCCATCATTATCATCTAGATATACTTTATCCAACTGATTCCCTGGCATTGCAATGGCCTCCGGCATTGTTGATATTTCAGTTTCACCTGATCTTTACCTATGGTGCATCCATATTTATATCTATTGAGAAATAAGTATTTTAGCTTATAAGTGAGGTTGCTGAGTTCAGTATAAGGACATATTTCACATCCTGTCCCTTATGGCTTTAAATTCCTTGTAAGATATAGTGAAATACTTCCATAACCTGAAACACCATGTACTTTCTAAAGCAAAACCTTTCTACAGTTCATGTTTTGCCAATGGAGATAGGAATTCATCCAATAGGAACATTTTTCCCAAATGCAGAATTCAGAAGATAACACAGAGTGCACTGATTTCTTTCCATCATTGCTTTCATACATATTTCTCATACTCTCGCTCTCCATCATTTACTTCACTTGTTCTTTTCTGCTCAATATACCAAACTGAGGGCAAAATCAGGTTATTAGTCATCTGTTTGTAATTGTGGAAACAACATAATGAGGGGACACGCTTTCATTAATGTCTTTTCTGTCCATGTCTATTGCTCTGCTAATAATGTGGGAAACTCAACAGAGGTCAAAACTCATCCTGACCCTACAGCTACTTTGTTGGCTTCAGACTCTCTATTATTCTACAAAGAGAAGGGGAGAGGCTGTGTGAAAGTGCTGCATTTCTGTCACTTAATTCTCCTTTTCCTCCAGTCATTCTCAAAGTTTTGGAAAGTATTGCTCTACAGTTAAATATGCTTTGGACTGCATCTTTGAACAGCTTGCAGAGACTACCACATAACCTAATGAATGTTCTACTTGAAGGCTTGGCCTCATTAATTGGCACTGTGATATCCTCCTGATCTCTTCCTTCCTGCTTCCCAAGAGAAGTGTCAACATTTAAAACTCAAGATTTGTCTGCTGATATTTTTAAAGAGATAAATAATTTAATTCATAAGACTGTGAAGTACCTATTCGATCATAAATGTGATTACAACAGAGTTGTTCTTTGTAGAGGGAGGACGGAAAAGCTGAAAACCTAATTGGGATTTTCAGGACTACTCACCAGTTTCCCAGTTATGCTGAGCAAAAGGCTAAGTATTGTAATGTAAGACTGTGTAGAAACCTGAGCTAGCTTGGGTGTTAAGTTCAATATGGGCAGGGTAGGATATATCTATCTCATATGCCTTTAGAAAGCAACTGCAAAATAAAAATTTCTACCTAAGCTACGTATGATGACTTTTTATGATCAAGAGGGAAAAATAGGCTTTCCTAGAGCTCAACTCATCTGATCTCTTTTAGGTGACTGTTCCGGGGAAGGATGAATTACTGCATGGAATTGCTTTTTCCTCCCTGTAAAGAGAATCAGAGACAGACTCCCATGTTGCAGCAGTTCAGTTCCATTCTTGGGACCATGTTCAGTCTGCATTGCTTCTTCAGCTTCTCCACCAACATCCCAGACCGCATTCCTCGCTGACATAGTCACACCTCTTCCAGTTCTTCCTCAGAGAATTGTTCTGGGAATTGTTCTGCAAAAAAATACTTTGCATTTTTAATGTTTTTCTGGTAGCATAGGCAGGAATTAACAAATCCCCAGGAAATATATCTAGTCCAACAGTGTCATTCCATGTTCAGCTCAAGTGACAGTTTGGCTTTCTAAGGACACATCCAAGAGCAAAAGAGAAAGATATTTTCTGAGAGATATTAGACACAAGCCAGGGTTCATCTGAAGCTGTTAGTAGTTCTTAGGCTGGTAATATTTACTGGTGTTGTAAGTGTTTTCCATAGAAGTTACGACTTGCTATTTTATTTTATTTTTAAAATATATAAAAAAAAGTTAAATTTCTTAAAGTTATTCCTGCTTCAGTCATTCACATTATTTGTTCTTACTTTTCAAAAAGTTCTGTGAGGATAATACAGCCATATATAATTCTTGCTCCTCTTCTGCTTCTGCTTATTCTGATTCTCAAGTTCTAAGCACAACAGAGCAATAGACCTCTCTCGCCCCAGGAGACTATCTATATAAGGATTACAGCCTTTAAAAAATTACAATTCAATGCATAAAATACATTACCATTCCCGATTTATTTTTTTCAAAAACTAGGTTTTAAATTACTGAAGAAGGAAAAGCTGTTTATAGAATTCAGTGAATAAATAAAAATAAATGTCCTTCAGAGCACAGTGTCAAAATATAAGGAAATAGCAGTAGGGAATGGCAGAGTGTTACCCCAGGAATGAACTGTGCTTGATCAATCTAACACCATCTTGCAACTTTTCTTCTTTCTTGATACATTCTTATGACCTACAAAGATCTCAGAAATACAGATTCTTTTCAACTTTGCCACTGCCCACGAAGAAATCTAATGGCTGAAAAGGATGCAGCATCTCATCAGAACATGCCAGCCTGAAAAACATAAAAGAAAATGTTCACTAAAACTTGTGGCCAAGGGAAAAAATCCCCTTGCAAAAGAGGCAACTTTCTGCTTGCAATCATGTGCTTCAAATATCTCAAAAATAAAAATCAACACAGAAGATGGCTTGTCATGATATCCCAGGGAAAAAGAAAGTCTTTTTCAGGCAATTGAGGTAACGTAAAATCAAAGATATATTTATGAAAGGCAAGAAAAACTATCTGAGCAAAAGCACTGATGTTTGAAGGAGTATGAAGTATTTCATTCTTCAAAATGCCAACAGTTTTTCCTTTTATCTACATACATACAATCAAATAGGATTAAACCGTGTTTTTCAGTCTCATGCATTTACCCCACTGAAATTCAGAAGTAAAGCAGATGCCACATAAGCCTCAGCCTCAGTGAATTCTATGGTTATTAGTTTGGCTTTAATTCACTGCAGCTCCCTTCCTACTGTACTGACAATTAATTATCCTACTGGCTATTCAAAAATTATGGCAGATTACTGAGCTGTAGGAAATATATTCCAGTTTACAATGTTCTAGCACAGGAATGTAACTGAATATGGTTAACCTATTCTGCCCACTTAATATACAACATAAGGTGCAACATACACTTTTTAGCAGACGTCCATAATCATAGAATCATAGAATCATTTGTTGGAAAAGACCTTTAAGATCATTGAGCCAAACTGTACCTGTCCACTGCTAAACCATGTCCCTAAGCACCTCGTCTACCCATCTTTTAAATACCTCCAGGGATGGGGACTTGACCACCTCCCTGGGCAGCCCCTTCCAGTGCTTGACAACCCTTTCAGTGAAGAAATTTTTCCTACTAACTAATCTAATCCTCCCCTGGTGCAACTTGAGGCCATTTCATCTTGTCATATCGCTAGTTACTTGAGAGAAGAGACCAACACCCACCTCACTACAGCTTCCTTGCAGGCAGTTGTAGAGGGCAATAAGGTCTCCCCTCATCCTCCTCTTCTCCAGGCTGAACAACCCCAGTTCCCTCAGCCACTCCCCATAAGACTTGTGTTCCAGACCCCTCACCAGCTTCATTAATAATTCAGTCTCCTCACCTCTGCTGTGGTCCTGCATAAGAGGATTTAATTCTAAATTTAAAAGTATGTTGTTGTTTTTAGCATGGGCATCACAGTTACAGATTGACCAGTCTGAAGACCTCCAAATGTGCATCCCACAGCCAAGTGGTGTGAAGTCTTGCACACCACAGTCTGGTCCCATTAATCTTAAGGGACAGTCTCAACCAGTAACAAAAAAAATGAAATAACTGGTTTAGAAACTTACAAAACATATTATTCAGAGAACTTAAAAAATCTCTGTTTGAAATTATTACATACAAAAATTCCCCACAAAAAAAAAATACAATTTTTAATAAGATGTATACTATGCAAAGTGAAAAACAACAGGTATTAAGCTCTAAGTCGATATTTCCCTTTTTTTCCCATTTTTTCAGGCTCTGAAACATTCCATTCACTTGTTACCTCCATGTATAGAAAGACAGAAGTGTCCTCTCTACTTGCTGTTGTTTTCATATCTCTTTCCTCTACAGACAGACCTTCACCTGTTGCCAACAGTCCACTGAATCCCCACTTTTTCTCTAAGCTAGCATTTTTAAAACATAAGCAACCATTTTCATCCCCAGTGCAAGAATGAATGGGTATAAACCCTACCAGCCCAATGAGAATCAGAGAGATTTCTCTGCTGTTAGGGCATTCAGTACACCCTAAACTGAAGGTTATCTCAGTACTAAAATACACATACATGCACCCACTCAGAGACCATCCCCTGATTTTACTGTGTGCAATCACTTCAGATTCTATCATAAGGATAACTTGTTGCACTCAATGTATGTTATTTTTACACACAGCATCTTCACCCCCCTAAAGGTCTAAGCCTTCAAAAGGTGATAAAATACCCAAGTGGTTTGCACACAGAGTAATCAATGCCTACAATACAAAGACATGGTCCTCCACTTCCTAGTATAAAGAGCACTTCCAAAGTATAAAAAAGGAAGCAAAGTTCTATGACATGCCTGAAGATGATACATATCTAAAAGCATATACCCAGATATATTGTAGATTATCCAGACACTTACCCCAATGATATAGTTTCACATTTCCATAAGAATATCTTTCCCTTAGATGTGTCCCTAAGCTGGAAGCTTCTTCCTGTGGGTTGTCTGCCTTTCTGACAGTCTCTGAACCTCCCAGCAAGGAATGTCCCCACATGACCTGTTGATCACCTCCACAAATCTACCCTCTATGAAAAACAACTAATCATTTCTTAAATATATTTTTAAATTCGATTTTATTTTGTTCCAATATTTTATTTTAAGTTTAACCTTGTCAATTGCCACAGTAGTTTGTGTTTCTCTTGGAGGTAGCTGGATATTCAAGAATATCAGTCTTTATTAAAAAAAAAAAATCAATAATTCTGGACTCAGTGATGAAAACTGTAAAACTTTTAGGCTCAAAATCCAGAAGGCAAAAATTCTCCCCCCTGGTTAATTGCAAAATGAAAACTGAGTTAACAACAGTCTCTGGATTTTTAAGTCAGTCCTTTTTTTTCCCAGGCCCAGATTTTGAACAAATACATTTGGCAAATTCAGCACATGTTCCAGATCATTTTTTCAACTGGCAAAAAGAAGTTGTTCCTTTCTGTAAGGGGACTCAGACCTTGTAACTATCCAGGCTTTGTTGCCAATTTGGCAGAAGCCTGGAGGCCTGAGTGCTTAATGCACTAGCATTTACATATAAATTGACATATTTTTTATCATTCTGGATATTTGCTTGAACATGCACCCTATGTGAGATAGGAATAGAAATTTGCCTGTCCAAGTTCAGTACCAAAGCAGACCTATAAGTGATCAGCTCTGCCCTTACCCTCAGAGGCAGATAAAGATCAGTGGAAGGACACATTTTAGGACATGTTTGCCGCACACAATAATATTGATAAGTACTGAAATACAAAGTAAATCGGCATGCAATATACTAGTGTTCCTCAGCTGCCACATCTTTGGAACTTGTGTGAATAACTTAAAAGCTATTGCACAGGGGACTAGAGGTGTTATGGGACATGCTTCTTCAGACCTCTTTGTACTAAAACAAAGTCATCCTGTAAAGACTTTGCCCAAGCACGAAAATAAGCAGCAGGCTCTCATAAGACTGTCAATATCATACCTTATCCTGTTCATAAACATTAACTTTTTAGTGCATACCTCTTTCCAGGTGTCTTTGAAATTCTGAATGCCCTTTTTTTCAAGTGACAGCATGAGAGTAGCTATGACCATCTGCATGTATATGTGCTTAATACTCATCTGTGCCTCTTCCCAAAGCTGAAGGACAAAAAAGATGGGCTGTTGTCATTGCATTATCATGCAATTGCTGTGCAGCTTTCTTTAGGCTTGTAATACGGGAGGTCAGATAAAATGGCTAGGAAGGTCCCTTTTAATTGGAAAATCCATTAAATAGACAGGGAGGAGCGGGAAATGTATACTATGAAAAATATCAGCATTAACCTAATTTTTGCTTCAAGATCATATGCTGGAAAATATTTACCAGAAATACACAGAGCTCAAGGCAAGGGTCAAGCAGCAGAGAGCTGAACAGATAGTGTACCATTAATATAAAGGATTATAGCCAACATATGACTGAGAATAATATTGTGGATGCTGTGGCAAAGACACACGTACAAAAGGCTTCTAAATGAAATCAATGAAGCAGGAGTTCTGATAGTTTAGCAGTACACTGGCATGGTGCGGCTGAAAAAGGAAAAAAAAAAAAAACCACTAGGGGAAAAAGGTAATAAACTCTTGCTACCCATGGGCAGACTTCACAGCAGTTGAATAAGACAAATAGAAGAAAGCAACTGCTGCTGCCCAGAGGGAAATGTAATGACCCAAGTTATGACCTGCCATAGGGAGAGCCCTATGGGATGAGACAGAAGCAGAATCTGGGAAGTTATGTGAAACTAAAATAGGGTATGAATTAAGTGCAAGTCAGCAAAGCACTGGTGGAATTGAGAGAAAATTTTTGTAAAGCACTACTGTTCCCTTCCCCCACTCAAAGATAAACTATTGCCCAGTCTACTCAAATCCAAACATAACATGCGTAATGGGAAAAATATTGTGACCGAATTGTCACTCTAACATCGTTTATGCTAGAAAAAGGGTAAGTTTAGGAGTCTCAGAATAGAGATTGAGAGTGGCCCAGCTGTTACTTCCACATACCGTTAACACTGAGCCACCAAGACCGTTTCCAGGTCTAAGACAGTATTTTTTTGTTCTCTCTGCAGTACAAGCCCTCAAAGTTTTATGAACTTTAAAACTTTACTGTCCTTGCTGAAACAAATCACTGCTGTGAGAGAAGTCATTGCTTGTGGAAAGTTTGACTTATCTTAAGAGCTGCCTTTTTTTTTTTTTTTTTTTTTTTCTTCTTGTATATCAATATCAGGAAGTGCAGGCAGGGAAGCTTTCAAGAAAAGAAAAGATTTCCCTGTGTATAAGATCCATATACGGGGCTAGAGTTATTCTCAAGTAACTGGCAAACAGTGCAGAAAATATTTGAGTTATGGATTAGAAGAATAGTGATTCTCCTATTTTTAAAGGTCTCCCAGGTTTATTTATTTTCTGAAAATAATAGAAGTCATTTTTCATCATGCAAGGTAGTTAAGTTAGGCATCAGCATGCACTCATTCTCTACTGCTCTCTCTTCTTCTTTCTGGCAGTCTTTATCTATTTGACAGGAGAGATTAACAGGACAGGAGAGTCCTTTGAAAGAAAGAATTTGGCCCAAATTTTCCTCCGCCGTCTCATATCCCACATCTCCTTTTAAAGCCAGACTGAAAAAGAGAACGCTTAATGGAAATGATAACATGAAACATGTTGACCCATCCTTCCTCCTCCCCTTGAATTGCTGAAATATGTGTTGATGGTGACCTATATGTGTCAATCATTTAGCAGCCCTGAAGTTATATTTTCCAGTAAAGAAAGTTCCTGTGGAAAAAGGGAAAATTGTCCTCACTCTGTCTGTATTATAATTGGAAGATTATAATACACCACCTCAGTGTACCTCCTTTGTATCATTCCTTCTATATTTTTTCATCACAGGCCTTCTTATTGATCTCCTCTCTACATATAACAAATTCTTAAAAATGGACCCACTGGCATCAAGATACTTACCCAAAAGATGGGGAAAGGCATAAAAAGTGAGTATTAGCTCCTTTATTTGCATCTGTGATAACAGAGGAGAGATTTCTCTTCTGAATCAAGAATTATAATCTTGACCCAAAATACACAGCTTTTTAAGCAAGAAAACAAAAATAAGGTTGAGACGTGGCTGTTCATTCTCTTATTTTTTTCTTTATCTTCAATAATCTCATAGCAATCCTTTTTGTGCCACCCTCCTTCTCTAACACTTAGAAAACATAATCTAGTTTCTGCCTTCAGTTTCTTCTTTGGTGATCCATAACTATTTATTCTTGTAGTGACGTTATCCTCTTCCTTGAATAATTATTTTCCCTCCCTGTTGTTTATTCTTCTGAGGTTGCTTATAAGAATCAATTATGTCCCTTTTCAGCCTTTATTTTAAGAGGCTAACCAAGCTGTGCTCTCTTGAACACATCTATACTGCCTTCTGTTGCAATGAAGTGTAGTCCAGAGATCTCTGAGCTAGAAGAAATACAAGCTAGCCTGCCTACATGATTCACTGCAACATCCCATGGAATTACCAGTTTAGGTCTGAAATTAATATAGCCTCTCTTGTTCAGTACTACATTCTTGCTAATAATTTACTTCCTTCTGTCTCCTAACCTCCTTTCTCTCTTCCTTCTCTGCCCTGAGTGATCAACTTACACACACATTTCTTTCTTTGCTTGCTTTTTCTCACCCCCCAATAATGTTCATCTCCCACGGAAAAGAATCAGTGAATTAGTGTTTTAATATTATCAGTGGAGGAATACAGAGTGCAACAGGGAAGAGGGATGCTGTACTCTTAAAAGGGATCAATTGACAAATGTGGTGCCCAAAAGGCAGAATAAAGTTAAGATGGACGATGTGAATCATTTTGCATTTATTGGGCTGATAATGAAAGACACTGAATGCGCATCACATCTACTAAGTTCAATAAAAGTTGAGAACAGCATTTGTTAAGAACTGGATGGAAGAAGGGGAAGCAGGGGGAGATGAAACAAGTAATTAAGATACTGTGAGAAAACATTATGAAGTCACAGAAATTAGGAACAGAAGAGATTTTAGGAATGGTTGTCTAGTTCGTTAATAGCCAAAACATTTTCCTTTATAGCACATATTCTACAGATTCAAAAAACAAGTTCTAAACATGGGCCATAAAACATTCTTGCATGGTGAAAAATGGGCAGTCCCAAATTTCCACATCTTTCTCAGCCTATGAAACTGTTACCTAACTAAAAAAAAAAAAAAAAAAAAAAAAGAAAAAAGAAAAATCCTACAACTAAAATGTCCATCCCTGTTCTAAATAGCAGACCAAATGCTCTGGAACTGGTTTGTACTAAAAAAAAAGAGTTGGTTTGGGAAAAAGAAGGGAGGGGGAAAGAAATCACATAGTCCTCTTAAAGACAGATGGAAAACTGCTGAGCACCACCGCGGTGGCCACCTGCTGTGCTCTGAATGGTGGGTGATAAATAGCATGCAGCTGTAAAATGGTGGGTCAGGCACTCTCACGGTCTTTGCTTCTCATCTCTGCATATCACAGACTTGTGTTGTGTCAATTCACATCTACAAAGATCATTCAATGTGTGTTCCGCACTTCTCTGCTGATAGACATTATACATTTTTTTCTGAATCCCTTCCTATAGTACTTGGGATTGAAAAGATCTTCTCAATGAAAAATGAGTTGAATGAGTATCTTGAAAATTTTCCTGAAGACTGTTTAACTGGGAATCAAGCTACTTTGGTTCGTGTCAAGGAAATCAATGCAGTATTTCTTGAAACACAGGAGGTGAAATATGACTGCTTGTAGTTTAGCATTATCTTTTCAGTCTGAAAAATAGACAATCATAGGGTTATAGGTGAAATATGCAAGTACCTCAATCTAACTGACATACTCCTATAAATAAATTTAATTTTAATCGGAATTTTCCCCGGTTAACAAATGACTAAGGAGCACTGCATAAAGCCCAAAGGTAGTAGCTAGTATTTCAAGGACATTTTTTTCTTCCTGAAGGGGATTGCACTATATAACATCTACATGTAGCGGTTATGAAATATACATAACTGGGAAGGTAAAGATAGAGAATAAAATAGTGAAATGAGTGCGTTTGCATATCTGGAAATCACGCCAGTCCCTCATTTCTGTACATATCCCCACAAGTGAAGAACTGCACCGACAGTCACACATGCTAAAGTCACAAATCATGTTTCAGAAGTGACTTTGAAAAATTTAAAATATTCCCTTAGTAGAAAACATGTCCAAATACTCAAGATGCTTGGGAGGGCAGGAGAGGGGAGGGGAGGGGGGGTGCTGGGGAGAGAAGATGACGAAAAGAAGAAAAAGGAACATGAATCTATGTAAATATCACTGTGCTGATCTAGGGTTTTAGAAAGCCCAGGCTCTCTATGAGAAAGCTTAGAAAAACCTGCTTAAAAAAAATAAAAACCTAAACTCAAATAAAACCAGTAGCAGATCAGAAACACCAAGTTGCTGGACATCAGACTCTAAGTCTAAAGGTGAGGAGAGTTTAACAGGCAGCAAAAATGAATTAGAATAAGTTTGGGTTTGGGGCTTTTTCTTCAGGGAAAGAAAGAAAAAGACTGAGCAGCTAAGCTTAAACAAAGGAAAAACTGTTATTACAGGGCATGGGACACACCATCATAGCCTTACAAAGCAGAAATGCCTAGATGGGAATGTAGGGGGTAAGCCCAGTCGGTGTCCAGTTACTAGTGCTGTCCTCAGGGTCAGCGCTGGGGCTGACACTGTACAGTATCTTCATTAAGGGCTCAGGCAATGGCACAGAAGGTACCCTCTGAAACTTGGGTGGAGAAGTCAGTCCTTCAGAGGGATTTTTTCAAGCTGGAGAAATGGTATGACATGAAATGCAAAGTCCAGAATTTGACAGATCCACACCATGCAAGAGTGCAGGCAGGGGCTGGCTGCATAGAGAGCAGCCAGGAAGAAAAGGACATATTTTAGCAGCATGATGAAACACCATAGCCAGACTTTTCTCTTTTACATAAACTTTCATTTCTTTCTTTTTGCCACTCAATTTGAAAGCCAGAATAGTACTGAGAAATCAAAAATTTAAAAATGGAAATTGAAGGGTTAAAACACTTGAATATTATAGAAAGCCCTGCCATGTGTTTTGAAAGCCATTTGACAACACAGAGCAGGAGGTGTGGTGCCCTGTAGTTCAGAGGGTACATTGTTTACCATGAAATGCCGGATTTGCATATGGTAAGTACTTTCTTTTATTAAAAAGCAATGCAAATAGTCACACAAACTCCTCTGTAAATAGCAAAGGAGAACACTTAGCCACCCATATGAGGATTTACACCAACTGAAATGGCAGCAGAATCTGGCCTAGACATTGAAAAATACCCAACTTACGTTTGAGATATTTCTCTAAGTAATTTTTCTTTCCTCTGGTGGCAGCTTTGTTCTTTTATCACCTGTACAAAATCAAAAACAGGTGAGCTCCCCCTGCACATGAGAAAAACCCTCTTATTTAAAAATAAGATCTCAGGCTATTGTGGCTTATGAAACCTTTATAACCTATAGGATACACAGTTTATCTTTGCTCTGATTAGATCTTCCATATGTTTTAATCTCTTCTCTTTCTTTTCACACTTTATAATAACACTCTCTTCAAGCAAACACTCTTTAATCTTATAATTTGAAAACTAATTCCATTTCAGCTGTCTTTTTGGCAAGTGACCTTTTCTTCTTCTTTTGCTACAGGTAAAAAAAAATCCTGTCTGTCTGATTTTTATTCTTGCTCAGCATTCTGGATCTCAAAATTGTTCATCTACTGAGGTTTTTGTCAGAAGTAATATTTCTCATTCTGAATTTTTCAGTGAACAAACCCTAGGAAATATTCCTTCATGAAAGTCATTTGATTAATTTGTCTAAATGCATTTCCTTTGTAAACCAGGTTGATTATTTCAAAATGTCAGGGGCTGGGAGCAGATTTGAGAGCTATCCTGGCAAACACTATTGACCAGATTAAAAACAAAGTGTAGAGACATGACAGCAAGGTGGACCAATGACTGGCCTGCCATCTGTCATGGATGGATTAAAACAGTCTTTCTGTACTGATATCTAGAAGACACTAATTCCACTCCAAATACATGGATTGGCTCATGCAGAAGGAGATTTAGTCAGAGCAAAGTTTTTTTCCTGGTGGTTGAAAGTCAGCTGTCATCTCACGAACACAAATTGTTCATCCTGATTACAGGAAAACTCACATGTCCTGTGTACTCTATCCTACCTACCTCCTCTAATTAATTGAGTGAATCATTACAAATTATTTGTGTACATCTTGAGTGGACTAAAGATAAAATAGTTAAAAGCTGTAAACCACTGGTTTAATTTTCACAGTGTTTTTACCAGTAAAATGGCCATCGATCATACAAAGCCTGAAGGATTTTCCCACAGAGAAGAAGTTAACAAAGGAAGATTTCTCTGTCAGTTAAAGCAGCATGAATCCAATTTAACTCCACTGGTCTCATATACATCCACTCCAGACTGAAGCACTGTTACTGCTACATAAACAAAATCTCAGTCACTCCACCCCAGAAATTAAGCTGCCTCCTTTCTTTGATAGGACTTTTAGATGGAGGCTTGGGCTGTGATGAATAACCTTTTTTGGAGTGACAACACTCTCCCTTAAACACTGGCAAAACCAAAATGCTTTTTTCAGACTAGATGAGACCAATACTATTTGGTATCTCTGTTAGCAGCCTGGATGATGGGACAGAAGGCACCCTCAGCAAGTTTACAGATTACATCAAACTGGGGGAGTGGTCAACACAGCAGAGGCTGCCAGTCAGAAGGACCTGGACAGTCTGGAAAAATGTCTTCACAAGAACTTCATGTGCTGTGTTCTTTTTGGGTGCCTCATTACACAAAAGATGTTGACGTATTGAAGCAAGTTCAGTGGAGGCCACCAAGGTGGCCAAGGGGCTGGAGCACATCGCGTCCCAGAAGAAGCTGAGAGAGGTGCATCTGTTCAGCCTGGAGAAGGGAAGGTTCACAGGGGTGCTTAGTGTTGTTTACAACAACCCAACTGAAGCACACAGAAAGGAAGAGAGAATCTTCTCAGAGGTGGACAGCAGTAGGATGAGAGGCAACAGAGATGAGTGAGAACATGGGAAATTCTGATTAGGTATATGGAAAAAAAAAAAACAAACCATGAAGGTGGTTAAATAATGACATAGGTTGCCCAGAGATGTTGGGGAACACCCATCCTTGGTGGTGTTTGAAAATCAACTGGTTAAAGATTTACACAACCTCATGTGAGCCTTATGCAGGAACTCTCAAGAGTTCGCTTCCAACCTAAATTATTCTGTCATGCTTATAGATGATATTTGTATGGCTAAAGTTAGCTCACATGACATCATTACTGACATCTAATCAACTCATCCTTCTACAGAAGATTGATCAGATTACACAGAACTAGTGAATAAGATAACACTGAACAACAATCACCATGGTACGGTAGGTAGTTTCATCCTTCCTTTACTTCAGTTCTTTGAAGTTAAGTTTACTAGTAAATATACCTGTCCAAAAAAAGTACTTATGATACCTAGGTTTGTTCATGAGTCTATCTGCCACTTTTGTACCTTGGCTGTAATGTGAACTCACAGATTCAAGATTGGAGATTCCCCTTTTTGATCTTTGTTCTGTGCAGTATAGCTGGCTGACTAAACAAATTAGACTTCTTCTCCCATATTTTCCATTTTGTAAACCATTATCATTATTTAAATGGGATTTACTAAATCATAGTCAAAAAGGTAGTGTCCAATACTAGACTGAACAGGGCAATAAAAGAAGTCAGTACCAACATAAGAATCCTCTTCATATTGGGCTGAAGGCTAGGAGAGTAGAGGGGAAAGCACTGATTACATCTGTGGGTTGATGCCTTAAAAAAAAATGGTGGAAAGGTCATTCCATCACAGGATGACATCTCTTCCCTATTCCTCTTTGCCAGCCAGCAGAGCTAGCCCGATCTGAGAAGACAAAGCTGAACTCTGAAAACAAATAATTCCAAATTTATATTGTCAGCTGCTGCCCATGCTATAAATAACATAATTTGTCCTCTACACAAGACTACAACTAAATTATTCTAACAACACTTCAGAAAAGATGAATTTTCAATAGTGATTAGATTATTTGCAGCGTCTGAACAGCACTTAAAGGGCCAGGAACTTTTTTCAGTACATTCTTTAATTAATTTAGACACCTACTGAATGTCAGGGAAAAAGTTTTGACTAACTGAGATGGTTTCTTCATTTACTATAATGGGGGAGAGGGGGGTAAGATTTGGCCTGTTGCAGAGCAAGGCCAGGGTGAGGGTCTCTGATAACCCTCCTGCACCAAAATTCCTCCACAGCCATCCAGGAGAGAAAGCCTCAGCAGCAAGTCAATTGCTACGCGTGCAGGTGACGCAGTGCCTCAGCAAACCAACACATTTTTACTGTGCCTCCACCTTTCTCCTCTTTCTACTCCTTGCCTGTGCCTTACCTAACCTGGGCGATAGCCATACTAGCAATCTCAGGAGGAGCAGGACCTGTTCCTTGGTTTTGAGGCAAACTGGCATAGTCTGGCTATGCCTACTTAACACTCTTAGGCACCCAGGTGGCTTTGTTCCTAGGATCTTCTGGGAAGAGTCCCTAGCTCTGGCTGGCTTACTAACTGCTGGAGAATTATTTGGAGGAACACCATCTGGCCCAAGGCAAAACTGTACCAGGGACCATTTAAACAATTTAACAGTCTAAAATATTGGATTATAATGCCTGGGCCACAGGCCCAGCACTGTTAACTTACTGAAGTAGAACTAGACTAAGTATACCAAAGCCCAGGATTCTGCACCTTAAAGAAAAAAAAAAAAAAAAAAAGTGTCAGAAATACAGAAAAAAATATCCTCTCTTTTAACTTTAGATTAAAATTTAATGCTGAATGATGATTAAAAATCCTCTGTTTCTCTTCTGCAAGCCTACCTGACAAACACTTCAGCTAGCTTAGCATGTCTTTATATTAGTGAGCACAGCGGCCCAAAAAGGAAAAAGCTGGTGCCCTGTCATCCTCACTATAGGCATTTTGGATGGTTCCCTCCAGTTGTGGTCCACTGTGGGTGACTGAGCTTCCTTTAGTGGTTGGACAACATTAGTTGTTCATCTTTTGGTTTAGTTCCATCACAAAGAAATTCATTTTGGGTGCTCCCAGACTGCTTCCCACTGTGAAGCAAAGCATGGTAAGCAAGGACTTGCTTCAGTGGTTCACACTTCCTCCGAACTAAACTGGTAATGTAGATGCATCCCTACAGGTCATGCAAAAGATCCCCCAAAAAAGATCTTGGATCATCATAATGAAGCAAGGACATGTGTGATGTTCAGTGTAAGTCCTCAGTATAAGCACGAAAAGTTTCCGTCTGGAAGAATATCTGCATATTGGTCTGAGAGCAATGTGACAGACCTCAGAAGTCAGACTGGTGATGGTGGGCTTATGGCATGTGCTGAAACAGCATCAAGGTATTCATACATTTCTGGTTTTGGAGTAGGGAACAGCAGATTCTCCACTTTCAAATGTGGGGAATTATCTGTTTTTAAAGCTGTGACTCCTGGACAACACACTGCTTTCTGGTGGGCTTTCTCAATTATGTTGCATTACTTTGCAGACCACTTCTCTGATTGTCTCTTTTGATAAAGTATCTCCACATTTAGCAATAAAACTAATTACTTAAGGTTATGTTTTATATGGTAAAAACCTGTGGAGTTTTGGTTTTCACATCATTTACACTAATATAAATAAATATTACCACCACAGTAATAGCTAATTATCCCAGTTTAAGTAAGACTGAAGTAAGATGAAACAGTTGTGCTTTTTTTTCAGTTCTTTTCAGAAACATCTTTGAAATCAGTATTTTTCCCACATGACAACTGGCTAGATTCTTGAAGTAGTATCTTAGTAGTATAAAGACTCAATTAATTTCATAATGCAAACTTACACTAGGAAAAATGCCATTTAAGCTTGAGGCCATGTAATACAGCCACATCCTCCCCTGTGAGGGATTCTTGAGATAGTAATCTGCAAGCAATTGGTGAGACCTGGGTACATTTTTACTGAGTCATGGTACTCAGCGATTAAAGTTCCAGGAAATAGCAAGATTCATTTTTCACAGGTATGTGACTCATTTGTACTTCATAAAAAGAGTTGAACAAAGAAATGAAAAATCAATTAGGGTTTTAAAATTGTCAAAGAATATGTGTAGGTAAACTGTAAATGTGTGCGTTCCTAGCCATCAAACGTAGTCTGTGCATCACAGTCCAGTGTTGGAGCCGTTTGCCCAGAGGTGTTGTGCAGTCTCCACCCTTGATGGAAAGACCCGATCCTGGTCTGATGTTACTGCTGACCCTGCTTTGAGCAGTAGGTTGCACTAGAGACCTCTTGAGTTCCCCTGCAACATGAGTGAGGCTATGAAATTTAGATGTATCAGAACTGTAGGACGAGGATCTGGAATACTGTTATTTCATCATTTCTCAGTCATGATGTCAGTGCACTAAATGGCTCATACCACCTCATTCTGACCACAGGGTATACATGTGCATACATACGTACAGACATTTTTTCACATGTGGAAATGAACACATTAACAAAGAAGGGTAGAACACCCAGTTGTTTATTATCACAAGGGAAGATTTTTCATAACAGAGTTAGAAAGTTTCAGTAAATATTAAGTGGACAAGGTGCTGAGAGCACTGAGAAGTTAATTATTCCCCGTTTGAGGTCTGCTTGTTATAATTTACATGCTACATTTAACGGTTGCACTGCAATGATGTACATTTACATAATAGTATTCAATAGTATACGCTTAGCTGACAAAAAGATAAATGGCTGATCATTTTTATATGTTAAAAGCATTTTCTAGCAAGTAGCATGATTAAGCCATTTGAAAAAAAAGAGAAGTTAATTATTCCCCGTTTGAGGTCTGCTTATCTACTTTTTCCTCCCCTAAGGACCTTTCAGAGGTCAAACCAAACAGACAGTCACACTGATCATTTTAGATGGTCCACAGCAACAGGATAATAAAAGTATTATGATCAGCATGACCCGCATTGAAGGAAGGAGTCATATTCTGCCCAGCTCTGACCCTGTTATTCTGGTCTGTGACAATGCAGGAGGAGTTATTAGATTTCAGATAGCCTCAAGATCTCTTATTGATTGCAAAGGCAGGTTCCTCTTCTTATTAACCACATACACTTTGTGTGCTGTAAACTTCCCTATTTGTGCTTTCTTTGGATGAGAATTTATATAGGTTGCCGATTTCATTCTTCTGATGAAAGTGACTCAGAAAAAAAAATCTGTATCTACAGATATAGGAGTAATGAGCTAGCAAGCATGTATTTCACTGTAGTTTAACTGTCTTTCAGATATAACCTTAAGAACCCTTCACAAGGACATTATATGTTCCTTCACCCATGCTTTTTTTAAATGAAGTTCCCACTTTTCAGGCATCACTTTGCAGGATTCTTACTTTTTGAGTCTTTTTAAGCATTTCTCAGATAATTACGTAGAGTGGAATTAATCTAAAAGTTATATGCCTTATCTAGGTTAGTCATCTAAGGTTCCTCTTCTGACACTGGTGAGAGACTGGCACCTGCAAAGGGCAATTTTCATACCATCAAAAAATAAGTGTATAAAAGACTATAAAAGGCATGAAATTAATTCTAACAGTAATGTTAAATTTTAAGCTTGGATACAATTTCTACTGAATTCATATCATATCTATACCTTACATGGACTTCATCTATTGCTTCGTGTGTTAATTATTCTCATCTGTATTAAATATTCTGTATAACACTTCTGAAAATGATTAGGACAGGCCAATAACTAACACTAAGAGCTTATCATGGTTTTTAAATGTCCTTTGGGGGATTTTTCATTGGAAAATGTTGATTAATTGAGACTGATCCTTTGGTCCAGGATGGAGTTTCTGGTAAAACATACAAAAAGACAGCTACTCTTCTCAGAATAGCAAGTAGTCTAGTTGTAATACTAATTAAGTGTGGAAATCTTTTTCTTTAGGACAGGAACTTTATCCAGTCTCTGCCATTCTAGGTAACTTACCTATTCCATAGGGATATGAGGTGATTTCATGGTCTAATGAATCTTTAATTAATGATAGAGATTTGGATAATTTCAGCAAATAGTACTGAGGGCAGCCAACATCTTACTGCTGATGTAGCCCACCTGGGTCTCCTGCATTTCCATGAAGTTTCTTAGGTACCAGAAATATTTAGGGATCCTTTATTTTTTTCTCACTTTTCATTACCCAAAACAACCAAACAAATTTTCCCACAAACCAGCCACAGACAATCTTTCCCATACAAATTTATTTTCTCCCCCAAAGGAATAGGGATATACTTTAAATATTTTAAAAATAGGATTGAAATTAATTTCTAGACTTTCCAAACTTCGATTTTAAACATAAAAGATGGGTAAAAGATGATGGGGTTGGTTATAACGTACAAGTATAATGAACAAGCTTGATTTAAAAGCAAGCCATGATTTACAAGCATGATACTAATTCTTTCATAGACAAATGATGGCAGGAGAGAGGAGCTCCTCCTCATAGGAGCTGGCTAGCGGAAAGACAGACACATTTATTACAGGAAAGGGTGCTAGAGGATGAAAAAAAGAAAGAATAAGGACTGTCATAGACAGCAATTGAGTGAAGTTGACTGAAAGAGGTTGACAAATAGGGCTGAAGGAGCATCCAGTCGGCAGAGATGCTTTTCAGAATACAACCCTTGGGTTGTCCTGTATCTGCCTGGGAGGCTGGTGAGCGACTTTGGTGAAGTATCCTATCTTGCATATTTCCTCTGATTTCTAAACTCATACAACAGAACCCATCTCAGCTTTTGGAATTGACCTTGCAGATATCTCCAACTAAGACAGCCACCCAAAGTTCTTTTTCTGAAAAAAAATAACTACTGTTTGCTTGAAATTCACCTGATCTATTTTCATTGTATTATGAATCACACGCCAGAGGACAGTGATGGACTAGCTTGGAAGCTAGCATCACTCTTAATTAGAGTGCTGCTTTGGTTTCTCTGCCTTTCCTCCATTACCTAGCATCTGCATCATAGGAAGCCACTGATTTGCTCTTCCAGTCAAGTCCTCCCTGATAGATACATTTTTTAACACCTTTATGGTTTAAACTGTTTGGCACAATGCATATGAGTAACAGTATTATTTGTACATGCAGCTGCCAAGCTGATGAACCCCAGCTTTTAATAGAGTATACCTCACCTCCACAAAACCAGTATTGGAATGGCAATTAGATATAAGAATAAAGCTATTGTTTGGGAATATCTGTGAGAGAAAGCCAGGCACTCCTTCTATCCAAGCCCAGCCTCTTTTCAGCATTTGAAAATTCTGAGTTATACAAAGTAAATTCTGTGACCAGTAGTCTGACAACTTGAAATCTATCCCCAAAATTTGCTTGAAAGATTGTACCAGTCCTACTACAGTTCCAGAATATTTCAGACAGGTGTATGTTTTAGGATGCATCAAGTATGTGCCATGAAACAAATATTATTAAAGAACCTCTAGAATAATTAGATACCACAGAAGAGGAGTTGAAAATCTACAGCTCTTCGCAGAAGAACAGAATACGTGAGAGTGGAAGCAAGAAAAACATGTGCATTCAAATTTGGCTTATCATCTGAAAGTAATTTAAACTCTGTTACTGTGTATTTGAAAAGGGGATGAGAAAGTTTAGGCAGTTACTTCAAATAGCTGTCATGAAGGTTATTTAGTGAACAGAATCTTGACAATGTTACATGGGGAAGAACTCTGCATTCCACATTATCTACCTTTGACAAAGGAGGGTGGAGAAGTCACTTGCTGGAAATTTCAACCAACTCAAGAACAGAAGAGATATAATCTGTTGCTATAGTTTTTAGATAACTCCCATAACTGGTTTGGCTGGGATAGAGTTAATTTTCTTCCCAGTAGCTGGCACAATGCTGTGTTTTGGATTCAGTACTAGGAGAGTGTTGATAACACACTGATGGTTTAGTTGTTGCTGAGCAGTGCTCACACCAGTCAAGGACTTTTTCAGCTTCCCCTGCTCTGCCAGGGGCACAAGAAGCTGGGAAGGGGCACAGCCAAGACAGCTGACCCCAACTGGCCAAAGGGCTATTCCGTGCCATATGATGTCATGCTTAGTATATAAACTGGGGGGAGTTGGCTGGGGGGCAGCTATGGCTGCTCAGGGACGGGCTGGGTGTCAGTTGGCCAGTGATGAGCAGTTGCATCACTTGGTTTTCCTGGGGTTTGTTCATCTCTCTCTCTCTCTCTCTCTCTCCCTCACTGTTTTCCTTTTAATTACAATCCATTATTATTTTTATTTTATTTCCATTATTAAACTGTTCTTATCTCAACCCAGAAGTTTTCTTACTTTTGCTCTACAGATTCTCTCCCTCATCCAAAGAAACTGAAGACTTGCAAAACAGTGTAAGAATGTCATACAATTTCGTAACTCCTAGTAAACCAGGAGAAACGTACAAATGGGAAAGGTACAGTCCCATCCAATACTCCCTTGAATGAAACAGAATTATTTTCATTAACTTCATTTAGCAGCGGATCAGGCCCAGAAAGAAGAAAGTGGGTCATACTTCAGGTAAAAGGAAAAGGATTGCAACTCTATCCTTAAGTCAGATTTGGAACAAGATTTCTCAATGTTTAATGTATTCATTAAATTACATGTTTTACACATTGAACTGTGTATAACAAATTGTGTTCATCACAGAGAGCTGTGACTTTTTATTACTGTTTGTATAGATAGTACAGGAGAATTTTCCAAGCATGGAACAAACTCTTCTACTTCATCCTGTGAACTTTGAGACATTTGTACACGTGTTCTTGAGTTTATACAGATACATTTTCTATATTGTAATGTTATGCCTCAATATTTGGGGTTTGAGGAATAAAAGAATTTCCTGTGATATGCTAGATACAATCTTCCACTTTTTAAGGGCTTGTGAAGCAAGCATTCATAGCAACGCCAACGTCCCTTTAGGGATTATTTATATTTAGTGTGAAAAGTCATTAAAATTTTCAGTCACTGGATTTTCCAATAAGCCAACACATCCTAATGATTAGTACCACTTCACATTTCTATTCCTTCTCTTTATCAGATATGAGAAACATAGCATTATCCTAAAATTTGACATACAGATATACAGGAAATATTAATAAAGCAATTGAATGAACCACTTACTATCAGACCACAAAGATATATTCAAGTCTAAGCATTAAACTGAGCTTCCTCCCAATTACTTATTGTGGAAAATAACCGATTATTAATTAAAGCCTTGTTTGCTCTGGAGATTTTCTGCACCAATTGCCACCGTAAGTGGCTAAATAACAGAATCACTGCAGCAAGCGTAGAGAGGCAAGGCTGATATTTGCATTAGAAGTGTTTACCCCTTTTTTCCCAGTCTGAATAGATCCAGCAATGCAAACAGCTGCTTCATTTGATTACACTAAGGATTTCACGAGGGCAACTATGCTGATAGTCCCAAATAAAAAAACTAAGACCTCACCCTCTTGGGTCTGTGGCTTCGGTTTTGCCTCCTCACATCCCCGCGCATACAGAAATATTATAGTTCAAAAATTAAACAGGTGCATGAAAAATGGCAGGTGTTCTCTCAGATGAGCCCTTTTACCTTGCTGTGCATCTGCTGTCTAACTCTCAAACTCCCTTGCTGTTTGCCTTCTCAAGCATCTGTCATTTGACTTCCCAACCTTGCCATTAGATGCCTTCAGTGTTATATTTTTTTCCAGGATAAATGTTTCTCAAATGTTACCTCTGCCCGCACCAGAGACTGCAAGGCAGCAAAATTACAAGTAAAGATTTCCTTTTTTTCTTTCTGTAAGCAACACATCCTATTAATGTTAATGTTATGCCAAGATGCTCCTTAGATCCCAGGTATTTGGCTGCTTGTTGGGGGAGTAAACCACATGTGCAAAAGACTAGGTACCTAAGAGCAGTTCTTACTCCTCAAAACACTTAGCCCATTGTACTGTAAATATCTGGGTGGGTTTTGTGCTGCCTTTGTTTTTTATGAGTTTTTGATTGATTTTGGCTGAACACCAGCCAAAATTTTAACACCTTAGAGGCATCTAAGTTTGTACTTAGGCAGCTAAATAAAAAGGTTTCATTATCAGAAACAGTGAAAAGTCACAGATTTCTCTGAATTTTGTGGAAACTATAGTTCTTCAGTAATTTTGAAAATATGCCTTTATTTTTAATTAAGTGATGAACTATGGAATCTAATCTATGTACAGTCTAAATGACAGCTAATAGGAGGGCAGATTTCCCACAAAATAGCTTATATGATCTTCTGTGCTATATGGTCAACTGCTTAATTGCTGTTACTGTTTCAACAGCGGCTTAAGTGTCCAAAGAGTCTGAGCTCCTGATGAATACATGTAGTAAGAGAAACTCTCTTCATCCAAAATTTAGAGATACAGAAATAAGGTACAGGACTGTACATAAAGCTGTGCAGGCGTCAGCCAAGGGAGTTTCACAGTCTACAGATGAGGACGCAGAGAGATGTAGCGAATGGTACTTTTGCTCTGCCTAGTATTTGATATTCCTTGGCAAAGATTATGTGCCTGGGCTGTGACTCCCTACATAAACCAGGCGTGAGTCTCACTGGATCTGTTTTTATGAAAGGCTGCAACTATTCAATAGTTTTTTCTGTAATTTGAAAGTCGATAAAAAACTGTTGCTGATAAGGCTTATAACTGAAGCAAACAGGGTAACAATGTTTAATAGTGGCAAGGACTTAGAAATTACTTAGATAATTTATTAATGTGACCTGTGCAAACAAACTACTGTCTAAATCAATGAAAGTACTTTATGTGGTAGGTATATCAGTGTATATTAAACAAATATACAAACAAGAACTTAAAATCTAAAAACTAATGCCTCAGGACTGGATAAACCAGTTACCTTCTATACAACTAGATTGGAGAGAGGGGGAAAAAAAGAATAATGAGTGATAATTATGCCCTGGGAAAAAGAATAAACTCCTTGGATGTGTTTAAATCGTCTTTTAAAAGCAACATGAAGTCTTCTTTGAGGCTGTTGTTCAAAACTTGCAGGAAGAAACTTCAGAGTATGCAAGAGAGATGCCCAAGAGAAGAATTCACACTGAAAATAAGGGGGAGGAAAAGAAAAAGAAGAAATAAGAAGAGATTCGGCTTATGGCCACTCCCCAGGCTGTTGGTTTAGTGTAGTACAAACATAGATCTTGAGTATGGACTATACAATGAGGCTTTTGGGTGTGCTGAATCATACTATATTGACAACAGAAGGCATCGTGAAGTTTTTTCAAAAAATAAGTCATCGCTTGGTAGGTACAGCAGTCTGACCCTAAGACTTTGTAATAAGATTTGATCGCCATCAGCGTGGAAAAAATATTTAACTTTCTATACTTCGAGGAAGTTAGAAAGACAAAAATGCAACTGTGACATTTGAGGAAATGAAAAGTCAACATATAACAATGTAAATCACACATAGCAAATACAGCTATAATAAACATACCTTTATCCATCTTAGATACAATGACAAATACTTCCAAAATTCAAATTATATTTTACAGCCTAAGTAAATATTAAAAGGCCGCCAAATCTGCTAGCATAAATCCCTGTGACCTCGTAAGTTTTCACCATGTGCATTAAATAAAATGAGAATGAACCATGGAGGCATTTTTGCTCTGCTGAGAGAACACACAGGTAAAAAGAGATAGTTTTACTGGCTGCTTTTGGAAGTGCTGAGGAACTGTGGGTTTGTCTACAAGCAGGTTTCATATTATTTTACTGATAAAGTTATGGAAATGGTTGTAAATTATTTGCATAGTGGTGGCACCTGCAGTGCAGGAATGGCAATCATCAGTTACCACAGACAGCATCTCAAAGAGCTTATAGTTTGGGAGAAAACATTCCACTATGAGAATAATTTATACTGGAGCAGGCATGGTCACTCTTGTAGAGTGGATCACTTCAACTGGCTAAATTTTGGTTTCGCAAGCCACACTAGGGCAAGCACTTAGCATGGTAGCTTTCCACATCGATGGCGCATGTGCATGCATTTACCCTTTGTGCAATGCACTGTAACTGCCGTGAGAGGCACGTGCAATGCCACCAGGGGCGAGCGTGTGTGCACAGGTAACTCCACAAAATCAGCTGAAGGTCTTGACAGTTCACATCCTAGTTTTCCCTCACCTTTTTGTGCCTATGCCATCAAATCGCTTCCTTTACTGTTGGTAATCTCAGTCTGTCCCTGTTAATAATGTTTGAGCAAGCCTTGCAGAACTGCAGCAGTAATCAGTGTTTCAAGCTATAACACCGACTGCACCAGATAGAGAGGCTTAAAATTCCTTTTTCTCTGATAATTTGAAGCTTTATGTTTAATATTTATTGCAATGCATAGTCTCAGAAGATGACAGCGGATGCATGATAAATATGTTATCTCCCCCCCAAACAAACAGACATCCATCTGTCTATCCAAAAGATGGTACTTGCCAGCTGTGCATATATAAAGAGTAAATGTAAAACCAGCTGTTCAGTCAGTTCATCCCATATAGTGAGGTTGTCACTGTAATCACTTTGGCTGGGAAAATTTCCAGTCGTCACACTGCTGCTCCTCATGAATCACACTTGTCAGGAAAACATCAGCATCTTTTATATGGCATTTGGTTATTTTTAGGATGAATGCTACAAGTGTATTTAGGGCAATTACTTTCAGGACTTGAGAGAAATCAATTGATAACACTAAAAAACCCCATACGTCTGGCTCTCCATTCAAGCAGCAGTCTTGACGTTTGAATAAAAGTATAGCGTTATCCTTCCAGTGCACTCACAACAAGCCCTAACAACAAAGCTTCATATGGTTTCCCGAATTTCTGAAAAATGGACAAGTTGGAACAGTCCTGAGAAAAGCAGTGATGCTGACTAGTCAGAGATCTAGAATATATTGCTAGGAGGAGAAATAAAAAAAAATTTATATTAGTAAGGAAAAAGGAAAAAAATTACAGAAGACATGAGAACAAATTTCAAGTAGGCTAAAGTCCATCACAAAAGAAAATGCAATAATTTGGTCTTGTTTAAATTTAGTGGATAGGCTGTGGCAGTAATGATTTAAGATGGATATTAAAAGAAATTTTCTATGGATAAAGACAAATATATTAGGTAACTTAAACTTAAGTATATGTGTCTAAACACTTGAATTGGCTCCCATGGCATCTACTTGTAGAATTTTTTGTTAGTTCTCTTCAGACATATACAGATATAAGCTGTAGATTTTATCAATATACAGCAGTATGCTAACAGCATTTCAGTGGAAAACTAAAAGGTGCTTAATGAAAGCTCTGTGGCTATCTGTTAATACCGCTAATCTACAGAGAATGGGTTGACAACTTGCATTTTTAACTGAAACCAGAAGTTTTGATTAGGCACAGGTACTGCAATGTCAGGGAAAACAAGTGAGTGGAGCCTTCTTCTGAGACCGGTGATGTCAAATGTGCCCGGTCCAGTTTTTCATTGATGCTTTACCTGATAAAGAGGATTTTCTACATCCTACAATAGTATCCTAGCCCATGAATTTCACAACATTGAAATGCTTTTCTCCTCCTAACTTTTCATCACTCCAGCACTTTCACAAAGGATCTTTGGTTAAAACTGAAATATCTTTGATGAAATAGCACATTTTTGTGATATTTTTAAAGGGAAAATTTCTTCCATACAACACCATTTTTCTGAAGTGTTCAACTTGAGAAATGGTTGGGAATGTTTCTTTAATTAGCTACTATTTTTTATCTAAAGCAAAATAATCCTGGCTATAGGCTTCAAGGTCTGCACCTGAAAATAGTAAGTCTTGGAACATAAGGGTGTTTCGTTGTGTTTTGGTTTTCAGATTATATTCATTATTACAGCTGTGTACTTGATACTGTAGATGAACAGGTGATTTGTATGCTGTTTGAGATTATCAAGACAAATGCAAAGAAGTTCAGTCATTATCATCATGCTTAGTCAATGTTTTCTAATATAAATTGTTGTGAATGTCTGTTCTCCAGGAAACATCAACATTTTTTACCCATTTAGTTTGAAAACATTTTTGAAATATGGAAATTTCTTGGCAAAAGGAAATTCTGTTTTTACCATAATCATAGATAATGTAATCAGGGCTCAGCTGCACTATTCAGAGCTGTACTGTCTCAAAGCTCAAGGATAGATTCCTTCTCCATAGATAAAATGGAAAAATGCTACAGCATATGAGGAAAAACAGATTACTGAATACCAGAAACAAACATGAAAGACTCATTTAAATTAACTGTAGTTCTGATTAGCCTCATTATAGGCACAGATATTTTTTGGATTTCAATCTCTGATATTCTCTGATCCATACAACCTAGTCATAAGACAAAGCTAAATAACTGAAAATTTACTGACAGCTTTTTTCCATTTCTTTGCCAGTCCCTTTGCCCTTTGAATTAACTCCAGTCTTAAAATAGGATTTACCTGGATTTACCAACATTGACTTCTGCAATATAAACTGTTCCCCTGGGGTTCTTTAAATTCTTCTTAGTGTGGCATTTCTAGTGTGTACACAATCAGGTGAGACTGCAGTTTAACTTGGTTGCATTCATACATGTGCACATCTGGCCACCCGGACACAGTTTCATATTTCACAGAGTATGGCTAGGAAGAAAGAGGTGCATGAAGGAGGAGTCATAGAATCATAGAATCATTTGGTTGGAAAAGACCTTTAAGATCATCGAGTCCAACTGTACATGTCCACTACTAAACCATGTCCCTAAGCACCTCGTCTACCTATCTTTTGAATACCTCCAGGGATGGGGACTCGACTACTTCCCTGGGCAGCCCATTCCAGTGCTGTACACGCCTTTCTGTGAAGGAATTTTTCCTAATGTCTAACCTAAACCTGCCCTGGCATAACTTCAGACCATTTCCCCTCATCCTATCACCCGTTACCAGGGAGAAGAGGTTGACCCCCACCTCGCTACAGCCTCCTTTCAGGTAGTTGTAGAGATCGATAAGGTCTCCTCTGAACTTCCTCTTCTCCAGGTTAAACAACCCCAGTTCCCTCAGCTGCTCCTCATAAGCCTTGTGCTCCAGACCCCTCACCAGCCTTGTTGCTCTCCTCTGGACATGTTCCAGCAATGCAACATCTTTCTTGTAGTGAGGGGCCCAAAACTGAACACAGTATTCGAGGTGTGGCCTCACCAGTGCTAAGTACAGGTGAAGGATGACTCCCCTGGTCCTGCTGGTCACACTGTTTCTGATACAAGCCAGGGTGCCGTTGGCCCTCTTGGCCACCTGGGCACACTGCTGGCTCATGTTTAGCCGGCTGTCAATCAGCACCCCAGGTCCTTTTCTGCCAAGCAGATTTCCAGACACTCTTCCCCAAGCCTGTAACACTGCCTGGGGTTGTTGGCTACAGCCCATTGATCCAACTTATCCAGGTCCCTCTGTAGAGCCTTCCTACCCTCAAGCAGATCAACACTTCCAGCCAGCTTAGTGTCACCTGCAAACTTACTGCAAAGTCCCCTTTTCCAGGTTGTTGATAAAGACGTTAAACAGAACTGGCCCCAACACTGAGCCCTGGAGAACACCACATGTCACCGGCCACCAACTGGATTTAGCTCCATTCACCACCACCCTTTGGGCCTGGCCATCCAGCCATTTTTTTACCCAGCAAAGAGTATGCCTCTCCAGGTGCCCAGGCCACAGGCAGCCAGTTTCTCTAGGAGAATGCTGTTGGAAATGGTGTCAAAGACTTTATTAAAGTCTAGGTACACTACATTCACAGCCTTTCCCTCATCCACCAAGCAGGTCACCTTGTCATATAAGGAAATCAGGTTAGTCAAGCAGTATGTGTCTTTCATAAACCCATGCTGACTGGGCCCTATCTTCTGGTTGTCCTGGATGGGGTATGTGATAGCACTCAGGTTGATCTGCTCCATGACCTTCCCCGGCACTGAGGTCAGACTGACAGGCCTGTAGTTCCTCACATCCTCCCTCTGGTCCTTCTTCTAGATGGGCGTCAGATTTGCCAACCTCTAGTCAAGTGGAACTCCGCCAGCCATCCAGGACTGCTGATAGATGATGGAAAGGGGCTTGTCACTATGATTCCCCCCGCATCCAGTAAAGGATGGAGATTCTTCTTGGCTCTCCATTTATTGTTAATATATTTATAGAAACATTTTTTTATTATCTTTCACAAAATTGGCCAATTAAAATTCTATTTGGGTTTTAGCCCTTCTAATTTTCTCTCTGCATGACCTTGCATCATCTTTGTAGTCCTCCTGAGATGCCTGTCCCTGCTTCCAAAGCTCATAGACTTTCACCTTTTTTCTGAGATCCTGCCAAAGCTCTCTGTTCAGCCAGGGTGGTTTTCTTCCCTGCCGGCTCATCTTGCATCACATGGGGATGGCCTGCTCTTACACCTTCAGGATTTCCTTCTTGAAGAGCATCCAGCCTTCTTGGGTTCCTTTGCCCTATAGGACTTCCTTCACAGGGACTTTGTCAACCAGCCTTCTAAAGAGTCCAAAGTGTGCCCTCCAGAAGTCCAAGATGGCAGTTCTGCTGACCCCCCTCCTTACTGCACCAACAATCAAGAATACTGTGATTTCATTATTGCTGTGCCCCAGGCGTCCTCCAACCGTCACATCACCCACAAGGCCTTCTCTGTTCACAAACAACAGGCCCAGCAAGGTGCCTTCCCCAGGTGGCTCACTCACCAGTTGTGTCAGGAAGTTGTCTTCCACATGCTCCAGGAACCTCCTAGACTGTTTCTTTTCTGCTGTATTGTACTTCCAGCAGCCATCCGGTAAGTTGAAGTCCCCCAGAATAAGAAGGGCTAGCAATCATGAGACTTATCCTGGTTGCTTGTAGAAATATTTCATCTGTCTCTTCTTCCTGGTTGGGTGGTCTATAACAGACTCCCACCATGATATCTGTCTTGTTGGCCTTTCCCCTGATTTTTTTCTATAAACACTCAATCTTATCATCACCATCATTTTGCTCAAGGCAAGAAAAACACCTTCTAACGTCCAGGTCTACCTCCACTGCCTCTCCTTCCTTGCCTATCCCACCTGAAGATTCTATAGCCATCCATGGCAGCACTCCAGTTATGTGAGTTGTCCCACCATGTTTATATGATGGCATCTATATTATAGTTGCTATCATATCCTGCTGCATGATGGCTTCTAATTCCTCCTGTTTGTTGCCCAGGCTGTGAGCATTGGTACAGATGCACGTCAGCTGGGCTATTGATCCCACCACTCTTCTAGGGGGAAAGTCTTAATTCCTAAGTGACTAATCACAGTTGTTACTAAGCCATCAATGAACTTTTCATCTTTCCTGCCACTCAGATTACCATCTGCCACTTCCTCTGAGGTGACAGACCAAAGGACCTCACTAGCACACTGTCCCTCACACATTGGTGTGCCAACCCCAGGACTATTTCTAGCAAGCCTGTTTTCATCTCCTTCCCTCTTCAAATCTAGTTTAAAGTTCAATGAGCCCTGCTAACTTGGTAAGCATCCTTTTGCCCCCTGGAGACTGGTGTACCCCATCATTTGCCAGAAGACCTGGTGTTGTGTAGGCCAACCCAACAGTCAAAAACCCTAAAATTCTGCTCCTCACACCAGGCTCAGAGCTAGGTATTTATTCCCTGTCTCTTCCTGTTCCTTCTTCCTGTAATAGGAATGATAGAGAAGAACACTACTTCTGCACCTGATCCCTTCCTCCACCATTTGTCCCAAGGCCCTAAACTCCTTAATTGCCCTCGGACTTCTTGTTGAGATTTCATCACTGCCTACCTAGAAAATCAATAATGGATAATAACCTGTGGGCCTTGCCAGAGATGAAAGTTTTATTTCCACATCTTTAACCCAGGCCCCAGGTAGACAGCAGATTTCTTTATGAAATGGGTCTGGTCTGTATATTGGGCTTTCTCTTCCCTTCAAAAGGGAGTCCCTTATGACAACGACATGTCTTTTCTTCTTTAAAAAAGCCATTTTGAGGCAGGTCTTAGGTTGTCTTAACTGCGGGAATGTTTCTAATGCGAGAACCATCATCCTCGTTAAGGTTCAGTTCCGCTTGCAGAGCTTTGTATCTATTATGCAAGGGAACCTGGGAGGCTAAGGTTGTCACAGGGGAGACATGCCTGCCGCACAGGGGATGAACTTGCTGCCATTTCCCCTCATCTCCTAAATTTCTCTGTTCAGCTAGGTGGAGAGATGATAGGGAGTCCTCTGTTGCACGAGGCATGCCTGTTAGGTCTGAGGGTGTTGCCCACTATTCGATCTCCCTTTCATGTGGGTGCTCCCTAAAGCTCCCTTTTATGGGAGTGGAGGG
This sequence comes from Egretta garzetta, assembly GCF_000687185.1. NCBI lineage: Eukaryota > Metazoa > Chordata > Aves > Pelecaniformes > Ardeidae > Egretta > Egretta garzetta. The sequence continues at coordinate 2,423,582 of NW_009260286.1, forward strand.
TGCTGCAGTCAAGGCTAGCTCCAGCCACACCTCGTCAGCAGCCCTCTGATGAGCTGCTCTCCCCCAGCAGTGCCTTGGCTTTTCCATGACTCAGGAAGTGTTGGGAAAAAAACGCTTTTTGCTGCAATTTTGTTCTCTGATGGAGGTGTGCCTGCTCTGGAGGTGTTTGCTTCAGGGAAAAAAAAAAAATCACAAGGAGTCATAAGGAGCAAAGCTGGGGAGCATCTAAAAAAGTCATAGACAAGGTTTCAGGAGATTATTCCCTTCATAGACTTAGCAATAATACTTCACAGTTAGTTATGCAGGGACTTTGATTTGGTGAGAAGAGGAGCTGATTAATTACATCTAGAAAACTGGGCTGTGCAAACCCTGTAGGACTTTGTGAGCTGAGCCCTGAAGTTTGCTTAATAGTTGTTGGATTCAAGCAAACAGCTTCAGGCTTGCTTGGGGAATAGAGTTTAAAAAAAAAAAAAAAAAAAAAAAAAAAAAAAGAGAGAGAAACAAAAGCCTCCAATCACTTTAAGGGAAATCTTCCACAGCCTTCTAGCCTTCCTACCTAACTGACAAAGCCTGGAAACCACCTCCTATTTTAGTAACTGTCTTAACTACTTGCTAGTTTAGACGTATGTGTGAAATGCATGTGACCCATTTTTTGTCATTATACTGTGCTGTAGATGCAGAAAAGAAAACAGCCAGCTTCAGGGCAGGGATCCAGAGATGCCCAGATCAAGTCAACCAAAAGTTGACCAAGGTGGTCAGTTTACTTCTCTCCCTATGAACTATGTCAAGAGAAAAAAAGGTTAGTAACTCTTTCCAAACACATACAGAACTAAAGAACAGAGTGATTCCCATTGTCTTTCAGAGCGTTGTCACAAGCAGAGATTAGCGTGAATTGGTAACAAAAATACCAGTGACAAAAATAAGTGGATAAATGCGGATTTTCCTATTTCAGAAGGCAGACTGAATGTTCTCCTGATGAAAGTTGACAATAATGTTAATGATTACCTTGGGAAGAAGAATTTCAAGGGAGAAGTTAAAAGTAACATTGGAAGATTTCTTTGGGTATTCTGGGGGACATAGTTCATTAAAACATTTTATGCTACCTGACTTGGAAAGCTTTTATTTAGTTGAGGAGAGCTTTGCTGTACACCTTGTCAAACTTCTTGCCTATAGTATACCTAGGTAAGTCTGATGACATGTAAGTAAAAGTGATAGTCATCATAATAATAGCCTTAGCCTTCCATGGTACAGTTTATTATTCTGTTAAATGGATATTACAAATCCCACAAAACTTCTGTTGACCTCCATCAACCTAGGATTTTTAAGCGACCGAATATTGCTGTGTTGAGGAATCTACCATCTGTTTTAATAAAGAAGTATGAAAGAATATTATTTAATCAGAACAATGAGCAGAGACCATGAAAAAAACACTAAAAAAAAAATGTGGGGAATGGATGCAGTGACATACAGGACTAGAACTTTATTTTAGAAGTCCAACCTTTCTGCTGTCAAATCCTACATATAACTCAGCCTTGACTGGGATTATTGTGTGCAGTATCAAGTTCCTTACAGACCCACAATTGCAGGATCAGACTGCTTGTATTTACACATTGATTTTCATGCTTAGATTCATTGATTCATCTGTCGGAAGAAGAACTTTTCTGAAACTGGTACTGTTAAACTAACCTAAGCAATTGTCAGTTATCAACACCCACACTCCATGTTTCATCAACTCTCTGAGAATCAGGTTTGTTACATCACCTCTGCACTTATTGTTTGAGTTTGACCATGCTTCCTTGTCGCCAACATGTAAGAGGAATGCATAGGGATGGAAGGACAGAAGGATGGACGGACATATGAATGGAGGGAATGAAGGAAGGAAAGGGAGGAAAGGAAGGAAAGGAAGGAAAGAAAGGAAAGGAAGGAAGGGAAAGAAAAGAGGGAGGGAGCGAGGGAGGGAGGGAGGAGGGGGGGAGGGAGGCTGGCTAGCTGGCTGGCTGGCTGATTTGTTCTGTAACCTCTATGTATCAGAACAACCCGTTTGGGAAAGACTGTACAAATGAATGTGGCATTCAGTCTCTGAGAGGTCCACCTATGGAGAGGTCTTTGGTGGCAAAAATCTTCTAAAGAAACGTATAAATGTATGCAGCAGAGCCAACAGAGGGCTGAAGGCTCCTTTAAGTATAATGTATTCCATTCTTGTAAAGGTCAAGTTGTGTCTGCTGTTCTCAGCCAGCTCTGGAGAACTCAAGCTTGGGCTCCATGTGTTACCACAGAAGCTTTCCAGAACATTTTCCCCACTTAAAGAAGAAAACAGCAACAATGCTAATTGAAATAAACTGTCACAAGCAATGAAATGCTCATTAACTCTAATTGCCAGCACTTTCACTTTTCATGATAGTTACGAAAGGATAAATCAAGGGAATCAAAAACTTTAACAAACCTGCTAAGAAATCCATACAGTTTGACATCCCCTGCCCCCTTCAGCCGATGCAAGTAGCAGAAAATGAGATCCTTGCTGTGTTTCTGTAAAAAGAAAAAGACAAGAAACAGCCAGCCTCCGCTGACCTCTTCACCTCCATTAAGCACCGACTCCATATGAAATCTGTAAGTAGCTCTGTCCTATATGAGATGGTGGAAATTTCCAGCTTGGAATACAGACTGCACACTTTGTTTTCTGGGTTTGCATCTGACTTACCCTGGCCTAATGAAATTAGCCAGAAGTGGGTTTTCTTAACTGTAATACATTGTGATCTACAAGGGAAGAAAAGGTAGGCCAGGTCCCCTTCCTTTGCTCAATCATCTGTTAATTTTCTTAATAGGAAAGACACTTGATTGGCACTTGTGAAAGATATAGCAGAATCCACTCCTAGAAAACTGGACCTCTCCCTGGCAGCACTAAAAGCAACTGATAATCTACCAGGCAAAGAAAAACACCTGGCCTAGTGGTCACAGACTAATCCCAGGTCAGAAACCACTGGGTTTATTGCTATCTCTTCTTTTGTAGCCCTAAGCAGATCCTTTCATATCTCTCTGCTGGTTTTCTTTCCAGGTCTTCACTCATTCTTCTAACTCTTCAAAATTAGTAAGCTTTCCCACTTCATGGTTTGTAGCAACTACCACAGCTAACAGGATCTCTGTAGTTGTTTAAGCAGTCCAATAATGTTACAATAATTAACAATAACAAGAAGAGGACCGGTAATCTTTCTTGAGTACATCTTCATACTGTTTTTTAATTTTTAACTTGTGCTGAAATAAGCCTTTCACATGCTTACCTCATAATTTTTAACATCATTAATTTGCTGACAACCCACTAATTGCTACGAAAGGCAGAAGACGGCCTGGGTATAGATCTGAATCTGGTTTCTGGTGGTATGATTGACAAGGAACTTCATGTGGTAAATGCTCAAGAAAAGAAAAAGATTAGATGGAAAGATTATGGTCCTATAAAACATTTTACATTATTAACAATGATTCGAGGGGTCTAAATAATGGTATTTCCATATGTCCTCAACATATTTTTCACTTTAGACATCTGTTTGATAATTACATTACACCTGTAAATTTCATTTTGTTAGAAGCATTAACAGATGCCAAAACCCCATTTTAAACAAACCAGCTCAGTGGAACTAGGAAGTACAAATACACCATTTTGAAAGAATTCTGGGAGATTTTGAGGAAATCATGCATTCATCATAATATCTGAGTGACTCAGTTTTTCTGGAACAACCACACATATTTTCTGATAGTCTTTTTGTTCCTATTTATGGCAGGGATCCAGTTTATAAGCATACGGTTTTAACAGTAGGGGCAGATGTTTCTGATATAGCCTGGAGAACTAGATACTGTGCTCTTAACTTGGATACCTGAAGGCAATCAATCTTTGAGAGCTTCAAAGACACCCACCTGTCTCTATAGCCTCTATAGAGAACTTCGACGATTCCTTCAGTTGGTCAAAGTTAGATGCTTAAACTGGGTGGGTGGGACACCACTCCATGATTTTCTGTTTGTTACATTGTCTCTAGATATGTTCAGACCTCCAGAGTGCTAAGCTTTATATATTCAAAAGGGAGATAAAATCCCATGCCCAAAATGTCTGCAATCAAAATAGAGGAGACAGAGACATGATGGGAGGGAGATGGAGTAGGGAAGGTGATGCGAATTTGAATAACAGGTTAGAGGTGGGGCTGAAAAGAAAAATCACATCTAGAAAGTCCCAGTACAATATCTGGGTCTGCAGACCACACTACCAATAACACCATGTTAAGCACAGTGCTAGAGACAAAAGGGAGAGAGCACATCAGTGGCAGCAAAAGATCTAGAATGAGACCTCTACTTTGGCAATCCCAGAAACGGGATCAGTCTGGGAATAAGAAGGGAAAGTGTACATCCCTGGCTGACTGCACAATGCAATAGGGAGAGGAGAGCACCAAATTGGCATCCTGTTCTGAACACTAAGATGTTTCACTTTTTTGCTTTGGTTTCTGATATTTTATGGTAAACTAAGCTTCCAATTTTATCATATGCAGACAATATATAACAAGACTTATTTATACTGTTAATAACTTCCAAGCCACATCCTTTTTTTCTGTCTACTGCAGAAAAGCTACTTTCTTTATAAAATAAAAAAAAATAAAAATCTGCTGCTCAGGGTTGTCTAGGAGCAATCTGCATCAGTGATTGGATTATGTACTAACAGCATTACTTATCCCCATCTGAGAGGTACCCTACAGGGAAAAGCTCCAAAGAAAGACACTGCATTAAGGGAAGATTTGGAAGTCTGATTGCATTCTGTTTCCATCTCTCTGCAGGGCTGGCTGTCAATGGCATTCAGAGCCACACAGCAGAAAAGGAAAAACAACTCTCTTTCTTTAGCGTTGTGAGTCATCAGTGATTTAAAGCATCTTTACCCCAGTTTAAGGTCTGGCCAGTGGATGTGATCTACAGTTCACTGAGAATTCGCGTTTACTTCATACAGGTTCAACTATGGCCTGTATTTTTCAGTTGGAAACTGATTATTTTACAGTATCATGAAAGTGAGGGAATAAAGTGTGTAAATCTTATAGTGGAGATGCAGTTCATAACTATAAACATTCTCTCAAGCAGTGAATCTGGATCCAGATGGTATAGAATATTAAACCAGAGAATCTGGATCCAGATGGTATACAATATTAAACTAGTGATATCTCTCTAAGCACATTTAAAAATAATTAATATTACCATGGATTTCCTCCAGACTTCTTGCCTATCATGAATATAGAGCAGTGTGTTCCCTCAGGAGAGGGAAATTGCAGGTTTTTCTGTTAGCCACTAAGGAACTTATTTACTTTCATCATCCAGTGATCTAGTAGCTCATGGCTTGAATTCTGTGGGTTGGAGAGACCAGCAGATCTCAATAGTTTTCCACTGAACAGCTTCATGGAACCGTTTCTCAAATGTGGGCTACCTTCCCCAAATATCCCCAAAATTTGTGTTACAATGTCTTAACTCACTGGAAAAACCACCTAGAGCCAAAAACTTAGATAATTTACAGAATTTAAAATAGACACATAAATGCATAGAAATACATAAAAAATACATAGAAATATGCCTCATCATATCTGAGTTTCAATTTATCTGCACATATATGATCCTACAATCTGGAATAGAAGAAAATCTCCACACTAGAAAGATTCTGGCTTTTCTCTCAGAATATATTTTTAATTTTTTGTTAGACCATAGGGTTACAAGATTGGAAAACTACCCAGTACTGAAATTCAGATCTAATTGTCTACTAAAATGTTTTTATCTACATGAACAGGAAATAGCTGCATTGCTTGCAAAAGGTAGGAGCGATTTAAAAATCTTCAGTCTGTTTTTATATCACATATCACAGAGCAGTAGCTGGATGCAAAAATAAGAATTAAGGATGAAGAATACAAATACATCTAGAAATTAAACCCAAGATTTTTTCAATAGAAGTTATTGCTCGTGAAACAGGGATACTGGTGTCTATTTTAAAATGTGAGGATCAGAACCTCCAGAAGTATCAGAAAATTTAACTCCAGTAAAGTCAATATGCAGCAACTGAATACCTTCCCTTGGGATTTTATATGCATGATTTGTTTGTTATTTTCCTTTGTGTGAAATAAAATTAGCATAGAATACTTTTTGCCCTTTGTGTATGAAAAAATGTGTAGTGCTTTTCATTGTTGAGCACTGGTACTTGTCCTCAGTTTTTATTCAAGTGTTTTAATGCTTAAAAAGTTTTAACATCCTCAGGGACTGCTGAACGAGGTTTTTCTTCGCTCAATCAGCATCTTCTAATATAAATACAGATTAAGGTCTTACTGGTACCAAGTCACAGTTACCACATCTGTGCTGGGGTTTTTTCCATTAACATATTTCCAGGTTTTTCTGTCAGTCAAGACTAGCACAATTTAATCTAGGAAGATTTAAGTATGACATATTTTTAAATTACTTAGCATCATTGTTTAGCTTATTACACAATGTATTAGGTTTTGATTTTGATTTTAAAAAAAAAAATGAGTTTTAATGTTAACTCTGCTACTTATTTTCTTTTTGAATCTGGGCAAGTCACTTTATCTTAATCTTCTCTTATTGCTGTGTCTTGAGTGAAGATTGCTGAATGTCCCCAACAGCTTCTAGTGTCACTGTCATCAGAGCAACAATAATAGCAAACAGCACTGCATTATAAAAAATGCCTCAGCAAAGCAGAAGTGAGAATTTATATATTGCAGTTTCAAATATTTAGACAATTGACAAACATTTCCCTTGTCTCTGCAGCCCTCTAGCAAACCAGGCTAGAATATGTTTCAAAGGCAAACAAAACAAAACAAAAACCCTCACATAGATTAAAATGTGACAAGGTAATATTACTAAAATGTTAGGTATGTTAGGTATCTACAGAAAAGGAAATTATGGTCTTTCTTATTGAAGCAGCCTCTCACAGGGTCATCTGAAGATTTCAAAACAATGAAGACAAGTGCCAGAATATTCTGAATTCATCTTGACTGTGTTAGAATGATAGCAGATGATCTTGCTTCCAAAGTCAGAAATAGAACCAATCAGCTGCAAAGGCATTTGCTTTTTCGTCTTTTTTTCTTTTTCATCTGCCTACTTCTTGTGCTTCACCTTGTTATGTCTCACTGATGAACAATATAAGCTTAAAAAAAGAATCCTGCATTCTTTATTCACATGTTTTGTTTCTTTTAAGAAACACATTCTTTACAGCCTGAGATAAGGGTATTGCAGACTTCAGCTTCATGGGAACAGATATTATGTTTTGATACTGGTTTATCATGACCTGCATTTCTTTAACAGCACCTCCATACTGCACTCCATATTTACTTCCTTGCTTTCCCATGAGCAAATATGGACCTTGGATGAGCTTGAGGGAGGAACACTGCTTTGTGATGGTTGAGCTGGAGAGCTGTGACTGTGTATGGCATTGTTTACATAACCTCATCTCACCTGAGGTGTCACCTTACTGAGTAATGCGATGTAAGGAGAAAGGGACCAGAGGAAGAGCTGCATGCAAGAAAAGATGGAATTTGTCTGGTCACACGATGGAGAAAAGGCCATGATACTACTCCCCTGCTATGGGAGATCTGTTGAGCATGGGGTCCCCAGGAGGAGGCACAGGTCAGAGCAGCCTGATGCGGATGAGGCGTGGTGGAGCTGAGCTGTGGATGCATGGGCTGTAGGCACTGCCTGTGATAAGAGAACATGAACTGGGAGCCAAACGGGGAGTCATGCTGTGAGGAGATTGGCAGGCTTGTTCCATGTCCCAGCCAATATGTGCCAGTTCAGCTGCATGTAAGACCCTGTTGTGAATTTTCTAGGCCAAATGGAAGAGTCAGAGGCCCAGACCATAGCCCATAAAAGAGGAAAGACACTGAGGAGACCTTAGGGGCTTTCTCTTATTGCAAGTGATATGAATGTCCTGGTGTTAGTTGCAGCTGCTGGCTGGATGAACACTAACAAAATTGCATGTTTCTTTTTCAAGCTCATGACAGAAAATGGGAGGAAGGGAGATTTCTGCTTGCTCTGCTGGATCCTCAGGGAACCACAGAGATCATCCCAGTAGGCAAGAGATCAGCACCATTCGTTACTCCTGTATAATGCCTGCCAATGACATATCCAGCATGTCTAAGCTTCAATCAGCCTTCAAAATCCTCTGTCAGTCATCTAGCGCTACTCATTTAACAGCACCCATTATCCAACCTATTAGGGAATGTCACATTTCGGCATGAATAGGACCCATAAGGGTTTGGTCTAGCCAGCTAAAATCTCCATATAGTCTCCTGCCCTTTTTGTAATGTTTAGGCACCACTCAAGGATCAGCTGTGGCAAGAGACAAAACTGAGCTTTTTTTTTTTTAATACAGAACTCAGTGTAGGTCACTGATTACTGAAAACCACAGGCTCACCATTCCTGGAAGTTTAACACTGTAATTAGCATAGTTCAATGACTATCTCTCATTATTAAAGTCACTCGCACAAGATACAATAGCAACTTCCTCCCCCTAGTTTCCCACTAATGTGCTAATGTAATGCAATGTAATGAATGTAGAGAAGTTTACCTTCATGCATTCTTTTTTCTTTTTTTTTAAACCCAAAAGTTTTATCCTTCTAGTTCCGATTGTCAGCTGAAATCGTTCAGTGATGATCAGAGCACGAGCAAAGTTATGTGCCTATTAGTGATGTCCTCTGCTCCTCTTATCCGCCCAATTCTTAGATGACATTGATTGATGTAATTACACCAGAGAGCCTGGAATGACATGGGTATATTTCAGCTGAGGAGCCATCCTACTGAATACACTTGAAGATGGGAGTTTTCAGCTAAGATCTGATGTCAAACAAGAGAGAGTATTTTTTTTAAAAACTAGCATTAAGAATTCCCTTAAATAATAGTGTAACATTCATTTGTATTAGAAAAGGACTCTGATTTAAACAAGCCATATCTAAAACCCTACCTGAATCTTGCATCTAATTACGCTTTAGAATAAATTTTTGTATTCCCCTTACCCCACCCCCATTTAGGATTCTGGCAGAAAATAATTAACTTCAGCAGTAGGTAGGTGTTTAAACCTCTTCTGATCTTGAAGAGGTAGAAACAGAACAAATGAGACCCTCTGTCATTGAGCTCTGATGTGTGCGGTGGCACAAGCAGGGCTCTGGGCAAGGGATTTTTTCTATACACTTGATTTGTAGAGCATGACACGTGCAGGAGCACCTACTCTCTCCACATTTGTTTGCCTGATTTTGATGAGACACACAATGAAATGGCACATCTAAGGAAAGACATAAAGCTTTGCCCATGGCAGTTTTGCACCTAAGCCAGCTGTAGCAAATTATATCCTATCAGAGACATCATGGACAGCAACAAAGGCAGCAGCAAATGCCATGAGCTAAAGATGTCAGCACAGACCATTCAGAGCTTGAACTGAAGCTCACTGCAGACTTTCACATCACAGCAAAAGGCTTTGGATTGCCCTGCTGAACACAGAACTTGTTGTAAGGATTTGTCCTTCATCTGGCTCCCTTGTTTTCCCATCTGACAACAGCCTAAGAGGAGAAGTACATTCTCAGGAAAACGAGATCATGTGCTACAGCTACTTCCAGCTATGAAAGAATATATTATAATCAAATGTTTTATAATCACAACATTTCAACATTCATTTTATTCAAATCTTTCCCATTATAGGGGGTATTGTAATTTTTTGATTCATCCTGACCATAACCAATATACCATACCAGATTTTAGGAAAAAAGCTGCTATTGCCCGGGAGGCCGAAGCCACCATCTTTCCCAGGCAGTTGTTTGCAGAACTGTGTTGTCTGACTTCCCTGAACTGTGATCCCACAGGGGTCACCACTGTGGAAGTGTCCTTCAAGTGCTGCAGTGGGGCCATTATTGTCCTCACCAGTCCTGGAAGGTGATCTGGTACCTGGTGTCCTGGTACTGCCCGCTGGCTCCCATCATTGCTGTGAGACATAATGACCAGATGGCACACCAGGCACACATCTACCAGGGCATCTTCCCTGTCCTATGCAAACAACCAGCCCATGACATGTGGGTGGAGGGTGTGGACCTCCTCATGAACCTGGGTATGAATGTTGGCAAAGACGGTGGGTTCTTCAAGAGAGACGACGAGGTCATTGTATTGACAGGCTCATGCCCCAGCTCGGGCTACATCAACACCATGCATGTGGTGCCAGTTCCCCAAACAACTGGCTGCAACCAGCAACCACCTTCCTTCCTTCGCCCTTCCCCTCTGCTCCCCTCTCTGCTCACATTAGACCAGCCATTGTTTGTGATGTTCTCGTCCCTAGAGTGGATGTAGGTTGCTAAACACTCCCCAGTGCAGCAGCAGCAGGGGGAAGAGACCGTAAATCACTAAAAAAAATATACTTAAAGTGTTTAGTTTTTTTAAAAACCTCTCCCCATAGTGAAGTCCTGCCCTGATTTATGTTGGACTCGGCGTAGGAGGTTCCTGCGTGCTGCTGGGACTCCTCTTAGCCCAGTGACTGTCCTCAGGGTGTGAAATGTCCTTTTTCCCTGCCCTTCTTTTGCGGTGATGGGAAGGGGAGAGGCCACGTATGGCCAACAGTTCCGCCGTAACCCTCCTTACCACCCTCCCCCTGCAGCCAGAAGCTCCACACACACCAAATCCCAGGCGAATCCAGCCTCCTAATCTGGGTTTTTTTCAGAGTTGGGGGTAGAAGCACTCCCCGTGGTGCCCTTGCAGCATTGTCTCATATCTTAGTCATGGGTTTTCCCCCTCATGAGCCTTCTCCCTCACCCTGCACACTGCCAGGCCTCCAGGGTGGTCGAGCACAACTCTCCATCAATAAAGAGAAACAGAAGCACCCAAGAAAAATTTAAAAATAATCAAGAAGAAGTAGGGAACAGATCGTGCCCTTGTACTTGGCACTGATGAGGCCACACCTCGAATACTGTGTTCAGTTTTGGGCCCCTCACTACAAGAAAGACATTGAGGCACTGGAGCGTGTCCAGAGAAGGGCAACAAAGCTGGTGAGGGGTCTGGAGCACAAGTCTTACGAGGAACAGCTGAGGGAACTGGGGTTGTTTATCCTGGAGAAGAGGAGACTGAGGGGAGACCTTATCGCCCCCTACAACTGCCTGAAAGGAAGGTGTAGCAAGGTGGGGTTCAGACTCTTCTCCCAGGTAACAGGATGAGAGGCCTCAAGTTGCACCAGAGGAGGTTTAGATTGGATATTAGGAAAAATGTCCCTGGAGGTATTTAAAAGATGGATAGACGTGTTTAGGGACATAGTGTAGTTGTGGGATGGCAGGGTTAGGTTAACGGTTGGACTTGATGATCTTGGAGGTCTTTTCAAACCTAAACAATTATATGATTCTATGAAAAAAAATTGCAGGCCTTCAAACAGTTCCTTAATGAGCATCACCGTGGTGCACATATCTTCGTGTAGTATTTTAAAAGTAAATTACACAAAATCTGTACTGATACAATATCTGTTTAGCAATGTTTTTAAAACATTATTTTATCACTATGTATTCTTTTCTAGTAGAGAAAAACCAAGAAGCACACCACTCAAGAAAGTTTAAAATTTCATTAAAGTTTCTTCAGTTTGAACATGAGCTGGCAAAAGAGTGAAAACAATTGGATGCACCTTTAACCTGTGGTTAATGTAGCTCAATTTGACTCTGTCTATGCCACATTGAAAGAGGGCTGAGCTAAATTACATTACCTTGCATTTGCCAGGGACTAACATCACGATCTTTGAGAGCTACCACAGCTCAACTGGCCCTCCATAATCTGCTGAGCTGGAGTAATATATCCGTGGTTTGAGCCTTCATTTGCCTTGTGCTGAGAATCTTGAGGATGAGGATAGATAGGAAGACTTAGGTATTAAATAACTTTCTTGGAAAGATAAAACATGCAGCTCAACAGCTGCTGAAGGGTTCAACATGCAAGAAGGGCTTGTAATGGCAAAGGATAATCTTCTGGTTGGGACAGAGCCAAAAATGCATCAATATCGCTAATGCATGAAAAATGACAGGAAAAAAAAACAGAGACTGGGAAACTGCTGAGACAAATGCAATTAAAATAGACACCCTACATTGAATGGGACTAACCTATGAAA